>NC_042998.1:125047488-125072488 GCF_006345805.1 Octopus sinensis | reverse complement strand
CAAATTTTTACATCAGAGTATAATATAATAAATTCTAGAGAAGAACAATTTTTACTATGCTTGCATATGCAAAAATGGACTTTTGAACAATTTACATAAGTTATAAATAATCAAACAACCATGATATATTTCAAAAGAAATATTTTGAATTAACTGACTCCATGAAACAAACAGATGATAGTTGGAATTCAAAATAAAGTAAGCGTCAGATTAACGTTTAACACCACTTCATTCAACGCAATACTAAAATTAATATAAAATTCTAACCAGTTCAATCTGAAAGGATATGACAATGAAACCGCTGAAGAAACTACACCGGTTTTGTAACAAAGTTGCAAATGAAAGTTACGAACTGATGTAGTGGAAACATATGTAAGTCAGTAAAAATAAATAAATTAATAAATAAATAAATGCGCCCTTTCAAAGCCTAGCCAGGCTCATGGGCCCGGTTTCCCGGTTTCAAAGGCGTATGTGTGCCCTAGTTAGACGGGACGCTAGTCCATCGCAGCGGTACTCATTTTTGCCAACCGAGTAGACTGGAACAACGTGAAATGAAGTGTTTTGCTCAAGAACACAACGCGTCACCAGGTCCAGGAATCGAAACCACAATCTTACGATCATGATGCTGACACCCTAACCACTCAGCCAGGCGCCTCCACAAGTCAGTAAATAAGCTATATTTAAATCAAAATGTTAATTAAAATTCATGAAATGCTACTTCATCATACTCATTATTATTTAGATATTTACATATTATATATAAACCACTGTAAACTACAAACCATTCATGTATATATGTATGAATACACATATATATAGAAATATATCACGACCAAAAGAGTTAACTTATAGCTTCATGCTTTTATGATACTTTAACTAGGCATATTTATAAAATATCTCCAAGCAATTTTTCGGCTTTGTTTATGTGTTACATACGTATATTTTTAAAAACAAAGACGTTGTACAGTGAGAAAATGAGAACAAACGTGGAAAAAAAAAGTGCGAAGAAGGTTGATGCAAAATATAGAACGAGAAAAACGAAATGAAAGCAAGAAAACTAAGATCTACAAGTGAGTGGACTGAAGTGTGTTTTGCTCAAGAACAAAACGCATCGCCGGTCTGGGAATCGAAACATTGATCATATGATCGTGATTGCAGTCACCTGACCGTTAGGCCACATACATTCATATACTTAAACTTATATACACAACTATCAATGGTTAACAGACTTCAGTGTTATGGGTATTGAAGTAGATTTGTTCGATTAAACTCTTCAAGGCAGTGCCCCAGCACGACCACAGTTCATTGACTGAAACAAGTAATAGAATAAGCGAATAGCTCTCTCTCTCTCTTTCTCCCCTTCTCTCCAGCTCTTTAAAGGAAATCATAGTTACACACACATACATACATGTACATGTACACCCACCCACACACGTACATGAGCTTATATATTCATACATTATACAATACAGATATATGTCTATATGTAGATACAAATATATTTACATATACATACATACAGGGATGCATACACGCTCACATACGCACAAACACTCACACCTATATATATATATATATATATATATATATATATATATGTGTGTGTGTGTGTGTGTGTGTGTAAACATGTATATATATATATATATGTATGTACGTATGTATGTGTATACACACACACACACATATATACATTATATGTATGTTTTATGTGTATGTAAGGAAACTTATGGAAAAGCTATTGTAGTGTTTCATTGGACTTTCACTACGAAAGCCACAGATTCTAAATATACCTCTTTGTTACTGAATTTGCGGCTTTTTAAACATAAGGTATTGTATGTATTGTATCGAACACAGACAGATATAGACGTCAGCACAAATATATACGGTATTATTATTATTATACCATATGTTTATTGCGATACACACAGAAGAAAGTTTATAAAGCAATGCGGTAATATACAGATAAACTGAAATATCAAAAGATGAATTATAGTTACTTGTGTAATTGTATTTTGCATTAAGGTATTATACATAAAGACAATTATGTGAACAACACATAGAGAGAGACGTAGACCGAAACACGGAGGAATATAAATATATATAATGGGCACTTAATGTAGAAATAGTGAGAAATTATGATTTACTTTTCCATCTGGTTTTTTAGACACAAAAATCCACAAATAGATACACATAATTACATGTGTATACACCTATATATATATAGTCACAGCTGCAAAGACGCATACATGTATAAATTGGTTATATATATACCTGTTAACACACGCAATTGCAAAAAATAATAAAAATGTTTTAAATGACATTTATAGTTGTTCGATATGAAAGCAAATCTTTAAAAAAAATTGTATGTATATGTATGTATGCATTTATTTAAGTATGTATGTATAATATATATATATACATGTGTTGCTATATATATGTATACATACACACACATATAGACATATAAGTGTATGTGTCTCTATATATATATATATATATACATACAAGATCTATGTTTATGTATGCAGACACACTCACGCGCACACATACTATAAGCACATAAATTTATACATATATATGCATACATATATATATATATATATATATATATATATATATATATATATATATATATATATATTTATATATATATCATAAGGATATAAATGCCTATACATTTATATATATGCACACACACACACATACACACATGCTTTTGTGCGTACATGTAGACGTAAACCTTACGTCTGCGTGTATAGGCATACTATCTTATTATACATCTCATTGTCGATGTGTATATGTTTATGTGTTTGCGTGCAAAACAACTGAAAATATACACACGTCAGCTACTGGAATGTTTGTTCTGCGATAAGGAACCAGACGCATTTTGAACACGCCATATCAATTGATTTAATTTTGAATACGACCCACGCGCGTGTGTATGTATTTGGTCTTTCGCAGTTCATTTAACGTTTTATGATGACGGTACAATTAAATTTAACCCGTCCGAGTAACACTTGCTTTTGTTTCAATACAATTTTAATATATATTGTGAAAATGATATTTTAAAAATAATTCAGAAACAACTATCCTTAAATTGAGATTTTGAAACAGAAGTTAAGAGCTTAATAATAAATATCAAGGCTAAAAACGAAAACATTAGTGTTGGGAACGCCTGTTACACAAAGTATGACTGAAAACATTCAATAAAACTTAAATCTATGTTTTATGGATGTAATAAAACGCTGTAGAAGAACTTATTAAAACTTGTCTGATATTCAGAGGAAGCCTTTAACGCTATATACAGTATTAATATCGGATTCTCTTGACTAGGTTTAAAACACCCAGATTCTAGGATGAAATTAAAATTGGACGTTATGTTGGGATGATTATTCCCAAAAATATTAACTGCGTATCTAAACTAAAATTAGCTTTCAACAGGGACACGAAACCGCGTAGTAAAAGAAATTTGCTGTGAAGCTAAACGCATGGTACTTGTCGACGTAGAGTTATACTGATTTCTTTTGACAGTATAGAACATGTCTTATTTGCTAACACTACCTACATACGTACACATGTACGTACGCTCACACATTCATATGTACATGTATGAGAGCGCTTGTTACGTACGCCTATCATCATATTTGCTAATATCTGGCTATAAATTACGTTGTTTACTTTATATTTACATGTTTAACAGTAAATATATTTCCTTTAACTCCACATGTATATATATGTATGTATGTATGTATGTATGTACATTTACAGAATTACCTCACTGCACGAGATTCTGGGCTTACGAGTTTATACGAGTTTTATTTTTTGTTTACGAGCATTCTCCGGGAACGAATTAACTCATATATCGAGAGAGAGAGAGAGAGAGAGAGAGAGAGAGAGAGAGAGAGAGAGAGAGAGAGAGAGAGAGAGAGAGGAGAGAGAGAGAGAGAGGAGAGAGAGAGAGAGAGAGTGAGAGTGAGAGAGAGAGAGAGAGAGAGAGAGTGAGAGAGAGAGAGAGACCAAAGTGTACGTACGCCGCTTTATTTTATATATAAAAATACAAAAATGGGACAAGAACGCAAAACATTCAGACAGTTAGGTGAAACATAAAAAGGAAAACAAACAAAATATCTAGACAGACGATACAAGGAAAACAAGAACGGATCATTCGGAGTTTTCTATCCTCAGTCGACTTCTAGATTATCTTTGCAATTTCGGCTGGTTATACACGAGATTGCTCCAATCTGGCCAGCCCCAAGGAAAAATAAGCTAAGAGCATTACATTTCTTGGAAGAAAGCAGCGAATGTATATGAAACAGGGACGGAAAAAACCCCAGAAATATTAGACAAATATAAATAACAGGACATAACAACAGGTGTCTTTCGACTAGGGACGAATTAAATTAAGCTGGCGTGTGTGGAAGTAAAGCCTTATTGCAGGGACATAACATTTGACAAGCACAGGAAGGAATATAGATGTTGTACGGACAGTAGTTCAACCAAGAAAGAAAGGTCAGGCCCGGCCGAACACCGGTCACGTGGGGAGAGAAGAGAGAGAGGTAGAGGCAGGGGGATAGAAGAATTAAGGAGGGGCAATAGAAAAATGAAAGAGACACAGTGTCTCTTCATGCCTAATCTTTCCGTTACGTGAATATATAGTAAATACAGATACTAAAAGTAAACAACGTATAACGTATATTGAGTGCACAAACGGACGGAAGACAGACATAGAGGGTCCCTAATTCTTCATCAGTTATTAGCCAGTTGGTATTACTCAGTTTTGCACCATTAATGAAAATACTGAGGTGCTTCCCATGCTGGCGGTGCCCGCGAAGGTTACGGAGAATATAGGGCCAAGAGCAAACGACACATGGATAACAAGCGATAAGAAGTGGACATACGAAAGTGAATAAATGTAATTTAAGACGACGAACGAAGGACAAAGATATAATAAATAAGAAGGGGACAAAATACAGCCTCAGGGCAAAACAAACAAACAAACAAACAAAAACACACGAATGGTAGTTAACGCTTAGAGGGCAATCCTAAAGGATTAGAAATGTGAGAAAAAGCAAGACGTGTGCCAGTGAGGCACAGAGAATTTAGGACCGGTCAGTTACGCGACCAGTGTAAAAAAAAAAGCGAGAGAGAAAGAAAGAAAGGCTAGTAACGGGTCACGTGTCAGCAGCAGGCAGAAGAGAAAGAGGGCGAGAGAGCGCGACAGAGAGAAAAGCAAAGGAGATGGGACGAAGAGGAAGACAAGGAAAAAGAAAAGCTAGAAGTAGAACAGGGAGAGAGAGAGAGAGAAAGGAAAGAGACTGCATACGTTCGCGTCTTCTCTCCAGGAAGTAGAGTCTCAACTCTGTTAGCCTTTTTCAGAAGACCATCTTCTTGGTATAGTGATGCTGGATTGCCCCAAGTTCTTTCGTTAATTTGACGCTTTGTGGCGACCATAATCGAAAGCAGGCAACTGAATGTTTTCCATAGGAGCAACATGATTTCCCTTTTCGCGTTCTGAATGATCTCAGAATCCAACCAGTCACTCACACGTTGTTGCCATCTTAGTAATATGCACACAGAAGGATATATTAGAAAGGTGAAGTGGATTACCAGGTCGCGCACCGACTCTACTTCTGCGATTGCAAAACCCCCGAACCTACATATTAAGATTGCAACCCGTTTGTAGGCCGGCACCTGAATACTTGAAACTCGTCAGCATTGAACTGCATATTGTTTTCTTTCGTCTACATGCATATTACGTTCAAATCTTACTGTAGTTTTGATGTGTTTGAGGTATCATCAGGGACCTTGATTGCTTGCGATACTTTTGAGTCATCAGCATAGCTGGAAAAAGTGTATGACTGCATGTCTGAGAATAGGTCTGACAGAATTACTACGAGCAGCAGTCGACCCAGTATAGTTCCCTGAGGAACTTCGAAAATTTTCCCAAAACTAGAAATCCTTAAATGAGTATTACCCTAACCAGATTTAGACTCCTTACGAAAGACAATCACGCAATATCAATGTATGGTATAACATAATCAACAAATTCATCAACAACCAAGAAACCAAGAAACCCTTAACAAATTCAACTCTGCAAGAATGAAGGACTTTGAACAACGAGAGTACAAACAGTAAGCACATCAAACATATACTTCCATCAGCTGCCTAACAGATATTATGGATATCATTAACTTTTATTAGGAATAGAAGGTTGACCGAGTTCAGAGTTTCGACACACACACGAAATATGAATGTATATAAAAAGGAATAAGTACAGTCTTTTGAATCGACATCAATGTCAACATTAAAACCAGTTTCTCTCAACCTCAAGCTTATAGCAGCGTGCTGAGAGGATTAAATCGCTTCAGTTTAAATATGGAAAATGTTGGTAAATATTTCTAGTATGAATCAAACAAAACCAATGAAGTAAAGAGGAGACCAACAATAATCAAAACGAGATTAAAAAACAACAAAAAACAAAAAGCAAAAAACAATTAAAAAGTAAAACATCTCAGTAACTCAGAATATATTTGTAAATTCAGAATTCCATATTGCAGAAGTTTTGTATGATAAAATATTTAATACAAAACTTTTTTCTTTTATAGAGAAAAACGTACCGTTTGGGTGAATGTAATGGAAATTCACACTGAGAACAGAACACTGTTGGTAAGTTCCGAAAAACAGAAGTCATTATAGACTCTGTTATAGAAAAAAAAAACAAAATAGAAATAGATATTAAAGATATAGAATTATTGGGAGCAAGGGTCCGAATTTGCTAATGGGTTTTCATTCGAGGAAGTGGCTTTCTTCCCCGAGAAGTCTAGACAGACAATGATTGGAAAAGAGAGACACGAAAACATGAGATCAATACAGCATTGTAGGGTATGTAACAATATTAATAATTGAGCTATAAGCACAGCTGCAAGTCAAACTGACAAACGGTCGACTTCCACTTAACCTTATTGTGATAGTAAATACAAAGTGGTATTTATATTTTTTGTAATGTGTTTGTTTCAATCAACTACTTGTATACACATTTATATATAACGGACGGTCCTGTCTAGACATGCTATGAGTTTTGTATATTCCCACATATATATACACACACACTCACCTACACCCATCCCCAACGATTTGAACAAATGTACACAAACAATAAAACGACACGTGTTTCTCAGGTTTGTAAAACATATCGTAAATAATGTGTATGTGCGTGTATCAAACCTTTCTCTCTTTCTCTCCCCCCCTCTCTCTCTCTTTCTCTCTCTCTCTCTCTCTCTCTCTCTCTCTCTCTCTCTCTGTATATATATATATATATATATATATATATATATATATATATAGGCGCAGCATGGCTGTGTGGTAAAAAGCTTGCTTCCCAACCACATGCTTCCAGGTTCAGTCCCACTGCGTGATACCTTGGGTAAATGTCTTCTTCTATAGCTTCTGGTCGACCAAAGCGTTGTGAGTAGATTTGGTAGACGGAAACTGAAGCCCGTCGTATATATATATATATTATATATATATATATATATATATGTACTTGACAGCCGATGTTGGTGTGTTTACGTCCCTATAACTTAGCTGTTCGGCAAAAGAAAATTACTGAAACAAGTAAAAGGATATATAATGATAGAGTACATGCCCAACTGAATGTGTAAAAACATTGAAAACAACATAGAAACACCCCATCCGCACGCACAAGAACATAGATATTAATATAAATATGATGGGAAGCATATGTAACACAAGCGCCCGTGTATATATGCATAGAAGGCTAAGGTGGGGAAGAATCGGTGTGTTGAGCGTAAATACCTTGTAATACACTTAGTTGTCTCCGTTGCCTTCCGATGTCTCTGGATGATACTTTGCTTTTGATTTCTCCTCCGATGTTGGTAATAAGTAGCAGGCAAGTACTGAGGTCGATTTAATTTATTTAAGCTGCTGAAGACGGTATCCATATTTCAATGAATGAAATCAATGTAAAAAACCTAAGTGGCAATGCAGTTTTGTAAAATGTCCTTGCATTTGAACTTTATGACTATTGAAATTAGATTCCATGTTTTTATCGCTGAACAAGACGTCATCATGTTGGACTACAAGCAGAAGTGTGCGTAGGTGCTTATGTAAGTGAATGTGCTATCACGTCACTGGCGTGTGTTGTGTCTATATGATATTCAATTAATCTACAACCCCTCGTTTTTTCTCTCAGTCAGTGTCAATCTAGCTGTGAAAATGGATACTGCAAACAAATTCAGTATTGTTACGAATGGAATTACTTTATACGATAATACAAAGCAAAGCAAAACATAGAAGGCTAATGGTTCAAAGTCTAAAACTTGTCCTATGAATACAACATATTTTTAGTGATGGTGGTGAGAATCAAATCCTCACCGATTACAGGAAGAGTGTTATACCCACAGTGTATAATATTGGGCTGTCCGGAAAGTTCCTGCCGATTTTTAAAGGAAAGATAAAGGCCAATAAATACTTGCCATTATATATTTGATCTACCAAATATGAACCATTTTGTTGCACAATGCGTCTCCATCTTTCCTTTAACTTGAAAATACCCTCTTCCCAGAATTGAGGTGGTTTCATGGCAAATAATTAATCAAGGTATCTTTTTACGTCATCTAAAGAATTGAAATTTTTACCATCAAGACTATTCTGCAAAGACCTGAATAAGTGGAAATCCGAAGGAGCAATATCTGGTGAATATGGAGGGTGGGGTAACACATCCCAGCCGAGCTGCAGCAATTTTTGTCTGTTTCCCAAAGCAATAAGTACCAAAAATGAACTTTCTTCCATTTTAAAGGGTTACCGAATTAACAGAAGTTATAGGAACATAAACCTTCTTCCACGAAAGGATAGTCCTATTTTATGGACTCAACCATGTTCTAAAATAAGTCGAAAGGTAAGCTATTATAAATCGGCACGAACTTTCCGGACAACCCAATACAACAATGTGATATCGAAACAATGGAGTTCGATAATTCATTTTGAAGTTATGGCGTTAGTAAGAAAACATAAAATGTAATAATCGAATGTGATTACAAGAGTGCTTCTTTGTTGCTGTTGGTTTTTAGCTACTGATGAACCTTTATAAAGCAGAGTTTGACCAAAGGTGATTAACATGCACATTTTTAGATATGATATATCTACAGATATATTATCCAATGAGTTTTCCCATTTTTAAGACGATAAAATGTGATTTGAGGGTAATTTGACTGCTATGCTTTGCAGGTCGAGCAATCAGCGGCCGTTGTTTCATTGGTTTACGACTTAGGGGTAAGTAGTGGTGATATGCATCACCAAGAATTAATATAGTTAATGAAGTATAAATTAAAATAAGATAAAAATGGAGTTTATTGATTTCCAACATGATTTCCAACATGCTTCGATTATACGAAATGGGTTCTGCCAAGGTATATTAGTGTGCCGTGCGATGTGTAAATATCTTACGTTCCAGTAGAGTTCTTCTCCGATCAACAACTTTGTTTTAAATATCAGTTATTTTTTCTATTCACGACACACTGACTTCATTCTATTAGCTATTACTGCTAAACAATAGAGGCGTGGAACCCTCCCCACTTGCCAAAAAAGAAAAAAAAATAAGATGCGGCATTAACTAATGTGAGTTAAGAACCAATCATTCAATTAACAATTTGAAGAGAGTAAAGGTTAAGTTGTAAGGTGATGAACACGGGAAACTAACTCGCTTCGTAATGAAATTATCATTTTTTTTTCTCTAGTTATCTGGAGTGAGCGATGTCATAAAATGATCTCATAAATTAAGCATGAATTAGATATTTTTTTCAATAACGTATTCTGGATATTCTACCGGACGCTTCCGAAAATTTACAAAAACTTTGAATAAAATGTAGCACATTATCGTTTATATAAATATATATTTTATTTTTTCGAAAATAATTAATGTAAAGATACTTCAATGTCAAATAAAATACTGAAATTAAAAATAACCAAGAAAAACAAAATTATCCTAAACTACATTAGACTGCTCAGTTATTCATCTCTACTGGAATAGATGCATGCCATCAATATTTCTACCTGATTAAATTCATTCTGTCTGCTACTTCCTTATTTTGCATTTTTGTAGCTTCCTACATATTTTAATAATGGATTAATAGCGATCTGTTGATTCCTATTAAATCGTTGAGTGCTGATAACGGAAGAGCGAAAGAAAAGATAAAAGAACCGAATGTAAGAGCGTTTTAATTATAAGCCAAGAGTCACTGATTAATTAAGTTTTCTTTAAATATTTGCTGTTGGTAAAATTGAATAATAATAACATTAATAATAATCCTTTCAACTATAGGCACAAGACCTGAAATTTGGGGATAGGGAACTAGTTGATTACCTCGACCCCAAAAGGAGGAAAGGCAAAGTTGACCTCGGAGAAATTTGAACCCAGAAAGTAGAGACGGACAAAATGCCGCTAAGCATTTTGCCCGGCGTGCTAATGATTTTGCCAGCTGTCCGGCTTAATTTTCATATTTTGGTAGCAATTTCTGGGCAGGGGCTAAGTCGATTACATCGATCTTAATACTCAACTGGTACTTATTTTATCGACTGCGAAAGGATGAAAAGCAAAGTCGACCTCGGTAGAATTTGAATTCAGAACATAAAAAAACAGATGAACTGCTGGTAAGCATTCCCCCCGACGTGCTAACGTTCTTGGCAACTCGCCGCCATACAATAATAATAATAATAATAATAATAATAATAATAATAATAATAATAACAATAATAACAATAATAATAATAATGATGATGATGATAATGATAATGATTTCAAATTTTAGCAGAAGGCTAGTAATTTCGAGGGTGGGGTAAGTCAATTATATCGACCCCAGTGGGTGATCTAGATGTTCAGTCTGTCGTTACCTTATATGAAAGTGATTCCAGACTTTTCCCCAGAAAGCTCACACACAAGTTTGAATGCTTGTACATGATCACCGGTGATGGTAGTTTTAAATACCTTTAAAGTATTGTTAATTCTTTCTCCTTTGCAGCTGTTGAATATTTGGCGATGGTCTATTTAAGCTGCAGATAGTTTGTTGAAATTTGATCTATGAGTTGCTTCACGTGTATTGGAAACTTCAATGTGATCGACAGTTGCAGATTTGGAAGTTAGTTTCGGAGGAAACTTTTCTTTTCCGACGCTATTGCAGATTTTCACTAAGTCCCGGTAAGATTGTTGGGATTCAGGGCGATTGTTAAAGTGAAGTGCAACTGTATTGACGATATTTCTGACTATTTTTGGACTATCTCTAATTGCACACCAGTTGAAGTGTTTTATGAAATACAATTTTTGATTTTCGGTTACTCAATTTCATTTTTGTTGATACAATACAACAGTTACCTCCCACGAAATGAGACGTGTTGAAAGCCTTGCAGTCCTCCATACTATTATGCCATCTTTTGCGGTAGACAACAGTCAATTTAAGTTAAGTCACCTCTTGGAGATTTCTTCGCCCACAAATTCTTTCGCGGTTTTTGGAAGGAGTTATGACTAATAATTGTCCTCTTTGCTCACCATTTCTTTTGTTCACTGCCCCTTCTTCAGCAGCTCTACCGAATATTTTCGGATTACTGTAAATTCAAGTACTCGGTGGAGTTGAGTGCTGCTTCGTGGGGAACTTCCGGCCCATGTTTTACCTCTGTATAGACGTTCCCTATTTTCTCCTCTTCCCTTTCTTATTAGTTTCTCACTTAGTCCGGTCAAACTCCGGAGTGGCTCTATTACTTACAACCTCTGACCAGTACTGTGTTAAGGGAAGGTATTTTTCGGTTTATAGTCGTCCTCGGCTCCTGATGCTGATGGGATTTGGATAAAGCAACTTCACTTACTCCCCCTTCGACGATATCTACAACTGCTCCAGCTGTGCACTACAGACAGGTGTATTTTCGTCATGGTCATCACCTCTAGAACTTTCTGCTGTTGGTGTTGCTACCTCTGCTGTTGTATGTTAACCTATTTTTTGCTTCCACTCTCTTTTGGGCAGTTGGGTCTCAAGTAATTTTTGTGCAGCAACTGCTACCTCGTGCAACCAGCCTGATTGACTTGTTTCCAATTCCGGAATAGCTACGTGGTCTTCCTGAGTCATTAGGATCTAACTGTCCTCACAGATCCTACCCGACCATGTGTTGTTGATTGTTCTGCTTTCACCAAATGTGCGTTCTTTTACATGAAAGTGACGACATGATAAGAGCTGACATCCACACTAAAGCACTGTCTGTGAACTTAGTAATTCCGAAACCTATATACTGCTAAACTAGTCTGTAGGCAGACGTGTAGCACAAAATCTCTACACGGCTCCTCGTCTTGATCTCGGTCTTAAAAACCCAGGCACACATTTCCATATGCGCTGTTCAGGCCAATGGAGCTAACATCTTATGACACAGTGACCAGAGATCAATACATTTCCTTTTGTGACGTAACTCAACTTTTCCTTTTGTTTTTCCTCCAATTTTTACGAGTAGTCGAAAAACTTATTTTGGCCCACAACGTTAGCGAACGATGTTGATAGTGTAGTCATTCTTGTTTGTACTGTTTTCTCATTAAAATTAATTTGTCTTACACTGTTCCGTTTATTACGAGGTAGTTTGTTAACGAGTTCGAACTTGCCACTGCCATATTCGAACTGGTAATAACATTGCTTTACGTTTATGCATTCTATTGTACAAGTTTTAAAACTTGTTGGTCCCTCTATATATTTAATAATTTCATTGTTTGTATTTTTGATAGTTTGTTCTCTGGTTTGAGCTTTATGTATGAGTGGATAAATATGTTAATGGGTGCTGCTAACACCATTGTAGTGAGTACATCTGCTATTTCTGAATGGATCATCTTTCAACGCGCGTAAAATTTCTTCTATACCAGGTAATGGAGTAGACCCTTGAACATTTCAGAAACCTGAATTTTGTAATACTGGAGCAAAAAGGAAAAATAAAATTTCGTAAAGTATTTCAGTTAACAATTACTTCCACGCTGAGCTCTTTTAGAAGATAGAATAACGATATCCAGTGCAGTTTTATTACCGTTCCCTTTAATATATGACAGCAACAACCAGAACAACACTAACGGGAATACTAATATTAATACTACTACTAATAATAATCATAAAAACAATGACGATAACAATAATAATACTGATGACAATCTTCCCTATTATAATCAAATTTAGAACTTGTGCAAAGTGGCGAATTAATTAGATAATGGAAATATTGCAAAATAAATGAAAATCTAATCTTAATGCATACAAATGATTCTGCAATATTTCTATAAATTTATAAATTATTTATCAAGCTACTACCAAAAACCAGTAGCATACAAGAAAATTTCAAATGTTGATGACGACAATACATACATACATACATACACATGCATGCATACATACATACATACATACATACATACATACATACATGCATACACACATGCATACACAATTATCATGAAAATAAGGTGTATAGTAATTTATGTAATTACAATCATTAAATAACCAACGACACAATTAGTTTTGCTCTTTGCTGCATTACATAATAATTGTCACGTATTAATTGTCAAACCGAACAAATGTTTACAAATATAATGTTATACAATATGCAAATATTCAGTAAAGACAAGCAACCAGTTTTGTGAATTTGTGAATGTGTTTTGATACATGATGCGTCTCAATTCGACTTGATTATACTAAAAGTGACTGCGGAAAATGTATTAATGTCACAGCACTCAATTTCATATCTTCAGGAAATGTGGGGAACTGTTCCGAGTATCTAGGGTTACATTATGTGCTCTTCCTATTTTTTTAAAGACATTGCAGTCTTATTTGAAGAAGATTTGGATGCAGTTTCTATCAATCGTACGACAATGTACAAGCTATCTCACTCAATTGTGTATATGCCAGTGAATTCTGGTGTGGTCGCTACAGCGAAGATGAGTGTGGTGAAAGGAACGCATGCATTTCCCAGTATATTTGTTTGGGGTTAATAAAGCTATCTATGCAGTTGCTATTTTGTTTGCGCTTTCCGTTTTGTCTGTATTGAGTAAGAATCGTAAATATTTTCAAGTTATTGCAATAATTGTTTAACCCGGGTCAACTAAGGACAAGTATATCCATAATCGAGTACATGACAATTTTAGCCATCTCGTCGAGAACTGCATTGAGCCAAGTCATTTTTTAAAAATACAGGTAGGATTTAAGAGAAACAGGCGACTACACAGAAGCCACAAAATTAGGGGGTGGTTTAAAATTGTTGTGATTTGTTGTCGATGGTTTGAGTGCCTGGTTTAGGTGTGACTGTATGTGCAGTGACAGGTAATATAAATGTTAGAGTTGACTGTCTGAAAATAAGACGGGACGGCTATGTGTAGAATGGATTTGATCATATATCTGCTCAATCAACGCTGATCTGTAGTCAAACAGCTTCAACAACAACTTTTCCAGGTGGTCTGTTAATTTGAGCGTGTTATTTGTTGCAAAGGTAGATAAAGGTGCAGAATCTGTGCTACTTGTTATGCTGTGCAGTACTTTTCTTTTTGCAAGGCCTATTTAGGATTAGTACCATTCATGGATTAACCATTAAACAACATGTACTCGTGCTTAAGGCACCAAAGCAAGGAAGCCCCATAAAGTTTGTTTTCCCAACGCCAGATTTACCACTGTGCAAATAATACATTATATCTGTTTTCTTAATTGTCAAAAATTATGACAATTTTCTTAATGTTTTGTAAGACAATGGAAAGGTCGCGCTGTATTTACTGAGCTGTATTTAGGGTATCGGATGGGCCTTAATCCAGTTCAGATTATCATAATTAATGTTATGATAATGTTATTGTATTTTCCTGTTGAGAGTCTAGCTTGGGGTACTTGGGTATGTTTGACATGTATTTGTATGTAATTTCTTTACTATCTACTATAGCTTTTGTACAGATTCTACGAAGAGAGCCGAGAGATAGTTCTCTGGCCAGAATTTTGTATGTTTCTAAAGGGAAAGCTTTAGGCATTTATTTATGAGTGACGTATTGCAAGTTGGTATATTGTATTGCCGAAGTCAGCAGCATTAGCATGTAGAAGGAATAGGATAGTGATTCAAGTATTTTGCTCTTTTGAATCATTTCATTGAATTTAGATTTTCTTCGGTAACTCAAAAGACCCAATATAATTTTGAATCTAAACACTACTCGAAACATAAGGCCACGCATGCACGCGTGCGCGCACACACATACACAAAGGAAACTACAATATCTAGATGTAATATTTATTTTCGAAATCTCATGTAAAGTTATTGAAAACTGTCTTAAATCTTTAAACTTACAGTAACTAATAACGTTATTGATAATGCGCAGCTTCAAATATCGTTAGGTGATACGGCTCCTAAACTTGTAAATGAGATTAATGGTAGGTTCTAGACAGTAAGCTGAATCTATGTATCTGATAATTAGGGATTATAGCTTCACGACCAATATATATATATACATACAAGAATATATCTACCTACCTACCTACCTACCTACCTACCTACCTACCTACCTACCTATCTATCTATCTATCTATCTATCTATCTATCTATCTATCTATCTATCTATCTATCTATCTATCTATCTATCTATCTATCTATCTATCTATCTGTCTATCGTTATATCTCTATACTCAGTTGTTAAACACATGTTAGTCCAATATCAAACTGGTCGGTATTTATATTGTTGTAATTGTATTCTCTATATTTCTGTTATTCTGTTTAGTACTGTAGGACAACCAGACATTTCGACTAAAACTTTAATGATATATTTCATGAAACTTTTATTCAATATCACTTCATATATTCATATTTACATACACATATATTTCGGCTTGTAACTATGTGAACAATTATAGTGGTAGCTAAGAAATGATCACAATATCTAACAATTTCTGAAATATATAGTTTAGATTATTAGACAAAAAAGCAAAAAATAAAAACAAAAAAAATTGTTATCAATCTCTCGAAACTATGTAATTTGTATGGACACAAAAATGTAAGTTTTTCTCTGCCTTTCTTTAATGATATATTTGATTCTGTTGTCACACACACACACACACACACACACACACACATACACACACACACACACAGACACACAGACACACAGACACACACACACACACACACACACACACACAGACACACAACACACACACACACACACACACACACAGAGACACACACACATATATATATAGAGAGAGAAAGAGAGGGAGAAGGGGAAACCATTTCAAAGAAGCTGTGTTTGGTCGCTTTGAATAAAGAACTGAAAGATAAGTGTGAGAACGAATATTCATTTAATCCATAGGTATGGGTATGTTTATATGTATGTGTATGCGTGTATGTGTGTATGTCTACGTATGTATGTATGCATGTATGTATGTATGTATGTATGTATGTCTACGTATGTATGTATGTATGTATGTATGTATTTATGTATGTATGTATGTATGTATGTATGTATGTATGTCTACGTACGTATGTATGTATGTATGTATGTATTTATGTATGTATGTATGTATGTATGTATGTATGTATGTATGTATGTATGTATGTCTATGGACTGAAGAACGTTTGCATTTAAAACCGAAGCTTAATGTACTCAATATGCAAAGTAGAGCTCGCATGTTTTATAACAAGTTCAAATCTGTTGGATCGTTACACTGAGTTTCATGGTGCCGATTATTGAAGTAACTGGGGAGTAAATGTTGAGTGAAAATATTGAAGCAAAAATATTTGCTAGTAGATCGAAATATGATTAATCAACGAAACTTGAATTGTTGCCAAAAGCTCTTATAAGGTCATTGCGCCGCACACTCTTTGTTATACACAGAACGCACAATACCTTGTGTTTCACTATTTACTTGGAAGAACACCGACAACTAAAATGTTTTCATCAATGTGTTCATCTTTCAAGGAATTTATAAGATTTACAGTGTTCCAGTCTTACTACTACTACTACTGCTACTACTACTACCACCACCACCACCACTACTACTACTACTACTACTACTCCTACTACTACTACAAACAATATATATATACATGTGTGTACTTATGTGTGTGTATGCGAGTGTATGTGCGCGCGTGCGAATGCATGCACATGCGCGTAATACTAAGTAGTTCAAAACATTTCGTATAGGCTGTTAGTAAATATGGAATGAACAAATTATTTTCTTTTATTTCCCTCTCTTCTAAATCTAGAATTCAACAAAAACCATGTCTATATTAATGAATTATATATATTTGGCTAACGATGTATAAGAATGTCTGTGTGCTCACTCGACCTGCAGGAAATAGCAGCCAGGTACTCCTAAACTCACATTCTTAAAAAAAGAATACATTGGCTTAATATCTACGATTTTTGAAATGAAAATGGAGCGCACGTGGCTGGGATGTCTTGGAGTATAGATCTGTTTAATCCAGGCTGATATTGGGCCAAAGAACAAGTACAAAGTCACGTATTTTTACTGAAACCACACCAATTTTTGTTATAGAAACTGATAGCCGATCAAATCGACTGAAATATATTACTAGTAGTTTGACCTCAATCATAAGCTGTAAATAATTATGATTCCTTTGGTTCGACACATGGCCAATTTCTACTAGTAAAGGTATTATCGCCAACGGAATTGATTGTAGCGCATAACTGGCACTAATTTTATCGATCACATCGGGATGGTAGATAAAGTGGACATAGAAGAATTTAAAACCGCGAAACCGAGGCACTGGTTATTGTAATAGATACCGTTGGACGGCATTAAATGCTACAATGCAGCACATCATATTAACAGCACCAGCAAAGGCAGCAATAACAAAACCATGCTTAACATAAATATAAAAGAAGACGAATCAAAATAACTATAACAATGATTTCTAAGTTTGGTAAGCGGCCACGAATGTGTTCGAGAAGGATGAAAGTCAATTGAATCGATCTTAGTACTTGATTGGTACAGATTTTATCGATTCCCGAAAGATGAAAGGGGGTGTCAGAAGGTAATATAACCAAATAACACACGGCATTAAAAAAAAAGAATAATAAAAAAGGAAAAATATAACCTTTTCTGCTACTCCATTGCTCTTTACTGCAACAATAAAAATATTCGTTTTGTAAAGGGAAAGTAGTCAGTAACTGAATACTGATATTTTTAATTGAGAGAGAGAGAGAGAGAGAGAGAGAGAGAGAGAGAGAGAGAGAGAGAGAGAGAGAGAGAGAGAGAGAGAGAGAGAGAGAGAGAGAGAGAGAGAGAGAAGAGAGAGAGGCAGAGAGAGGGAGAGGGAGAGATAGGGAGAGGGAGAGAGAAGGGAGAGAGGGAGGGAAAGCGCTAAAGGTGTAGCCAAATAAATCAATAAGAACCATTTTTACTGACCATATGAAAGAAAAAAATGCCGAATATGCCTGTATTTAAACTTAAATTAGTGTAATATAGTAAATTTATCATAAAGTAACAACGCAGCTTCTGCTTAGGTTGCGTTTACAAACACAAGACATTCCATTTTCACAATGAATAGTCTCTACTGAAGCACGAGCTCTGAAATTTTATATGAGAAATAAGTTTGTGTGGAGTTCATAACTTTCTTACGTGTATTAAATGTATCAAGTACAATGTATTAGCTATTGCAATGGGTAATAAAAGAACGTCACGAATATATTTCCACTCTCCTTACTACAATTGGTTCAGCCACAAACTATAACAAGATAATACAGAAAAATAAATACATAAGTATTGTAGGGGAGAGTGAAATAGGAAATAATGACGTATATGCTTTATTAAGAGTATTAACAGTATTGGCTTTAGACAAGAATCGAAATCACATTGTGGTTACCTCATGCCCTTCGGCGTTGTCTCTGTTCAGAAATAACGTATAAAAATACAAACTTCTTTTTGAAAAGTATAAGAGGACAATAAATTAGAAGTGTCGCCGAAATCCATGACTTTGTCAAGAACATTTGAGACTCTAACGGAAGTGTAACTACAACCAGTGAGAATTGAAACCGTGATGCAGTATCAAATAGTGATTTTGCCAGCTCGCTGAATTAACAAAGACAGAAATGTTACTTTCTAAAATATGTACAAGGCCAGGAATTTTTTGAGAATGAACAGTTAATTATATTGACTACATCTCGCCAATACTTGACTAATACTTTATGTTATCAAGCCTACTAGGATAAAAGGCGATGCTGATTTCAGTGGCATTTTAACTCTGAACGTAAAGAGACACAACTAAATACCGCGAGGCATTTAGTAGCACGCGTAACCGCCTCCTGCAAGCCCACCGCCTTAAATAAAATATAAATATCAACGCTAATTAGCTTCAGACGAGGAAGTTAAAGAGAACAAGTCCTTTATGAAAAAATATATATATATTCCCGATAAATGCCATTAACAGATCAAATTAGCTTGATTATTAGGTTATGATTAGAAGATGGTAGGAACAGATTTTAGTGTACACGCGTTCATTCGGAACTAATATTTCTTTCATTAGGGATGAAATATTGATAATAATTATATACACAGAGAGAAACATACCCATGTACTCGCGTGTATGTGTGTGCTTGTGATCATATCTGTTTACGTATCTGACTGTTTATGTGTATTTGTATTTGTAGTCATATATTGTTTATATTGACCGATATAAGAGATAGAATTTTTCAGCATCATTTCGTTTGTAGAATACATCCAAGTCACTTTGATGGTCATTTATATGATTAATTATTCGATTATTTATGTTTTTTACTTATTCATGATTTCATAGTTCCCATATTCATTAACATCCACTGAAGATGCGTTACATTTTATGTGTCAAATTTTGTAATATTTTATATCTAAAGCTAAATCCACTTAGTATATCACTTTCAAGATAAATATGTTCTTTCGCATCATATCCATGAGCGTCCCTCTCTATTTCTCCTCTCTCTCTTATATATGTATGTATGTATGTATGTATATATATCTGTGTGTGTGTATGTATATCTCCACCCACATATGCATAACGGACATATAGCACACCTAAGTAACGAACAGGTGCGCATACAACCACACATCTTTGTACATAAGTATACACGTACTCATTAGGTACTGTGAAAGATATTGGAAAACTATTTTACGAAAAGTTAAAGTTACAGAAGCATAACAACTTCAAAAAGGAAAATAGTAGCGCTCATGCCTTTGGTGGTCAGGGTAATCCTGAACATGTGGGGTTCATTGTTTGATCCTAGTTGAAGTTTATCCTGTATCACGAGGTCTGCATCATTCATGTTATCTCATACATAATACATATGAGGAAGAAAGATGATGAAATGAAATAAAGTGTACATAGTGTACAAAGCAACCTCTCCGTAGTCTTTTCTACTCTAGGTACAAGGCCTGAAATTTTGGGGGAGGGGCCAGTCGATTAGATCGACCCCAGTACTCAACTGGTACTTAATTTATCGACCCCCGAAAGGATGAAAGGCAAAGTCGACCTCGGCGGAATTTGAACTCAGAACGTAACGACAGACGAAATACCGCTAAGCATTTCGCCCGGCGTGCTAACGTTTTTGCCACCTCTACATATTAATTATTGTCTACCTTGTGATGTGCCCCTCATTTATGTCCTCATGGCTAATAAAATAATAATAATAATAATAATAATAATAATAATAATAATAATAATAATAATAATAATAATAATAATTATTATTATTATTATTACTATTATTATTATTAAAGTGACAAGCTGGAAGAATCGTTGGCACGCCGGGCAAAATACTTAGCAGCATTTCGTTCGTCTTTACGTTCTGAGTTCAAATTCCACCGAGGTCAATTTCGCCTTTCATCCTTTCGGGGTAGATAAAATAAGTACCGGTTGAGCACTAGGGTTAATGTAATCGACTTCTACACTCCTCAAACTTGCTGGTCTTGTGCCAAAATAAGAATTATTATTAACGTGTGTAGACTGGCAGAACCGTTATTGCCTCGGACAAAATGCTTAGCGGTTATTCGTCCCTCGATACGCTCTGAGTTCAAATTTCACCGAAATCGACTTTTCATTTCTTCCTTTCATGGTAGATAAAATAAGTACCAGTGAAGAACTGGGGTCAATGTAACTGACTAGCCCCTCTCCCCAAATTTCGGTTCCCTTGTGCCTATAGTAGAATGAGTTGTTATTAGGCTTTAGTTTTCCCTTATTTTGATGCTGTGTGATACTGTTACTAGATACGAACAGCAAAGACTGTCCAGAATTTCAAACAGTCAGCCATACACAGACCACAAATTTGTGACTGCACTATAGACCTGGAAAGGCTTCATATGCTGGACTCAAGACACCAGAAGCTGAACGTATCTTTCTCGGCGCGACAAGCGCTCAGAGACCGAATTAGTAAGTACATCGGTAGTTGATATGCAATTTCTAGCAACCGATGATGAATGGCCCTGTAAAAGCGCTATTAGAGTAGAGGCGTTAAGACAGTAAATAACTAGCGATAAGAAAGTCTAGAGTAAAGGAAGATCTAGATTGGAAGCTAGATGAGAGACTGTTGGAAAGGCCATAATGGCCACTATGCCGACAACGAGATTGGTAGTAAACTAATTCTTCAAAGCCAAGAATGAAGGTTGCCTTATATGAACTAGGGTGCGTTCTCTAATACGCGAAGTAACGAAGAAACGGAGGCTGTTCGACGGGCCAGAACCATTACCGTGGTGCTGGACAAAATGCTTGGCGGCATTTCGTCGTGTTGACTTATCACTCGAGTCCTGGCTGATGTACTCAGAATTTCAGCGGCACTTTGCTGAACTGTTAAATTTGTACGCAAAGACGGGGGTGGATTTTACCTCTTACATTGACAGCTTGCCGCAGTTTTCGACCAGGAATATGGAGTTCTGCAAGATGCCGATAACAGCGACGTACATGACGCGTTGATGAGCTGCATATAGGAAACGTCTGGGGCTTGTCTGACCTTCAAGCTTTATTTTCTTATTCCAGACTTATTTGGTGATCTAAAAGCCTGAACTGGCAGCAGAACGGGAGAATTTCCAGTCCTGTGGACCGAGGTGGGATAGTGCCGTTGGGAAAAAATCCGAACAAGGAGGCGCCGAGAAGCATCCATAACAAGAGTCAGTGACAGTAGCACTAAGCTCGTCTGGAGAGAAAACATGAAGACCACAACGTTGTGTCACTAAGCTCTTGGAGAAAACAACCTATGGCTTGGTGACTAGTAAAAGTTAATGATTCACACACACCTAAGGATATGGTGACATTAGCTTTATCACTGGCGCCGGGCATAATGAGACAGTGGAGATAGGATTCCTATCAGATACTCACACATCGAAGCATTTCATCGCGCCAGGAAAGAAAGAACGAGAAACTTACATCGTTTGGCGAGTAGCACAAGTGAGGGTATTGGAATGGTGACATGCAATATTGTAGAAGTAAAAAACACAATATTAGACATAAAACCACTACCAGGAAAATTGGTACGGAACTGGTGTCGAAATCTATATCTAGTAACAAACTGAAAACCTAGACGAGAAATCGGACAAAATAGACACAATGAATGCGTGTAATTGTGGAATATAGCGACACAGGTGACAAACATATGGTATAACCAATCTTCTGGTGTGCTAAATGCCCCTTGAAGGTAGTTGCTGCAGCAGTAAAGGTAGGAATAGCAGCAACAGTTTGTTTTGAAATCTTTGCTAACCAAGTGAAAATAGCATAACATAAACAATAGCAGTAACATTAGCTGCAACCACAACAGCAATAAAAGGAGCTTTCTGAACAATAACAGCAACAGAAGCAAATACTAGTATCACAGCTCAGAAGGATGATAGTACCATCACCTCCACTGCCACAACAAGAACAATAACAACAACAACAACAATAACCCTAAGGAAAGAAACCTCAACGACTTTTTCAGGTGAAGAGGAAAATAGAAGCCAAGACTGAAGACACACAAATGTGTTAGAAAACCCATCGACTCATCCCCTCCCACCAAAAATAACTACCCTTTTGGCAAAATTTGAAACCATCATCATCATCATCATCATCATCAAGGCGGCGAGGTGGCAGAATCTTTAGGACACCGGGCAGAATGCTTAGAGGCACTTCATCTGTCTTTTACGTTCTGAGTTCATATTCCGCTGAGGTCGACTTTACCTTTAATTATTTCGGGGACGATAAAATATGTACCAGTTGAACACTGGGATCGATGTAATCGACTTACCCACTCCCTAGAACTTGCTGTTCTTATGCCATTAGTTTTTGGTCAATTACGACAACAAAATTTGCCTGTAAATTCGAGTGCCATTCCTCATCTATCTTCTCATGGAATTTAAAATTCTGCTACGGTCTACTTAATCTTGCATTGTATTCTTTTTGTAGAGGAGAGGAGTGGTGGTGGTGGGCACAGTAAAAATACTTGCAATATAGTAGAATCGATTTAATCGACTATACCACTTTCCCTATAAATTTCAGTTTTGCATCCAAAGAAGAATCCATTAATTACGATAGTCACTCTGTTACTATTGAAATGGTTATTGACACTTCCATTTGTAAATGACAAACCATTAGATATCCAACACAAATAACAGAAAACATCACCTACAAAATAAATAGTAACAAACAAAGAAAGTTCAAAAACAACAGCTATAAACCCCCGCAAATAAAAGACAATACTAAGATCTCACAAATTCGTAGTCTCATATAATCAATATTATTTTTATATTTTATATTTCTTAGATTTTTTTTTTACTTCTGTTCATGTATTTTTTTCCTATATAATTTTATTGAATTGTTTTCGTTGGAATAAAATTAAAAGCTAGTAATTGTAAATTCTAGTATTGAACAAAGATCAACAAAATAGTTACCGTGCATTTCTGAATGACATGTCATATTTTAAACATTTGATTCCAAAGTGAAAGTTTAATAACTTTCACAATAAAAATTGAAAACGTTGCAAAAGAATTTAATTTTTGTGTATTTTAAGCAAATATGTGATTAATTTTTTAAAAAATATTAAAAAAAATTATATGTATTTACACAAATCTTGCAACATAGAATTGAGTATACTTAAATGATGACAAATACAGATAAAAAGCGAGTACTGTCCTTGAAAGTTTAGAAGAAATAGCAACGAACAATACAGGAAACGTGACTGAATTTTCAATGAGAACAAAACTAAGGATACTTCCTTCTTCTCACATGATTGCTTCACAGTTCATTTATTCTGTTTCGGCAATTTAAAGATTTCTATTAAAATGTTGAAGAGCAAGTCAAAACAACTGTTTTAGAATACATACATACACTCATACATACACAGGCAATCTATCTATCTATCTATCTATCTATCTATCTATCTATCTATCTATCTATCTATCTATCTATCTATCTATCTATCTATCTATCTATCTATCTATCTATCTATCTATCTACATGAACAAAGAGATGACGCCGCAAAAAACCAAGTTTATGTAATGAACTGCATTACCTTACAACCGTTTCCGCTATAGGATGTAGAGAGATCATTCCACAGGCATCACATTTCACTTTCTCACTTCTAACGCCTGACAATATTTTTCCCCCAAACGAAGTGTGCTTCATATTCAAGGTTCAGATGAAGCTATATGATGTTACCCAGGGACTCAACTAAGAGTCCACTACATCTTATAGTAGAAATATCTGTAAGCTAATGAAGTCCATTAGATATCCTTTCTTTTTTCGGTGCCATCTCTTTGTTCACATTATAACACTACTCTAATCTAACATTGTGTTCTGGACCATATGAATATTGAGTTCTACACCAGGTTATTAGTCTCGCTGTGCCTAAGCGGAATTTATGTTTATCTATCTAACTATCTATCTATGTATATATATATAATAAATTTATACATATACATATAATTATATATATATAATGAATGTATACATATATATATATTATATATATAATATATATATATATATATTA
>NC_042998.1:125024988-125044988 GCF_006345805.1 Octopus sinensis | reverse complement strand
ATACATATACGTCTGTGTATCTGTTAAAATGGGATGTCAGTCTTATTTTCATTTCTGCGTAATTTAAACGACAGTTTATTCACTGCAACCTATATATATATATATATATAATATATATATATATATATTATATTATATATATATATATGTGTGTGGTGTGTATATATAATATATATATATATATATACATATATGATAAATATTATATATATGAGAGATACTGGTATTCAGAAGTCCCAAGGTGACAGGCAACGCTATGTTAGTGCTATGGAAGTGCTTGATGCTTATGCTGTATTTAGACTGCCAAATGGAACCTAAATTCTTTCTTTCGTTATTTTTTCTTACAATGAACTCTGTAGGGTACTTTTCTTTTACTTCAATTCATGACCTGCCCCGACAAGCGGGGCTCTTTATAACTAATCATAGATGTTTCTTTTATATATTTTTCTCTTCTGCTCTCTCTACCTTACTTCTGTACATCTTTTTTGCTCTAGAGCTTTCTTGCAATCACTATTTGTACATACCACCCCTAACCCTTACTTTTCTCCATCTTTTATTGAGATTTCCAGATTCTTAAATACCGGTTTACTCCTTGATGATTCGCATTCTGTCAGCCCTTATTTGCACAGAAAAAATTCGGAGCTTCAAGGCTAATGGTTTGCATTTATAGAGTTATCAGATTTATATGTTCATTATTTTCTTCTCATTTAATGCGTATCACTATCAGTATGCACGCCTGTTTCCGTAATAATATTACTGCATCAAACAGTCGTTGAATCTGAAATGGTTGTAAAGAAATATCTAGAAGTATTGTTGTTTTGGCTGTTATATTTTGGTTGTGTTTATATAACATCCTATGTAAATGGCATAAAAGCTGCTATGCTATATATATGTGTTTGTTTAATCATGTCATGTGAATCATATTAATTATTATCAAACATACACGCACACTTAATATACATAAAAATTAGAATAACAAAACACTTCTGAGAATCGGACTCATTCCACTCGGATGTTGATTATATCAGACTATGAATTTGTTGGATCTTAGTATTGCCTTTTATTTTGGGGGTTTTTATAACTGTTGTTGTTGATCTTTCTTTCTTTACTACTTCGGAGTGTGCAGTGAGGAAATAGATGTCAATTCCCTAAGTTGACAACGGTTTCATAATCCGTGTTAGTTACATAAGCGACGCTACATAATCGATCATACATGTATAAAGGAATGACTAAGTATATGCTACAGTACAATTATATTTATGGTTGCATGTATATATATATATACATATACATATACGTCTGTGTATCTGTTAAAATGGGATGTCAGTCTTATTTTCATTTCTGCGTAATTTAAACGACAGTTATTCACTGCAACCTATATATATATATATATATATATATATATATATATATATATATATATATATATATATATATATATTATATATATATATATATTATATATATATATATATATATATATATATGCACGACAGGTTACTTTCATTTTTCGTCTACCAAATCCGCTCACAAGGTCGTATTGAAGATGTAGAAGACATTTTCCCAGGGTGTGATGCAGTAGTTCTGGATTAGGAATCATGTGGTTGGGAAACAACTCTAACCACACAGTACACCTGCGCCTATATATACACTATGTGACCAAAAGTATCCACACAGCTCGCGAAAAATGCGTTCATGTTGAGGGTAATACTGTAGATCACAGAGGGCGCCTCAGTACTACAATTTACCACATGGAACACATGGTCAGCAATCTCAGTAGCCAGCAGACAACACTAGCCAGCAGAATGGGACGCCGCTCTGCGGAACTAACGGATTTTTAACGTGGTCAGGTGGTTGGGTGCCACTTGTCTAACAAGCTTGTGCATAAGATTTCCACCCTCCTGAACATCCCTAGGTTCACTGTTTCCGCGGAGTGTTGAAGTGGGTCGTACAACATAATCGTCTATCACCCCTCACCACCTTCACACAGGAATTCCAAACTTCAGGAAGATCTACTGCAAGCTCCATGACTGTTCGGCGCGAGGTGCAGAAACTTGGTTTCCATGGAAGAGCATCTACCCATAAGCCATACATCACACAGACAAATGCCTCACGCTGCCTCGCTTGGTGTAAAGAACGTCGAAACTGGACTATAGAACAGTGGAAAACTATTCTGTGGAGTAATGAATCTCGGTACACAATGTGGCGATGCGATAGTAGGGTATGGGTGTAGCGAATGCCTGATGAACGATATGCACCAGTCTGTATAGTGCTGACCGTGAAATTTGGCGGTGGCGAGGTCATAGAGTGGTCATGTTTCTCCTGGAGGGGCTTGGCCCCCTCATTGTTTATGTGGTGCTGCCACGGCACAAGCTTACACTGACATTTTAACCACTTCTATGTTGCCTAGCATCGAAATTCAGTTCTGGGATGACCATTATATCTTTCACCATGACCGAGCACCCGTCCATACTGCAGGGGGTGTAGAGGAGTGGTTTGACGACAACGTCCCACTAACGGATTGGTCTGCGCAGAGTCCTGATATAAACCCCTTCACTGGAATGTTTTCAAATGCCGACTTCGTGCTAGACCACATCGACTCACATCGATATCCTTGCTCAATTCGGTGTTCCGCAAAGAATGTGCTGCAATTATTCAGGAAATATTCCGCTACCTGATTGAAAATATGCCTCCCTTATTTTCTTTGTTGGTATGGATTATACGGGATGTTACGTTGACTTTGGTTACTTCCATAATGGTCGATAGAATGCACCCACTCACTCACGCACACACATAACCGGTTCTAATGTTATCGACCCCACAGGGATAGATAAAGCATCAGTCATGTAATGAAATAAATTCAATCTCCCACATCAGACGATTACAGATTTATATTATCGGGCCAGCATAAGAAATTATTTAATATATTTTCTTTTACTTTTTACTCTTTACGAATTTCAGTCATTTAGACTGAGGCTATTCTGGGGCACCGCCTTGAAGAATTTTAGTCGAACGAGCTGACCCCAGTACTCTATTGTTAAAATGTGGTACTTATTCTATCGGTGATTTTTTGCCGAACCGCCGAGTTATATGTGGGTGTGGGTGTAAACACAGACACAAAGACAAACACTCATAGATATATATACATATGCGTACATATACATATACGACGGGCTTCTTTCATTTTCCGTCTACTAAATCCATTTACAAGGCCTTGGTCGGCTCGAGGCAAT
Organism: Octopus sinensis; assembly: GCF_006345805.1. Classification (NCBI taxonomy): domain Eukaryota; kingdom Metazoa; phylum Mollusca; class Cephalopoda; order Octopoda; family Octopodidae; genus Octopus; species Octopus sinensis. Next base: position 125,041,755 of record NC_042998.1, on the reverse strand, counting down.
AGTAGAAAATACTTGTCCAAATTGCTACGCAGTAGGACAGGACCCGGGACCATTTGGTTAGGAGGCAAACTTGTAATCACACAGCCACGCCTATTTTCTGTTTTATTGCTGTTGGAGTACGGGCTGCAATAAATATCTTTATATTTATTTACAATAACAATATATTGAGTGAATAAGTAATGAACATGACAAGGATTAAGATTATATATGTATTAATCCATCAGAAAACAGTAATGTTTCATAAACAATGTTCAATCTATAGTTGAACATTTATTCCTTGTGACCCGAGTCAGCGTTCATGTTTTCATTTTCAGTTATGTAATGCTTAACTATTACATACTACTTTTATTCCCAGTTTTCAGTTACATTTTTACTTGAAGAAAGCAATGGAAAACTAATTAATTGTAAAACAAATTGTTCAAACAGGGGAAGGAATTTTAAGCTGTGAAGGAGAAGAGAAATCCATAGTTTCAATCAAAACTTTCAGTCGATACAGGATATTGTTAATTTCTGCTGCTTTTTTTTTTATTGTTCTACATAATTCTGTGCAGTTTTGCTGGGACACTGCTAGAAAATTGTAAAAAGTTGTTAATAATGTACAAATTATCTGACATAATAGGAAATTTTAATCTGAGGCTAAAATTTTGCTAAGATACATTTCATGATATATGAGTATTTTTCAGACATGCGCCTTGGAAAATTTTCCTGTATCATGACATAAAATTATATGCAAATTTTTGTAGCAAATTTTGTAATTTAACCAGAAAAAGAACGTTAAATACTCCCTCCAATGATCACAGGTACAACGAACAAGATACAAAAGAATAAAGAGATGCTAAGCTAGAATTGTAACAGTAAAGAAGAAAATACCTTGAGTAAATAACATGAATAGTGAGCTACGAAATATTTCTTCTAATGCTTGTGAAGTGTAATATTGAAAATCTTGTTATTTATACAAGAAGAAAAGTATTTTTCAAAAGCTACAAATAATGTCGTAAAGGTTTAGACTTAGGGTTTAGATCAAAGTAATTGAAATAAGTTTTGATGTTATCACAATACAAAGAAAATTACTATTCATATAACAGAAATCAAAAGTGTGTTGATTCTAAGAAGTTTAATTTAGTTAAGCCATCTTTCTTTGGTTTGGAAAGTTTTATTCTTTTGAAGCAGAAAGTCTATAGTTATGGATTAGAGAGTAACAGTCAGTAGATATCAACAATACACACTACCGCAGCTGACAGTCTTTATCATATCGGAATTTCGTCCTACAATATGGCAGTTCATATCTCATGAATGTAATTCTAATACGTCACTGGAAAAAGTATTTAGCTATAAAGCAACTGAATGTACGTAATTATAAATACGAACCGTCTGTCGATACAGAAACGCATTCTGTATGTAACTGGGGAGAATGTTGTAATTGAAGCTGCTAATATTAAATTCAAAATATTCTTGTGAGAAATATCTACGATAGTCTGGTCTGTCTTAACAAGAGTATAATATATCACTCAGTCGCTCAGTCTTCGGTGGGATAAACTCCTGTGCATCACATCGACTACGAAACAAATTTTTATGAAACAGTTGATATCTTTACATAATATGTAATGAATAATTTTCTTAGAATCAAGGTCAGTCATCATAGTAGTCAAAATCTATTCACGTTCCAGGACTTATTCACCCTTTTTTATAATCACAGTATATGAATGAATATCCGGGATATGGAAATTATAGCTGCAGGAGATATGATATTTAACATCTTGTGTCATTAGTACGTAAAGGTGAGTGCCATGGCTAACAGGATCGTTAAGCTGAAGCATTTTTTATAATATTGATTTAAGGGAAAGTCAGCTTGATTAAAACTCATTCCACTTCAAATTTTACACAAGAGAAGAATTGAACATCGGGATCCCGCGCCATTGGAGGTTTCTTGTCTGTGGATGGTAACCTAACTCCCTAACGACTAGGTACACATATAAATATATGTACACTTACAAAGAATGTCTTACAATGAAATACATTGATAAATAAGAATAAAGTGATTCATTATTTACGCGTTCATTCTAGCATGACAGAAAATGACATGGCAACAAGTCTTTTCACCAAGTTGTTTGCTTTATTAGTTCTAGTTTACTTTTCTTCCAAGTCAAATTGAAACGGTAAAAGTAAAGGTAAAGTTTCTTTCTCGAATCATGCCGATTCATAAGGACCGGTTTCCCGGTTTCCATGGTGTTTGTATTGCCCACATGTACGGGACGCCGGTCCGTCGCAGGATTACTCATTTTAGCCAGCTGAGTTGACTGCAGCAATGTGAAGTGAAGTGTTTTGCTCGAGAATATAACGCGTCGCCCGGTCCAAGAATAGAAACCACAATCTTACGATCATGAGTCTAACTCCTTAACCACTAAGCTACGCATCTCCACAACTGAAGCGGTAGGGTCAATACATTGCTTAATCAACAGTATTAACGATGGGATAAAAACTAACTATAATATCCAAACATTAGGCTTTGGTTAAACAGATATGGCGACTCACAGCCGTTAAATTGAAATAACTGCAAGTGCATTCGTGTGTGTGCCTATAGGCTGGACCAAGACTTCAGTATTGCTTCACTTCATATACAGTCTTCCTTGAATGTTACTTATTATAAAAAGATATATTTTTTCCAAAGAATATTTATTTGCAATGTACTTAATACAACTATCCTCACGATACCCATTTACAGCTTGGTAGACAAAAGCTTTTGAAGGCAAAAGAAATGGTACTGAGAACGCCATACGAACTGTCTGGCATCAGATACATAGTTAGTTTTCCTTTTTTAAAAGTAAATATTTGATGATAAAAGAAGAGCTCTATCTTTAAAATGTTATTTTATAACAAATCCAGCGCCATTTTTCTGGCAGAACAGGAAATTTAATCCGTCCTCATGTTGGATCTTTAAACCGAGTTTCTTTATTTATGCGTTTTCTCCGTTCAAAGAAGATCAGTTGGATATATTATCTTTATAGATAAAGTTGGATTCGTTGTCCAAATGTCATCAATTATCATTGAGCTTTTGTAAAGAGGAGAAAAAAAGCGAATTCTTAGCACCAACAAGAATATGTTTCTCATTCCGTTTCTAACTATTTCCTCAACTATGTGCTGTTCTTTAATAGAATTTCTTATATCACTCATTATAAACAGCCTCATATCTTTCGTAACTGCCATTAAACATGCACACACAATTACGTCCACTTACTCCAAATCATACATATATTTGCAACACCATGCAAGCACATATACACGCATACACCATACATATACACACCTAAGCACAAGCATACACACACATATGCACACAGCTAAACAGATCACAAAGTAAAACTCCATAAAGATGCCTACACGCACGAATACATGGAAATATATGTAGCATTACATGCACGCACGCATATGTATACAAAGGCTGGTGCGCACACAAACACACACAACAGACACACACACACACGCACACAGACACACAAACATACACACACAGACACAGGCACACAGACAGACACACACACACACATTTATGTGTCTGTGTAAGTGTTTGTGTATACACACACTTTCATACATATATGTCAGCTCTGCTTTCTATGCTGGAGAAGAGATGAAATGATGTCCTGGTGAGCAGAAGGCAGTTTCCTGAGATAAACCAGTAAACATGATTTATTTTCCATAATCTTCAGCCACTTTTATATGCTTCGAGAATCATAGGCTCGAAGAGACGCTACAAATTTTCTCTATACACAACAACAACAACAACAACAATGATTATAATAATAACAACGAAGCATTGACGCAAAGCAGTGTGTAGGTATGAGCACAATTTAGTTTAAATATGTTTGTCACATATTTCAACTGCTAAAGGCAAATACATTGTAGTTACTGCTGAGAAAAATCTCTTTTGCTAAAAAGTTGTGAAAACACCTAGTTCGTTCAGTGTCGCCATCTGTTAGAAATCTCAGACATCTATGCTTCGAGTTTTTTGACTCTTGTCAATGAGATGTACCTAAGAGAGGCAACTATGAACGAACTAAATAAAGCTTGTACTTTATATATAATTCAGTCAACACGCTGACTGATTTGCGCTAGTAGATCGCCCGATCGAGATAAATAATGAACCTCAATAACGAATCAAATTCAATTAACCTAAATTGTACTCATACCTAAGCATTACTTTGCTCCAATGCTTCGTTATTGGCTACAATATATGGAGGACAATATCGAACACGGAGGACACTATCGAACATGGAGGACAATATCGAGACATGGAGGACAATATCGAGACATGGAGGACAATATTGAACATGGAGGACAATATCGAGACATGGTGGACAATATCGAAGGACGAGATACAGCATATAAAAACAAAACAAAAACAAAGAAATACGAAAGCAGGTGGTGGTGGGGGTGTTACATCGATCAAAGGCAGATACAGCCACATTAAAGGATATAAAGAGGATATATTATAGAAAGTAGAGAAACAAATAATAAATAAATAAAATCCTCAATAGCGGGGCAATCCATTTTGGATAATTCGAAGTAAACCCCTCACAAAAATCCCGGGCACAAGGCCAGTGATTTTGCGGGGAGGAGGAAGTCGATTACATCGACTCCAGTGTTTCTCTGGTATTAGGTGGTATTTGATCTCAGAACGTAAAGAATCGGAAGAAATGCCGTTAAACATTTTGTCGATTGCGGTTAAGGTTTAGCCGGGTGGCCACCCCAATAAAGATCCTATTTACTATATGTAGTATGACCGAAATTTTTTTCGGGGGCGGAGATTAGTCGATTATGTTCACTCCAGTTTTCAAATGGTATTAATTTTATGAACCCCGAAAAGCTGACTATTCCTTCTCAGTTATTACCCTTACTCAGCTTTGTTTAGTTTTATCGACAAAGGCGACTGATTGCAAACAAGATAGGAGGTTGGCCTCCTGCTCGTATTCACACCACTTTTCTCTCCTACGCTCTGTTAATATCCTGATGCGTTCTTTTACTAATACAGTCATTTCTGTGCGTATGCTGTTTTTGAGCTAGTTTACTGCATTTACGTATGTGATGGTTAATACTGTGTTGCCTTTTCCGCAGATTCTGTTTTTTTTTTTTTTATCTGTGTTTGATCAAATTTGCTTTAACGGCTTGTTTCTGAGGTGGGCTATAATTAGCGATTCAATTTCTTGTTTCACATTTCCACCTGTTATCTACAACCAGCATTCTTTACTTCCAGCAAATTCGATTTGTTTCATGAATTCACCATGTAATTCCATCTCTTGGTCGTGCCGCTTTTTCTTCTGTCTTGAATTTTCCAACTATTTTAGTAAATTTTGGATATTTCTAGCCGGATATAGCACATTCTTTCTTCACTACGTACAACATAGTTTTTCAAACCCAATAGCGCAATACTAATGTGCCTTCTTCTTTCCTTGGTAGGTAAACCCTGTCGATATCACTTTTAGAGTGGCAAACGATGTACATTTTGAGCAGTTTCCTAGTTCAAGCTAATTACCGTAGGTCTGCCTTTGTACATTTTAGAAAAAAGAGCAGACTATCTTAAAACTAGAGTGTCCTATAAATTCATTGCTTTCGTAATATTCACCCCATTTAGATTTGTTTCGAACATCTTAAACTTTTTTTTATACTCTCTGGCGATTTTCTCTTGAATTCCTCTTTCCATCTCTTTATCGTTCTCCTGCTCCCCAAGCCTTAGGTACTTGTATCCTTCATTACTTCTCAGTGTTCTATTTATATCATCTTGTGGTAATTTCATACCACCAGATTTAATGATTTGGTTTCTCTTCATAATTAGAACTGCACACATTTTTATCATTATCATTATCGTCGTTATTATTAATATTATTATTATTGTTATTATTGTTGTTGTTGTTGTTGTTGTTGTTGCTGTCGTTACTGTTATTGTTGTTGTTGTTAATGTTGTTATTGTTACGATAATGACTAAGAAGATGAAGTAAATTTTCTTAATGTCAAAGAAGAAATAATTCTTTTGATTGCGAACTGATAAAACGAAAGATAAATCATGGTGCCACATTTCAAGAATTAGTTCCAATATTGTTCATGGATTCTCTCCAAATATCACAGAGTTGGTAATTCTATAACGATTTTTAATAGAAATACTAATGCTATATATTAACTTGGTTAGTGAACCGCGACATCACGCTAATAGAAAGCTAAGCATTTTCAACTTCACCACAGATGATGATGTTACAATCTTTACGAACGTTAATAAATCAAAATATCAAATGAGCAATATTTCTACTTAATTGGCGATAGTGGTGGTAGTGGGGGTTGTGACGTCAGATTTAATCTCGAGAGCGCAGATAGCCCAACTGATAGGGTGCCGGACATCAAGTAGCTGAGAGGTTGGTGTTACTTCCACGCATCGAAAGCTAAGACTCTTAACCGCAGAACGAATCACTGCTCGACGAAGGACATATACAACACTATAAACAATTGTTTGCTGTTATTGTTATTGTGTGGCAAAAGTTCAGTTCTCGTCGATCAGATAGTCAACCGGATGCATAAACGGAACCTGCAGATCTGTAGTTCTAGATAGACGTAACATAGATTCACGGGTACTGAACTAACATTGTTCGACCAGCATTTAAGCCGAGTATTAGTTTGGGATTAGTTCATCTGCGTAATTCTACAGTTTTAATACAATAGCGTAAAGTTTGAAGGAAATGTAGTCGTTAATGCTAGCAAGTCAAATGCAGACCCTTGTTAGTTGGTCTGGTATCCTTTCTTGGCTCCCCTTAGTTTACTGCACTGCGTTCAACTACACAGCTGGTTTAGACTAAGAGAGAAATAGGATTCGCGAAGCATGAGGACGAAGTCTTTTAAAGATACCCTAGTAAGCCATAAATATAGGGTCCATGAGGCTATGTTTCACGAAGTAAAATCTATTGATGAAGTTTCTTTGGTTTCTGACGTATACTACCTTGTACAAAAAATGTTAACAAAAAAAAAAAAAGAAAAAATCACGGACTCATGAAAACCGGTTATTTTCTGAGCCACAAGGCCTGTTTCCCGGGTTGTGTGGCATATATATTATCCCACTGTACAGAACGCCAATCCGTCGCAGGAGTACTTATTTTTACCAGTTGGGTGGATTGGAGCAAAGTGAAATTAGATGTTTTGCTCAAGACCATAACGCATCGTCCGGTCCAGGAATCCAAAATTCAGTTTTACAATCTTAAATGCAATGCAATAACCACCAAGACGTGCATCTACAATCGATTAATTACTTTAAGGTAATAACCTGCAGACTTAAGACGAGTATGGGAATTTCGCATATTGCCAGAAATAAATCCAAAATCTTAATACTTGATTTTGCGAGAACACGGCTGTAATGTACAGCATGATTAACGCACGTTTCTATGGCTGACAATAGTGAAGTTGATTATTCTCGAGTATAGAATTTGCGAGTTACAAAAGATAACTTAACAACAGATTTACTTAAACTACGCTCAATGCAAAGGACATATTCCATGATATCATTACAGCAGTATAGCACTTGAAAATATCGAGAAAATTGTTTGCGTTCTTAACATTCCCTCCACCACAAAAAGAAAAAAATCTTCGTTCATTTTGCTGGTTAATGCTGAGCGCCACTCCGAGGTGAAACTACTCAGGAAGGTATTGACTTTGACAAACTATTAATTTTACAGATTTCATTGATTACAGTATACTTTTTTCAAACCAGTACTTCCAAATATAGACTGCAACAGATAGATAGATACATACATACATTTATGTATGTATGTATGTATGTATGTATGTATGTATGTATATATATATATATACACATATACATATATAAATGTGCATATGTGATAGACACACGCATATATATATATATATATATGTATGCGTGTGCATGGCACTGTACGTGTAAGTATGCATGTGTACATATATACATAATGCACACATATTACCAATATATATATATATATACATATACATCCTTATATGCTTACACTTTAATAAAACGCACACGTACATATATGTCGGAAAGTATAGAATGACTAGGTGGCTGGAACGACTGAAAATGAATGCATACGATTTGTATACATACGCTTGTCTATAGCAAAGACCAGAATATTTGTGTAAATATGTTAGTGTATTAGACCGTATGTGTACGCATTGAAATATGTTTCTCTCGTGTTCTTTAAATCTTAAGTAAATGAATATTGAGGAATAAAAAACATATATACACAAGCTATCGCTTCCTGTTTATCGACAGGCTCAAAGCTGTGTATAGTGTATAACTGCCAATAGAAAAAATCACGTCTCATTCACTGAGCAATCAAAACGCCACGAATACATACTACGGTATCACACAAACGATTGAAAACTGGATAACATTTTTAGTGTTTTCTTCGTTTTGCTGATATTTATTAAAGTATATATGGACAAATGTTTTACCGTATGTGTGTTTGTGTCCAAGCATATATATATATATATATAATATATATATATATACATACATATATGTGTGTGTGTGTATGTACATATACGAATACACGTATGTATTTATCTGTAATATGTATGTGTGTGTGTATATTCACACACACACTCACACACAACCCGCATGCAAGTGAGGGTGCATCTGTACAAATATCTATTTGTGTATTTCTTTTAGATTCACTCCTTCAGTCTTAAATTCTATAGAATATACTTTTTAATGCAAAAATGTTATGAACGTTAATCAGATTACTCACGCACTTATGCACACAACTATATATATATATATATATATATATTATATATATATATATATATATATATATATATATATATATACATATATACACATGCATATCTATCTATCTATCTATCTATCTATTATCTATCTATCTATCTATGCATATATGTATATATACATATATACGCACACATATATACACACACACACACATATATATATATATATATATACAGATATGCATATATATATACATGTATACATATATATATATACATATATATACATATATATATGTATATATATGTATATATATGTAATATATATATGCATATATATGCATATATATGTATATTTATATGCATATATATGTATATATATATGCATATATATATATAATATATATATATATGCATATATATGTATGTATATATATGTATGTATATATATGTATATATATGTATATATATATGTATGTTTATATGCATATATATATGTATATATATGTATATATATAAGTATATATATGTATATATATGTATATTTATATGCATATATATATGTATATTTATATGCATATATATGTATAAATATATGTATATATATGTATATATATTAGTTTGTGTGAGTGTATATTAAATATATATATGTATATGCATATATGTTTATATATATAAATCTCTGGAGAGATGAACATGTTTGCAAAGTATTTTTAAAATGGTTCTATATACATATGTAGATGTATATATATGTATATATATGTTCACACAATGCATGTGTATGTACATATACATATACATGTATTACATGTGTATATATATATGTATAAACAAACATAAATACACGTCTGCATACACATATAAATATATCTATGAGTGTATATGTGTCTATAAAAGGTTATATGTGTCTATAAAAGGATATATATATATATATATATATATATATATACATATATACGTATGTAATTATGATCATATGTTTGCAAACGCTTCTTTACGCGTCCATTCATATCTCTCTTTTCCTTTCTCTCGCTCTTCCCCATGTCTGTGTACGTGTGCGCGTGTGTTGTGCGCGCATATACATAGCACATACATGCACATATACGTGTGTTATACATACTTACTTACATAATTACGTACATACATAGAAAAATATGTGTGTACGTGTAAACGTTCATTTGCTTGCGTGTGTGTCCGTGTGTATATGTGAGAACCGTTTCGTAGACAAATACCACCCGACGCGTGTGAATCTGTGCTAGTCCATTTAATGTATATAAGACAGAAACAGAAACGCTAAGACGGGCCAAAAATCAGATATTTGTGCCACAAAGAAATAAAAAAATAGTTATCCAAAGAAAGATAAACGAAGACAGCAAAGTAACGTTTGAAATAGCTGGCCAATTCTACCAGACACGCAACCAAGTGAGAAGAAGTGATTTCCTGGCCTATACTTAATTTTCAACGAGATATCTTCTTACGTGGTGGAGACTGTACGACGAATCACTGAATGATTTTCTGGTTAATCAATACTAAAATTTATAATAGTAATAATAATAATAGCAGTAGAAGTAATAATAGTAATGCACTACACATATAGATTGATATATGTATGTATGTATGTATATATGTATGTATACATGTATGTATGTGTGCGTGTATGTATGTAAATACATAAACACAGGTACGGATATGGTGCATGAAATGTATTCCCTTGCCATCTGAAGGTTATACTTCATTTATGTTTCTTACCATTGTCTAAAAATGGAAAGTGATAACTCCAATAACAATCTTTGACATATTGATAATGAAAAGAATGCTCGAACCATCTGTACGCTGATATGGAGGGACACGCACGCGCGAGCACACGCACGCTCGAACACTCATACACACGCGCACGCACACACACACACACACAAGTACTGGTTGTGTAAGTGTGTATGAACATGTGTATGCTCGCGCACGCGCGTCTATGTGCGTGTGAGTATATATATATATATATATATATATATATATCGAGAGAGAGAGAGAGAGAGAGAAAGATGAAAAGAGCAAGAGAATAGGAATGATTACAAATGCCCATACACAGAGATGTATTACCTATATGTATGTATTGATATAGGCAAACAACCGGATAATGTATACTTAAATGAACATCAGATATCCAGGCGTGCATATATGCATATTTATGCATATATGCATATTTAGACATAAATATATGCACACACATATATATGCCAGGAGTGGCTTTGTGGTAAGTAGCTTGCTTACCAACCGCATGTTTCCGGATTCAGTCCCACTGCGTCGCACCTTGGGCAAGTGGCTTCTACTATAGCTTCGGGCCGACCAAAGCCATGTGAGTGGATTTGGTAGGCGGAAACTGTAGGAAGCCCGTCGTATATATGTATATTTATATGTGTGTGTGTTTGTGTGTATGTGTTTGTCTCCTCCCCCAATATCGTTTGACAACCGATGCTTGTGTATTTACGTCCCCGGAACTTAGCGGTTCGGCAAAAGAGTCCGCTAGAATAAGTAATAGGCTTACAAAGAATAAGTCCTGGGGTCGATTTGCTCGACTAAAGGCGGTGCTCCAGCATGGTCACAGTCAAATGACTGAAACAAATAAAAGAATAAAAGCATATATATACACACATACACACAGATATATATATATGTTATTTATACACCTGTCTTCGCCTTTTCTTTTTCTGTAAATTTCAACTATATATATATAAATATGTATTTATATTTATATATATATCCATACTTACACTCGCACGCGCGCACACAGTTTTCGAGAAATGTTTTTACTGGAATGAATGGTTGTTGTTAACACATTCATAACAGCCTTTAAAGTATGGTCATGTTTCCAGTGGTGGTGGTCACTGGCTAAGGCCATGGGATGGATGCTAAGGTGATGTTGAAGGAATCCTCTTCCATTACACAAAAGTTAGAAGCTACATCAATTCTGAGAGTGGAATTTGGACTAATTCCTTTGTAATTTCAAAACCGAAATTATGTGTCCTTTGGAAAATCAGTATTTAAAGAAGAATATAGTATATTAACGACAGGTAACTGCAGGGGGATGGTACATAGATTATTACATAGGTTATGCTGGAGCACCGCCTTTAGTCGAGCAAATCAACCCCAGGATTTATTCTTTGTAAACCTAGTACTTATTCTATCGGTCTCTTTTGCCGAATCGCTAAGTTTCGGGGACGTAAACACATCAGCATCGGTTGTCAAACGATGTTGGGGGTGGGGACAAATACAGACACAGAAACATACACACATACATACATATATATATATATATATATATATATATATATATATACGACCGGCTTCTTTCAGTTTCTGTCTACCAAATCCACTCACAAGACTTTGGTCGGCCCGAGGCTATAGTAGAAGACACTTGCCCAAGGTGCCACGCAGTGGGACTGAACCCGGAACCATATGATTCGTAAGCAAGCTACTTACCACACAGCCATTTCTTCGCCTGTAAGCAATATATTTCTGCACTGGTAAAATCTCTATGCTAGATTTATTTTTTCAGATTTATTATTAGGTGAGAAGTAAAGAGAAATGTCAAGAGTGATAAATATACCGAATTACTAAATACACTAAAACATCACGCGGATTACTGTCAACCTAAAAAGACACACACACACATGCACACGCTCTCATAGACACGTAGTAGTGATTACTTGCCTTGGAAACATTTCATAGCCTTGTACGACAAATATAGACGACTAATTGATATAGAAAGATATATGGATATGGTAGTTAGAGTCAATTTGGGTCGCTCATAGGGATGGCAGGCAAATATAAAAAAAAAACTACTTTTATAAAATATATTCTTTATATGAATATCTAAAACAGTTTCATAGTTAATGTATCATATTTACAATAAGGTGAAAATGGAAGTAAGAAAGAGAGAATGAGAAAGAGAGGAGAGAAAGGGGGAGAGGTAGGAAGAAAAAGGAAAACAACTCTCTGAATTTCAGTATCTTTTTCTGCTTCTTTCATCGTTTCTGTAAGTTAAAAAATGACGAACTAAATAAATACGTAAAATATTCCCAGTTAATTGAAATTCTAGAGCTGGGCTCAATATTTCCTATGAAAAAGACTTATAAAAATTATAAATAAACATACCAAAATCAAGTGACATTTTCATCAAAGGGGCGTTTGTACGTCAATACTTTAACTCAGAACATGCTTGGGATAATCTCTGGGTAACATTAACGCGTGGCATAACTAGCTTTCAGTAATAGACTTCTTACTAAAAAAATTGTTTATGATAAAATATTTCACAGATTAGCAGGAATCTACTATAAACTTTCCACTGAGCCGCAGCTTCATTAACACTACAAACTCCTCTCCTCCCCACTTCGCATGTGTGTTGATAGATTCAAACACACTTGCACGATAAAGATATACGAAGGTAGCGTGCTGAATGGAAAGAGTCAAGAATTATAATACCGGTGAATAAGGGATAGATTTAACGCGATAAAGAAAATACAATTTATTTCCTTGTGATTTACATTAATGCTATTAAAAATCCTTTGATAGTATAGAATATCTGAATATTGAAGTGACTGTTAATATATATGGGCTCAGAGGAACCAAAATTACAAAGCAATGAAACAAAGGTTCTAATTTTCATCGTTGATAGAAATAACAAGAACCGGATTAAAGAGGAAGCCATAGCATTACTGTGCTTGTTAGAAAAGACAATAGAACAAGTGTAGAAAAGGATCTAACAGCTAGATCCAAGCGTCTAATCAGGAAATTTATCTTAGTGTATGGCATTGTACTGATACTTTATTTACATTTAAAATATATATTTAGAAGCATCGAGAAATACGTAAATAAGTAATTCAACGGTGTACCTTGATGCGAATGCTGCTATAAGTAATAGCTTGTAATATATTGGCTTAGACCCCACTTTGATAGAAACAGAGCCGAAAATTACATACTGAGCATTACTGAAAGCTGTATTCGATTTGAGATAAACCATTTAATGATTTATTTTCTGATATTTTTTTATTATTTTAGTGTTGAAAGGAAATGTTATTAATGTAGATAACATGGTACCACATGGTAAATTATTATGATATCTGCAGGAACTAAAAATAGAAATAAACAGCATCACATACTGTACATGATATTTAGAAAAAAGTAGCTTAATTTGGTTACATTTATTTGGAATATTGCAGTTTAGTTGGTATTTCAGAGATAGTTAAGATTAATTTGTTGTGATTGGTATTGTTGATTCTGCTACGACTAGATTCTTACGTTTAGTTTGGTGTTGCTGTGATATTATGATTGTTGAGTCTGGTAGTATGATAGGTAAAGCTTTCTATTGCATCTGTTTTATTGTAGAGAATAATATTGATATTATTATTAGGTCGTGATTCTTGTTACTGACGTTGTGACTAATTTACCTTATGTAAACAATGAACTACGGTGGGCCAGTATATTGAACAACGTGTCGTGCGATCGACCAGTACGTTGCCCAGTCAACGGCTTTTTTCAGTGCCCCAAGTTACACTCGCTGTTTTGCGTGTGCAGAGTGAACTTTGACCAAGCAACAGTGTTAGACAATAAAAGGACAGGATATAGAATAACTCTCGTATCTTGTTTTCAAAAGGGATCAGATTTGGTTGGAGAAAAGGTGGCCCAGACAAAAGACGAAGAAAGATTCTCAGATTGATAGATCGAACGTTTCGCGCGCCATTTTGTTTATTTACATCGCTGTTTCGCTGTAGGTGTACAACACTTTCCCGCTCCACGGTTCCGGTAAATTTATACTATTTTGGCCGCGTTCTGGAAAGAATGGACCCAGACACAGATGATAATACTGCGATGATTTCACGAAATGGGCTCTGAAATCGAGCACAACTTCGACTCAGATAGTGATAACGAAGTTTCAAAGGACAATCCCGAATCACCGGTTTTAGAATCCAGCAACGACTCCAACATACAGGAGAGCGTGGCGGAGGTGGTCTGTGAGAAAGAGCTCAGGATGAAACCGTCAAGTATTGATTTCGAGCTAACTACAAAATTCTTGCCAATGTGAATGACAGGACTCCACCCATAGACTTATGTCAAGCTGTTTCTGTTTCATACCAACTCTTACTGGATTTATGGGAAGCTATGCTGAGAAGGTAACTAATGATCCCTGCAACATGAACTGGAGCCGTTCCGAAGCTGACACCTCGATCGCGTATAAGCAGTGGACCAGGTTATCTCAGGATTTGTCAATTTCACTGATTCTGGCTTTCTTTGAACTGTTCTTGAACTTAGGTGTGTGCATGAGCGTGTATTTTACTGTGTGTATAAATACACAGCTACATTGGAAGCATTTGTAATATAAGCATGTCAATCGGAATCGCATATATTTACAAGTTACGAATACATACAAGCATTTTATTTGAAAATAACATTCATTTTCAGTATGTACATTTCCACAAAATAGTTACCATAATTCTCAAACCGAATAAGCTATGAACTTCAATGTTTCACTGAATGTTCTTGAGATAGTGATGCAGAAATGAAGTGAAAAAGAAGACAGGCGAACGAAGAACCATTTTTTGACCAAGATAAGAAATGTTAGATTTTAGATTTCACTAAATGACATTGGAATAAATATTGCATAAATGTTTAACTCATTGCGTTTCTAATGATACCAAAACCAAGTTCAGAGCATGTTCACAAGAGTCTTCATAAGTTTTTGAAGATCTATGTCGAAATGCCATAAAAAATCAAAATAAGCTTAGCGGTTCACGTTACCCATGGTAAAAATTTAGCAGGTTATGGGTTAAAGGATATTCGTGTGACATGTTTTTTGTATGTTCGTACATAACTAGAATGGCTTTGTCTAAAACAGTTGGTACTTTCTTTTTTAAGGCAATCTAACATACGTCATATATTACTTTTACAATTGCATTTTTAGATGACATTACTCTGATATCTATATTCCTTAAACCATATGCACAAGTTTGATATTTGTCGCAAAAACCTTTGAAATGTTAGCGTAAGGTATTGTTTTATAAAAGACTGACAATCTGTGGCATAATCAACTTTTGGTTATTCAGTATAATTGGCCGCTAGTGGTATACAATGTAAATGTCTGAAGCTTGTATTACTCATAACGTCATCTCGCTGTAGTTTAAATGATGCTGTTGGTTTCTGTTGAAATGATTAGAATAGCCAGAATTTGTAACTGTATGAAAACAATTATGAATTTTAATGAAGGGGAGTTTTATAGCCTCGGTCTTTAGAAAATTCCATCAGCAAATAATACGTTACGCAAATTATGACTTTCTTAAAAGACAATATTAAGCGTGTTGTTACTCGTTAATCTAAACCAAAAAGCAGAGAAACCAAAAATTGAGAAAATCTTTTCCCATCAATCAGAAAATAACGAGATAAAGAAAACTATTAAAAATGTAACTTTTAGTAATAAAATCCGTTGCAACTCCGCAAAAAGATAATAATTTGCATCTTGCTTAAATTTAAATATCTTAAATAATTTTTTATATATTTTAAATAAAATTACATCCACTAGAATAACCTTCAATGATTTTTCTAACGTCAAATAACGCTATAAAAGACAACATAAGAACAATATTAATAATATTTGAAATAAATAAATAAATGATATTTATTTGATTAAAATATTGATGATTAACAAATATTTTAACTAAATGAACTGAACAAAATGCGGTAATACCTCTAATTACCGACATCAAGCTTAACATTACAATTGTTTCATTGATAAAATTACACCCGGTGTCTACAAAATAGGGGAAGGGCGAAACGTAATAATTGCAATATAATAGTAAATAAAAATAATATAAAATTTGATGGTTTAATTATTTGTGGTATGAGCGTTATAGTATAATGATAAGCTTTTTGCAAGCAGAATGCTCGATAAAGGTTCGATCCCAGAGAGAGTTAATTCATGAGAATTTCCTCATTGTAATTATAATTTCTGCTATAGTCGTTAGAGTATTATTATGT
>NC_042998.1:124997488-125019988 GCF_006345805.1 Octopus sinensis | reverse complement strand
AACTATCATCACAACCTCAATAGTAGTAGACCGCTACTATTTATATGTATTGGTCCAGTCCATTCTCGCCAAGGGGCGTCGTACTCTCGCACAACATCTCCCCTTTTTCTTGTTCCAAAGGAATAAAGAAATTATATATATATATATATATATATATATATATATATATATGTAGTATCTCTTTGGCTTGAGCATTATCTCAAGGTGTTCGGTCTGCTTTCTTTTTCTCATGCTGGTTCTACAGGACTATTACCTTTAGTACCGTACATCGAATATTTCACAGAATACTTCCGTGGGAATTTCTTTCTGATTTTGGGCATGTCTCTTCCTTTGTTGGTTTATATGTCTCCTATGTTCACCGTGTGACCCTTTAGTTAAATATATCATAATTCCAATTTTTCTGGTAACAAGGCCATCATCCCAGCCTTCTTTACCGTTTCTATAGGTTTTGGAATCTCGACGTATTTCATTGGCTCTTTCCTATTCCCTCTACGTGTTTTTTTTCTCTAGTAATAGCTTATTTCCTGAATTTGTACTTGGATTGGTGGTCATTCTGAATTTGAACTTGGATTTTGGGTCATTCTGTATATTCTGAAGGAATTTGTCAGTGCTTCGTCGTTGCTTAATTCATTCCTCGCTTTTCTTAACGCTCTCTTAAAGATGTCCACATATCTTTCTACTTGCTCATTTGACCTCGGATTGTAGAATGGACTGAAAATATGCTTTATCACATGCCTTTTATAGAAGGTATTGCATTCAAACCCAGAAAACTGCGTCTCGTTGTCTGAAACTAACGTCTCAGGGACACCGTATCGTGCAAACAATTCGTATAAGAACTTTATAGTTGTCTTGGAGGTTGGTCTATAGCACTTGCAAACCTCCGGCCACTTTGTACAGTTATCTATTATGATTAGGTAGTAAGCGCCATTTACCGGTTCGGCATAGTCAATGTGTAACCTAGACCTTGGGTTCTCTGTCGCTGGCCACGATTGGTATTTTACTGGCGGGCCTTTGGTTGCGATCGCGCAACCTCGGCCCGCTCTCACCAAGCTTCCGATACCTCGGTCCATAGACGACCCATAGACAAAACTCCACATCAGAGCATTCATCATTGCCATTTCTGGATGTCCGCTGTGAAATTGTTACAATACAACTTTTTGTAACGTAGCTGGAACCACCACTCTTTGAGCATACATCAGAATATCGTCGCAAATGAAAAACTACTGGTATTTGACATTTGATTCTCTTTATATTTTAAAGCTTCTTTTATTTTCGTGATATACCCATCATCTACTTTCATTCCTATATCCTGTGCTGTCACTGGTAGTTCTTGGATAACGTTTATCATAACATTCTTAATTTCACTTTCTGCATGCAGCGCGGCTACAACAGTATCTTCTTGTGGTTCCATATTTTTTTGGAATTAATCTCCTGTAGTTGTTCCTGTTGCTTCTCTTGAAACTGTACTATTGTAGCTAATAGATTTTCCTTGGCGCAGAAATTGTCAAATAACTAATGTGTGTTTCGAACGATCCTCGTCGCCAAATGTTATATCCTTATGGATAAATGAATATACTGCAACAGTGTAATAACAGTATAATCGAAACAAACGGCAGTAACCACACGGAACATAACGACAATCTTTTAGGAACAAACAATCCAACACGCTAACTGTAAACCTTGAACTCCAAATTTCAACTATCATCACACGAACTACCTCACTTACTCAGACCACTATTATTTATAGGTAGTGGTCCAGTCCATTCTCAGCAGGGGGCGTCGTCCTCTCGCACAACATTTCCCCTTTTGAGATTTTATGTTCCAAAGGAATAAATATATTATATATCTATATCTATTATATAAAATCCGTTCTGTTTGTCTGTGTGTCTTCCAGGATCTCGGGCATCCTCCATCCGATTGCGGTCAAATTTGATATGTGGATACCGACGGTATCAGGGCGTGTATAAGTCTTTAAAAAAATTACAAAAATCGAGAGTTTGGGCTTTGTAGTGTTTTGGCTCTTTCGTCATACTCCGAAAGCGCTGTATCAGCGTATCCATATCAGCCGGTTTAACGACGATGAGATCTTGGTGCCGCAAGCAAGAGTGTTTACCGGATTCCACTGGAGTGATTTTGAGAACTTTGTAGAGATCGAAGTAATCTGAACGATGTCAATATGTGACGGAATAGAACTGGTTTGTGCCAGATCGATGCTGGCTAAGGTCGAACAAACAATATATATTTCCACATAAGCAGGAATATTTTATATATATATATATATATATATATATATATGAAGAGCAGTTTATAAAGGTGACAATAGAAGCATATGAGTATTTTCTTTGCTGACAGAACTAGGATGGAATTATATTATAGGAATATTGCAGGATAGATGATATCATTATCCATTATGCATGAAACATAAAACTTTGTGTTAATTATTCTCAGAATCAAAGGAAAACTCGATCAAATTACACGTTATCTATTCAGAGAAAGAGTTGTATGAGTGGATGCTGAATGCATGGAACTCACAACTATTCTGTTTGTAAAATAATTCTGCCAGGGTAAAACATAACTTATATTCCTGTTTTACTCTTCGCAACTAACAACGTTAGTTCAGCATTCTAGATTCACAGCGAAACAAAATACTGTCGAGCTAGATAAGTAACTACATTTCATTAAAACAACAAAAGATACAAAACGAAGACTACTTTGGTAAATCTGCTCGGCTGCTGAATGAAATTCAACTGAATTACTACTTTAGAAAAGATTACTGCGAATGTAAAGATTTTGTTTGGAAGAATATAACTATCAAAAATGTAAAAGAGGTCCCCACCTATCGTGATATCAATGTTACATCTCCCAAAAGATAACAGAAATGTTCTTAGATCACTGATGCAATTATCGATTATTTATCTATCTTTTTCTTTAGTATAATCGTATTTCATATTTCTCCTTAGGGAGAAGAGAAACCACGGGTAAAGTTATGTATATTTAATGTACAGAGATCTATCTCTCGAATAAGCGAAAATAGAAAATATCGATATATTTCCATTTATATAGCGAGTTATATAGCTCACTACTAATTATATTTAAGCGACTCTGTCCAGAAGAATATATGGAGGTTAAGGTACTGCCACATTAATAATTTTCTTGGCTTACTTCGTAGAAAATGCAACAGTGTATCAATGATTAAAAACGCCCACGGGAACTAAGGAGTCGAGACATATCATTGAAATAACTATCGCTGATATGGAATTTAATATAGTCTGTCGAATGTTACAAAACTCTGAAGAATATTTCAATTGTTGCATATTTCTCAATGGAATAATTTCGATCATTATCAGCCACAATATCTCGTATATTTTTTCTGAGTTAATAATTTCAATGTTTTAGTATTTATCTTTTTCATAAACTTTATTTTTGGTTTCAAGACATGTAACGTATAAGTTTAAGCAACCTCCCTTCAGTTATATTACAGAAGATGCTCTCCTAAAACGATGTTGTAAATAATCTAAATAGAGTTCAGCAAAAGAATTACAAAATAAAAAAAAAACAATGTTTTATTCTTTCAGTTATATTAAAGCAGTTTATTTTTCGAGAAAGATGATGCAAAGTATGATGATGTAAAATAATTCGCTTGTCAATTGATTTTTTTTTAATGTTAAATTATATGGTAATCAATAAACAGTAGCGGGCTTGGTTACAGCTTTAGAATGGGCCAATTAACTGGTTCACTGCATTTCTGATGACGATGGTGACAAAAAAGAAACATCTCAGGGGACTTCGTTAACCGCATGTGTTTTGTTTCGATTTTACGTTGCAAGTGATAACTTTCACTAATACACATCGTTGAAACACATACATACGATGGGCTTCCGCTTATGTTCTGTGTAAAAAATTTCACTCACAAAGTATTAATCAGTTCGAATTTATGCGATAAGCGTCTTGCCCACAATGACACAAGCAGGTTTTAACTCAGAGAAATGTGGTTTTGAAGCGGAATTTGTAACTGCCCAAGTATATTATTTTTCCTCCATAATTTCAATAATTTAAGTGAAAATGGTGATTATCGAAGCTGAAGAAAAAAAAAAAAAAAAAAAAAAAAATGGAGTTACCTCTTCATTTACTAGCGAATCAAGATTCACTAGTGAATTCCTCTCTCATTCACTAACTTAATTTAACAAGGAAGCTACGACAAAATGGTCTTTATGACATCAGTAGAGGCACATTCGTGATGCGTGCGGAGTAGTTCAATTGAGACGTATCATTCAGTTGTAATCTAGATCTTGAATACCATACGTTACGCAGTGTTTTTTCTTTAAAAAGGGTATGCAAAATTATATGTTGCTATCCACACAAATAAAAAAATCTTGTAGGAAAATGAAGCACTAGGAGTTTGAAAATAGTAAAGGTTCCAACTGCCATTTATTAAGTGAAAATGGTGATTATCGAAGCTGAAGGACAAAAGAAGGCAAAGCTTGGAAACCGAAACGTTAAACTCACAATGCATGTAGCAGCAACTATATCGAAACGAATTGTTAATGCAGCATAAGGAAGTACAAGAATCTAGGTATCAACAATTTCCATACATTATGTACTTATAAATTAACTGTAATAAACTGCGATGGATTAAACTAAAAGGTAATACTTAGTCCCTAAAATGTTGCTTGCCATATAATGAAAAATATGCCGTGGTGGGAAAATGAACTCTTGATCAGTTGTAGCCCCTTTTCACGACATTTGTCAGTACCTCTAAAAGTGCGGTTTGAACGTTGTACTTAGGCCTTTCTGTTCACATATATCTCACATCTTCAATACATGTAAGAAATAAATATTTTGAAACCATAGCCACGAGATCATTCAGTAGTTTCCAGTAATGTAGTTTAATTAGATTATATTTATCTTCACTTGTTCAATAAGACACTAAATTAAAATTTGGATTGGTTTTATCTTAATGCTTTCTTCTGAAGGACTTGAGATTTAGATCGATTTTTAAATTATATACTTCATGTAGATAAACGTAGTGTAGTTTCTTTTAATAAATACTTCTTTGATAGGTACAAGTCACTTTTTTGTATTGAAAGAGATTCGTATCGTAGCTTGATTATATTTCAATAAATTAACCGTATTTATTATTGGCATTTACAGAAGCCGCTGCAGTAACTTAATTGTCGACTTATATTATGCATTTTTTGTTTTCTGGGGAGACTTGCCCCCTGGAGAGTCATATCCTTCCAGTTCTTACCCTAAGGTTTGGATCTTCCTAATCTACATAATGTCTGGCCTCAAGCATCTTAAGCGAACCGTGAAAGTACTAGTAGCTGTGACTACAATGCTAATTATAGAGGGGAACTTTTTATCAAAAGGAGTGAAGGGCAAGTTCCTCAATGATCATTCTCCTCGTTATTGATAGCATTCCCGTTGCTACTCTTTTCAGGATGCCATCTAGTGAAAACGATGCCAAGCCTTTTAAAGATATTCAAACTCGTAAAGACACTACAAGCAAAGGCAGTACACCGACGTGTTTTTGCGCGGTCGATTCCTCAACAAAAGAAGGAACAAAATATCAGAATATAGAAAAGATTATAGGGGAGAGCAAACATACATCGATTCGTGAAAAACTTATAAGAGCGATGGAAACGTGAGACGCTCAGCTAGATCAAATAATAATGATGATAATGAGGATGATAATAATAATGGTTTAAAATTTTGGCACAAGGCTAGCAAGTTTGGAGGAGGTGGGTAAGTCGATTACACTGATCTCAGTGTTCAACTGGTATTTATTTTATCGCACCTGAAAAGCAAAGTCGACCTCGGTGGGATTTGAACTCAGAACAAGAATACGGACGATATGCCGCCAAATATTTTTCCCGGCGTGCTAAGGATTCTGCCAGCTAACCGCATTGCCAACAACAACAACAACAACAACAACAATAATAATGGTTTCAAATTTTTGCACAATGGCAGCAATTTGTGGGGAGAGGCTGTGTTGATTACATCAATCCAGTGTTCGACCCCGAAAGTATGAAAGACAAAGTCGACCCCGGGAACATTTGAACTCAGAAAAAGACTATTTGATCAAATTTACATAAGTAAGGAAAAGAAAAAACAGTAGTATCAGCAATTATTCTTAACAAAGATAATAGAGACTACTCCAAATGTGTGAATGATTAAAAGAATCATTGGAAGGAACAGAGGGGAGTGAATATGATCTTGCTAAGTACAGTGACAACCCTGAGTGTATTTTCTGCTTTATTATAGGTCTTCAGCAAAGAATTACCTTGTTCATTCTTTCTAGACCTCACAATGACCGAGAGGACATATAGGGTCTTATTGAAAAAAGCATTAATTAATTAAATTAATGAAACAGAAATAAAAGCAACTCCAAAATACCTCACCCTCAGTACATGTTTCTATTCAAATTCCTATTTTAGAATCGCCGCTCTTTTGCCTTTGGGGGCAATTGTAAATTATCTTAGTGATTATTCGTTTCCTTAGTGATGTACAATTTTGATTGATTAAATAGCGTTTTGGTTTCACAATACGGTGTTATTCCAGTACTTATGTATATATTCTTCAATACGGTGACATATGGGAATATTCCTTGAAAAGAGTTGACGGGGTTAAACAACGACACCAACCCTTAAATGATGAAATGTAAATGATCCCTGTCGGTATTTAAGCACAACGTGTATGACTGTAGTGGAGTTCATTATATGCAATAGAGGATGACACGCACCAGAAAGTTGAAGCCCAAGGTATAATGAGAGAACGAATGTTATGTTTTTATGTACCCCATGTATTGTTTTGTCTGTCCTTGTGGTGTCCTCTCTTTATAAAGGCCATGTGCCTAAATAGAAGAAATAGAGAGAACGAATGATAGAGAGGGGGAGAAAGAGAAAGAAAGCGAAAGAAAGTAAAAGGATGTAGAAATAGTATAACGTAAAAAGATTTTCTAGTAACAAAGTAATACAAAAGTAGCATTTTAATAACACAGTAGACAAAGAAACACTAATTCAATTTTTTTAATGTTTTATATCGTGCCCCTATCGGAACAGAAAGAAGAGCAGTTCTGACCATTTAAAGAGCCAATAAGATTGGTAGGGGAAGTTTTTTTCTCATTACACCCGACACTCACCCGAATGCTTGTAACAAAGCGAACTCTGATAAAAACGTAGCCAAGCATCAACTAATGGTAATACATAGAACAATAAATCAAGTCTATCCATCAAAAGCAAGTGAAATCCACCCAACGGGCTTCTGGAAGTTTCTACAGTTTCCGCCTGTCTAATATCACTCACAAAGAAAATAACTGAGTCGGTCTTATGAGTCACCCTATGGATGAAGAAAGTTTTCCAAATGTTTTGAAATAGAATCGAACCTAAAGCCATGGGATTGCGAAACGAATTTCTTAACCTCATGGCCATATCTTCTTTAATATCTTGTTTTCAATTTTTCAGTTTACGCCTTGGGGCTCATTAGATGCTCAAGTATTGATTCATTTATTTTATTCTCTTTCTATATTAGGTATTATAGAATACATTGCTAAATGGTCTTTATTGTTTTCTTTTTGCTGTAAAATATTATTAAATAATATAAAAGAAGATGAAATGAAATAATTGTTCATTTAAAATTCTCGCATATTGTTTGTCCCCTCAGTAATTTCAAATAATTTACATTGATGTTGAAAGACATCATAATTAGTGTCAAGTGAAAAAGTAAGTGTACAGAGACTGACAACACGTACAGCTAGTTACTTAATGTCATCAATGAACAAGTGAAGAGTCAATACTAGTTAGAACAAGATCCGAGTATACACCAAAGATTTGATGGATAAGTGGATAGTCAATAACAGCTCCAATCACAATAGTGGCAGTAACAAAATCAAGAAGCAAAACAACAATAACAAGAAAAATCCATCATAGCGACAACAAACATTCTTAATATGAACAGTTACAAAAGTAAGTATGGCAAGAGCAACAAGAACAAAACATGATCAAATCTGGAATACTGTAGAGATCCGGTCTCTTATTCACTTCTTTCAGCACATAACTAACTACACCATCACAGCACATACTCTAAAAACATACATAAAACACCTTATCTGAAGATAGCATTATACTGGTAGCCTTGTACGGTTCTCCTAAAGCAGATGCAAAACCACCGAAACTACAGAAATCATCTAGAAACCAGGTTCCGAAATAACAGACTTTGAGTATCTGCTTCCAGACTCAGTGATTTTTATATAATTATTATTAGCGACAGAAGCAATATTAATACAAAAAAGTAATATTTATCTCCTCTTAAAAATGGATGCTGTGTTAGAATACAGAATACTGCAACACTTACCATGAAGAACCTCTCATATAGGCTATTCGTTGCACATGAGCGCTCTTGTTTACATCGCTAGCGGACGATAAACCACCCGTCATCGCTACCACCGATGATTTCAGCTTTTCCTGGCCTTGTCAATGTTAAACGCTCAACTGCTGGAAATAGCAGCGATATTCCTGCTAGCAATATACATAGAATCTCATTGCCTATATGTCAAAAGGAGTCCTTTTATGCACCAAAAAGTCCATACTAGAGATTCTCTCGTGGTAACTATCGCAGTGTTCTGTGTTCTAAAACAAATACCCACTTTTAAATGGGTATAAATGTCACCAGTGTTTTCTGTTTTACCAGCAATATAGAGGGAGCATCAAACACGTGCACCAATCGTATTCAATAACAGAAACATTTCGCACACGAGGAAGATAAAAGGGAATTATGACACACCTTCAACAAGTCGCAATAAACAGAGAAGGCATAGTAACAAAAGAAAAACGACACAAAATATTGAGAGTAATTGCAGTATACTTGGCTTGATAAAAGACAAAACGTTGGTGTACAAACTCTATATTAACTTCATCATGACTATATCAGTTATGGTTTGGCTTTAATCTCTCTTCAACAACACACAAAGTGCGCAAGAACACCCAACGCATCATTAACAGGTTGTACACAGAGAACACTCTAGATCAACCATATTGAAAGAGAAAAACCATCTCGTCATGTGAGAGATATTGTTTATTTACACAACAAACTTCAGTTCTCCCAGTAATTTCCGACCACGCGAAAAACTGCCAAGGCACATCTACAACATTCCAAAATACTTCTCAATAACATTCGAAGGACACTACATATCCCATTCGACTAGCACAATCAAAGGAACATATTCATTAAGAAATAGATGCAAAATCAGTAGCCATACCGGCCTCAAATATCTGAAGGAACAAACTTTTGCGTTCTGAGTGAGTCCACCATGTCTACGCTGTGGCTACTAGGATAATTTTACGGGCGTGTAGAAATTGACGTGCCAGAGGAAATAGTGCAGCATTTTTAAACTGTCATATATTGCATCCCATATCATCCATCTCTGCATATTAGGTTGTGGGGTATGATTCTCAGTTAGATGATGACATGGTATAACTGAGAAAATTGATTCGTTGATCGCAGCATATCACTCTAGTATCAACTTGCATTCCATAGGGTGGGTTTATCAGAAATGAGATGGATATAACCACGATGAAATAACTATTAGGTAGAGAGTTAAAACAGTTACTCAAAATAAAATATAAAAGACTACCTAAATATCAAAGGGAGCCATTTTGTTGTCAGAGAAGTTCCAAAACATAATGTATTAAGTCAGATTAAAACACCCAAATACATCTACAAGACAACAAACAATAAAAGCGTAATGCCAAAATGAAACCCAGAAAACACAAATTTTTAGAATACATACAAAAACTACAGCAACATAAAATAATGCTGTTAATCTCAGTTGTTGTGTTGGGATGTACACCATCAGAAATAGTAATATAGGAATATAACAATAACAATAACAGTATATATGTATGCATTCATTCAGAAGATAAATATAAAAATAAACAGATTAGAGTTGCAGAACAGGAACACTGTCCTTCATGTTTTTCGTAGATCAACATTGGTCAGGTATTAAGATTGTTGCAGTGTTTCTATAACTGGGAATGAGTTTAATTGAAATGTTTGTCTGAAAGACAATCTCAGAGAAGATATAGCTGGTGGATACTGTACAATATATGAATTACGACTGACTATTTAGATTGTTTACATGATCTAGTGGTTAGAGCTGTGGACTCGCGGTCGAGGGATCGCGGGTTCGAATCTTAGACCGGGCGATGTGTGTGTTTATGAGCGAAACACCTAAGCTCCATGCGGCTCCGGCAGAAGGTAATGGCGAACTTCTGCTGACTCTTTCGCTACAAATTTCTCTCACTCTTTCCTCCTGCATCCTGTAGCTAACCTGCGACGGACCGGCGTCCCGTCCAGGTGGGGAACCTATACGCCAAGGAAACCGGGAAACCGGCCCTATGAGCCAGGCGTGGCTCGAGAAGGAACAAACAAACAACAATTTAGATTGTTGCTTAGCTAGTGGGAATAATACTATTGTTTATGAATGAGAAAGGAAGGGGTGATACATGAATAAGGAAGGAAGGGGTGATGTCAGCGTTTCAACTTTGTGTGAATATATGTATGTAAAAGGAAGGTTTGTGAATGTATGTGTGTGCGCGCGCGTGTGCATGAGCGTGTGTGTGTGTGTGTGTGTGTGTGTGTGTGTGTATGTGCGTGCGTATGCGCACACAATAGAAGTGAGATGGTTAACATTCAACGCTGGAAAGAAAAATCCTACAGCGTTTCAACTGTGCATTTGGTATGTTTCACTTCAGTACAATCTGTTCTCTATAAAGGAACGCGTCTGTTTTTTGTTGATATACTCTTTACTCTTTTACTTGTTTCAGTCATTTGACTGCGGCCATGCTGGAGCACCGCCTTTAATCGAGCAACTCGACCCCGGGACTTATTCTTTTGTAAGCCCAGTACTTATTCTATCGGTCTCTTTTGCCGAACCGCTAAGTAACGGGGACATAAACACACCAGCATCGGTTGTCAAGCAATGCTAAGGGGACAAACACATACACACAAACACACACACGTATATATATATATATATATATATATATATATACATATATACGACGGGCTTCTTTCAGTTTCCGTCTACCAAATCCACTCACAGGGCTTTGGTCGGCCCGAGGCTATAGTAGAAGACACTTGCCCAAGGTGCCACGCAGTGGGACTGAACCCGGAACCATGTGGTTGGTAAACAAGCTACTTACCACACAGCCACTCCTGCGCCTATATAAAGTAATCTTTTTGGTATTTCTCGACCAAATTTTATTTAGCGTCATTATTATTAAATTTATGCATTTCTAATCAATTTGGAGATATTTGGTATCGAGTTGCAGAATTTTAACAATGCATTTGGTAATTATTTGCCTTATTTCTCGGGCAAAATTTACAACTTACAATAAAAGAATAAAATTATTATTTCATTCAAAAATTGAGCTTTGATTTTAGTGATGACTTAAAATGGCAAATATTTTTTCTAACAGTATTTGCATGAAAAAAAAAATTTCTTTTTTATATTTAGCAATTCTTTATAATTACTTTTACGATGTGCCTAAATAAAAACCATCGTTATAGATCAGCATTTCTCAACCTTTTTCGCGATTCGGCTTCCATTTGACATTGAAAAAAATTATTTCGCCTCCCCTGTGTTGATGAAAAATTTAATTCAGCTCCCCATGTGTCTGAGATAGACCGGCAGGACCATGAAAAATCTGACGAAAGGGGTCGGGGTCAGAAAATTTTCGTGCAGCTGGAGGCTCCAACCGAAACAGGGGAGCCGAAATGATAAGGTTGAGAAACGCTACGCCTGAATTCCTTACCTCCCAAACACCCGCAGGACTAACACCTCACGAACTGCATCCGAAGGTTGGCGCGCCAATCATGCTGGTAAGGAATTTAGATGCTCCAATAATGTGCAATGGTACGCGGATGTTTATCAAAATATTGTGCTCCCGAGTTCGGCAGGCAACAATCTTGAATGGACCGGCGGCTGGCAAACGCGTACTTATAACTCCCATATCCCTCACTCCCTCTGATACGACCTACAAGTTTAAACGGGTGCAATTTCCCATCAAACTCTGCTTTGCCATGACAGTCAACAAGGCGCAGGGACAATCACTGCCATTGGTTGGTTTGAATCTGATAGAGCAAGTATTCTCACACGGACAACTGTATGTTGGCTGCTCCCGTGTTGGCAGTCCCCATAGTCTTTCCATTTGTGCAATCGAGGGAAGGACGAAGAATGTTGTCTACCAAGAGGCACCCCAATAATAACAACGGCAACTGCAACTGCTCCAATTTCAACTCCGCAATTTTTTCATCGTCCTGCCAGCCCACGTAAGTCCAGTCTTGCTTTGCTCTTCTTATTAACTCACCATGACTGACATTCCTTTTTTTCTATCAAGATCCATCGCCCAAACAACACTTTGTGTTCACTTCTTCCTTTATTATTTTTTTTTATGTCTTCGTTTTTCTCGTCGCGTCGTTCTCCGACTGGGTGAAACCGAGCTTAGTTGCTAGTATATATATATATATATATATATATATAATATATATATATATATGACCTTCGAACAGTAGGTCTCACCGAGGCAATGACTAGTGACCGAGGCTTTTGGAAATATGCAGTGCTTGAGAAGACCCGGCAAGCCAAATGAGACCATAACCTTGTGGCCTACGCCAGGGGTGTAACCTGCCCACTTATGCGTACCTTCCCTTCATTGGACACTGCTTGCGAAGACCTGTTGAGGTAAGTGAAATCGAAATCAAATTCGATGGCTGGCATCCGTGCTAGTGGAGCACTAAGAGCACCATCCAGAGCGGCTAACTGGCATCCGTGTCGGTGGCACATAAAAAGTACCGTTCGAGCGTGATCGTTACCAGCGTCGCCTTACTGATACTTGTGCCGGTGTGCAGGTGGCACGTAAAAAAAAACACCATTTGGGCGTGACCGTTGCCAGTACCGCCTAACTGGCCCTCATACCGGTGGCACGTAAAAGAACCCACTACACTCTAGGAGTGGTTGGCGCTAGGAAAGGTATGTAGAAACTTTACCAGATCAAGATTGGAGCCTGGTGCAGCCATCTGGTTCGCCAGTCCTCAGTCAAATCGTCCAACCCATGCTAGCATGGGAAGCGGACGTTAAACGATGATGATGATGACGATATGTGTGTGTGTGTGTGTCTGTGTTATCATTTTTCCAGTGTGATTCTCAATCAGCGTCAGTACAACATAACCACCTCCATACTACTTCATGCATTTGGCTGTGTTTTTCTATTGTTTATACATTGTTATGTACACATACAAAGAGACACACACATATACTTGTACAGTATTTACAAAAAAAGTCATTATTACTTTCCCTTCATTTTGATGATGGGATTATGAATGGCTCGAAACGTAAATGCACTAGGAAGACTGTTAATAGATTTTGGAAGGTTATTGCCCCAAATAAAACGTAAAAGGCTAATAACGAAATATGACAACACCCTTAATAAAAAGATCAAACTCGAATATAACTCTCCGACACACACACACGCATATATACTCTTTTACTCTTTTACTTGTTTCAGTAATTTGACTGCGGCCATGCTGAAGCACCGCCTTTAGTCGAGCAAATCGACCCCGGGACTTATTCTTTGTAAGCCCAGTACTTATTCTATCGGTCTCTTTTGCCGAACCGCTAAGTTACGGGGACGTAAACACAACAGCATCGGTTGTCAAGCAATGCTAGAGGGACACACACAGACACACAAACATACACGCACATACATATATAAACATATATACGACGGGCTTCTTTCAGTTTCCGTCTACCAAATCCACTCACAAGGCTTTGGTCGGCCCGAGGTTATAGTAGAAGACACTTGCCCAAGGTGCCACGCGGTGGGACTGAACCCGGAACCATGTGGTTGGTAAACAAGCTACTTACCACACAGCCACTCCTGCTGTATATATATTTCTTATATTTCTCAAACTCGTGGACATGTCTGCTTTAACATCTTGTTTTCAATTTTTCAGTTTACGCCTTGGGGCTCATTAGAGGCTCAAGTATTGATTAATTTACTTTATTCTCTTTCTATACCAAGTATTATAAAATACCTTGCTAAATGGTCTTTATTGTGTTCTTTTTGCTGTTAAATAGTATTAAATAATATAAAAGAAGATGAAATGAAATAATTGTTCATTTAAAATTCTCGCATATTGTCTGTCCCCTCAGTAATTTCAAATAATTTACATTGATGTTGAAAGACATCGTAATTACTGTCAAGTGAATAAGTAATTGTATAGAGAGACTGACAATACAGTCTGCTAGTTACTTAACGTGTATTTAATGAGTGTATGTATGTATGTATGTATGTATGTATGTATGTATGTATGTATGTATGTATGTATGTATGTATGTATGTATGCGTGTGTGTGTGAGTACAAAAATATATGTACAAAGATATGTAGATGTAGTTAGGTATATAATATATATATGTATGTACTTACGTAATTCTTTTGGATTTATCAAATTTTTAATAATAGCTTTTAGGAAAGGCTACTATTCCTAACAATTTTGGTTGTATTCTGTAGCTTACGAGACATGTAGCCATGCATAACTTTCTATTGATTTGATGAGTGTTCCCCCTCCAATTTTCTGTTGATGTTGTTTAGTCTAGTTTCCCTTGGTTCAAAGGGAACAACTGTGTACCAAGAGTGCCTAATCATTCTCTAAATCTCATGATGTTATTTTCCCTGTTGAGTACACACACAATGTACTCATTTCACTTTTTGCTCTTCGGCAGGTGCTATGTAAGTGATACGACACCGCACTCAGAGATTGTTTGGACTACTCTTATGCCTCTTGCTCCACCCTTTCGTTTAATATAGATTGTATCAACATTTTTGTTGAGGCTGAAGGCACTAGCAGTTGTCTTTCTAAGCTTGATATCCAAGTTGCATATCTTCTTGGGTGTTTAGCTTTAGAATCCCAAATGTTCTTTGCGGCATTGTTCTATTGAATATAGCTCTGACTTCCATAAGGTTTGAAATTTGCTAAAATATTCTTCCGCAATTCTAGCTTTACGATTGCAATATTCACATAAAGCCCGAGGTAACAGCTGCGTTCATAATTGGAGCTAGGTGAGATAGACAAGTTATTAATATCCAGATAAGCTATTAGCATCCAGATTCCTTGTCTGGTCAACAATCTTTCCTCGATGGACTATAAATATGAACGTTTATAACGAACAATCTCTATTCCTATTCCCCACGGGAACATTGTGACTAATTCTGTCTGCCGTGACTATTTCTAACTGTCTGTGTTATAAGTGTTACTTGCTCACAGCTAATGGTCATCAACAAAGATGGTGTGGGTAACATTAATTTTCACCTCTCTATATATCTAGCATGTAGCCTTTAGTTTTCCTTTAATAAACTAATTCTGTTCGTGACTATAGCGGTAGTTTCGGTTTTATTTAATAGTTCTGTGGTAATTATGTTGTCAGTTTCTTTATGCCATGGCCTATAACAGAATCTTTGCAGAGTATAATCAAACTAATATCCATAAGAAAAAGACAGTACATGTGGGTGTTGCTTCGCTTTCTTTAGGACAGACTTGTTGATGACGAACTTTTTTGCTTGGTACTACTTCTCATCAATCACCATAGTTTGTTTCGCAGTGATCCTGGAGGAATGCATTGATACAGCTTGTGTACATTTTGTACATATACCATTTAAATATGTAACTTTTGGCTAAATGCGGCTCCTGGTTTTTAGCTACGAGTGTTGTACATGCAACTGTCTACCAATTTGGCTCTTCCAGTTCAGCGCTGATTATTCTTTGGAACAGATCGACAACGTCTGCTCTCCAAAATTTTTCGTTCTGTACCTACCAATAACCGACTTTCTTGTCTCTTCCACGTAATTCTCCTTTCGATAAATCTGAGCCACCGATAAAAAAAAAAATGGCAATATTTGTTTTGGGAGAGAGGTTTGCAAAGTACTCAATCCATAATTCTTTTAAACATACAGCATCATGGTTGTGTCGTTTGAGTACATTCCAAACGTCTGAGGAGGGGTCCTTTTACGCCCTGAGAGTATCACCTTTCACGCAGCATATATCGATTGTAGGTTTAATGTAAACTTGCGATTGGTACACCTATGCACTAGAAATTTCGCACTTCATATGTAAGGGTAATTAACTTTACTTATAACTGTCGACAGTTCCTGTAAATCTTAAATGATCTATCATAAGGTTGCAGCTGGTTCTTGAATTTATTATTCAGTTTACACTTAATGCATTGTTCACTGTGTATGTATGTGTGTGCGTGAATGTTGCTGTGTGCTTGGAAGTACAAATGAAATAAAGAAGTACAAATGAAATAAATAAATAAATAATGAACCTGTTAGTTAAATGATGATTGGACTATCGCTAAGGTTTCCCACAACATAATATGAAAGATCGCGCTTTACGAGGATTCACAATAGAGAGAACTGTCATTCAAACGAAAGTAATATAAGATCACACACATACACACACAAACATACACACGCACACTCGCTCTATCCCCACACGCGTACACACGTGTATACATCCATGTTACATAAACACTTGCACTTTTATAGCTAATGAGTAAGAGCCGCATGACACCTTAGAAGATGCTTCAACAGTGGACAAATTAATATCAATTATCTATCTATCTATCTATCTATCTATCTATCATCTATCTATCTATCTATCTATCTATCTATCTATATATATATATTATATATATATATATATATATATATATATATATATATACATACATACATACATACATACATATATATATATATATATATAAATATGCCAACATAACATTTACTGATGGCGTGATTCTATACTGAATATCGAATCAAATAAATTGTAAAGAGAAAGTAAGTCATAGCCAAATTTATCTGGACAAGGTGTATATAGGTGAGTGTCTGTATGGGAGAACAAGTGGATCACTAAACATGAAGTCTACTTTCTCTTTACAACTTATTTGATTCTAATTGTCACATATTATATTTACAGGTATATATATATATATATATATATATATATATATATGAAAAAACAAGTCAAAAATAGAAAATGCTAAGATGATTTTATAGTGAATCTTTCAGTACCGGTTTCGGTCATTTTGAGATCTTTTCAACTGTAACGATTAAATAATTAAATTTAGAAAAATTAGAAGAAAAGTTTTTTTAAAAGAATATTTCTGTAGTAGTGTTCAGATATAAGTAGCATTCTCCCTTTCTCTGACTCCCTTGTTTGCACTTGTGTGTTCGAGGTCGTTTTGAGTTCTTGGTAGGATAGGTGAAGAATAATGGGGCTGATGTGGAGAGGGGTGGGGAAATCTGGGAATGCCTTAATGGTCGTATTTTGAATGGTCAGTGGCTGACAGTGGTTGACAGTAGTCGCAGTTCAATTCAGGAATTGTTTATGGAATTTGCGTAGGCGTTATACTGAAAGACATTAGTGACAAGGTTAAGGGGTGGAAGGTGGAGAAGTAGAAGAACAAGATGACGATGTTGATGATGATGATGAAGAAGAAGAAGAAGGAGGAGAAGATGGTGGTGATGATGGTGGTGATGATGATGACGACGATGATGATGATAATGATGATGATGAAGAGGAAGAAGAAGAAGAAGAAGAAAAAAACAGAGAAGGGAGAATATGAATGGGTGTAAGTATAGCTTTGATGGGGCTGATTAGTAATGGATTCTATGGAGTGTAATATTTGTGTGTGTATATATTTCTTTTATTCTAAAGTTGAGGTATATTAATTGTTTGTCGTAGACCCGTTAAGAAGTGGCTTGTATTTTGTAATAAAGAGATTTTCTTTACTTATTCGTTGTCTCGAGGTTGTATCGTCCCTAAATTGGTAGAGGGGGAAAATTCTGAAGTTTGGTGTTTTTTTGTTGGCGCAAGTATCTATGTGTTGGCTAAAAGCTATTTTTCTGTTTTGGGGAATTTTTATCTGGGATCTGTGCAGGGCCATTCGTTTACGCAAACCATTTTTTGTTTGGCCTATGTACTGCTCTTGACACCCGAAGCAGGTTAGTGAGTATATTAGGTTCTCCGAAGCACATGTGAAGTTGCTTTTCACTGTAAACCGTTGTCCCTGTTTGAAGGAGAACTCTGATCCCTCAATTAGATAGTCGCATATCCCGCAATTGGGTCTTCCACATTTTTTTTACTGTCGGCTTCTGTGTTGAAGAGTGAATTCGGGCTTGTGTAAGAAGACTTTTCATGGATCTAGGCTGTCTTTTGCTTTTTATGATCGTGTGTGTTTGGAGGATTGTGTTCATTCTGTGGTCTTTTTTTAGGAGGGGTATGTTGTGGAGGATGGTGTCGAAGGCTTCGTTATTGAGAGGGTTGTGTGTGGAGATGTATGGTAAGGCTTTTGGTTGTAAGTTTTTCTTTGATTTAGGATGTCTCAGTTCCTTGATGTTAAGTTGAAGGGCACGTTGAATGCACTTGTCAATAAGTGAAGGTGGATAGTTCCTGGTGATAAGGGTGTCTTTTAGTTCTTGTAGTCGTGTGTCTCTGGTGTTTGCGTTAGAGACTATAGTGCATATCCTTTTTGCTAGATTGAAGGGGATATTCATCCTGGTGTGTCTGGGGTGGCATGAATTGAATGGAAGATATTGCTTAGAGTCTGTAAGCTTATAGTATATGTCTGTTTCTATTATATTATTAGCTTTCTTAATGAGGATATCGAGGAAGGGGAGTTGTTGTTGGCTATATTCCATCGTGAATTGGATGTTTACGTCCAGTCCGTTTAAAATTTTCTGGAATTCTATGAGTTTTTCTATATTTTTATGCCAAAGGATGAAACAGTCATCTAGATATCTCTTCCAGTTGTTTTCTATGTAGATGGAGAAAGGGCTGCCATATCTTTCTAGAACCTTACGATACAGACTGATCTCTAGGTATCCTATGACTAGGTTGGCAAAGGAGGGGGCCATTCGTGTACCCATCGCAGTCCCCGATTTTTGTCGGTAGAAGTTGTCATTGAAGGCGAAGAAGTTATTTTCCAGGATGAATTTAACCCCTTCTATCACAAATTCTTTTTTGATGCGGTGTGGTAGTTCGTTGGCGTGATTCTCTAGCCAGAATTGGATTGCCTCTAGTCCTAGGTTGTGGGGGATATTGGAGTAGAGGTTGGCTACATCGAAGGATACCAGTATGGTGTTTTTGTTTATAGTATTCGGTAGGTGATTGAGCATATCTAAGTCGTCCCTTATATAGCTTTTGACATGTTTGAGGAGTGGTTTTAACAGGGTGTCTAAAAAGTTACTGAGGCGGTGGGTTTCGCATGCGGGACCTGCTATTATGGGTCTCAATTTGAGGTCATTAGGATTAGGGACTTTAATTATTTTGTCTGTAGCTATCTTGCATGCGTTGCTTATTTTTTCACTTTTGTGGATCTTAGGTATACCGTAGAATTGGCTAGTTTTACTTGTGAAATTGGTCATATAATCATATTCTTTGTCGGTGAGCCCTGCTTTGTATGGGTTTAATATGGATTTTAGTCCCCTCATTATTTTTTGTTGACTGTAGTTTTGTGCATATATAGTTTTGTTATATATGCATATAACTTTGAAGAGTTCACCTGCGGTGTAAGAGTTGAGTTTCTTTACAGCATATGTACCACCAAAGTATAAATTCCTTATTCAGTGACAAGACCTAGCAATATTTCATTATATCGGTCACTTTTCTTGAATCTTACAATTGTAGCATATATCGGAAAGCCCAATGAATATAACGTAAAAGTTGTGTTTCGGTTGTTGCTATTGTCTGAGATAATGTAAAACGCACAGTCACGCGCATTCACACACACACACACACACATACACACACACACACACACACACACACATACAAACACACACACACATACACGTATATATGTGAGTGTCTGTGTGTGAGAATATATATATATATATTATAAACCTCGTTCAGAGATTTATTATTGCTTATATATATATATATATATATTTATATATATATACGAGGGGCGTTCAATAAGTAATGCCCCTGACACACTTCCCATAGCAGTAGAGCAACGAAACTTGGCACAGTTATTAGTCTTTTTCTACATAGGAACCACCCAGAGTTACGCATTTCTCCTATCGTTTGATGCGGCTCTGGAGACCGTTTTTGTAGAAGAACCCAGCTTGGTCCTCCAACCTCAACGTGACTTCAGAAATCAAGGCTGCATCATCTGGGAAACGCTTTCCTTTCAAAAACAACTTCATGATTAGGAAGAGGTGAAAATCAGAGGGTGCAAGGTCAGGAAAGTAGGGGGGATGGGAGAGGAGTTCATAGCAATACGCCTGTGCTTCTGATCTGGCGACAAGCGAGTTGTGGACCGGAGCGTTGTCCTGCAGGGGGAGGATGCCTTTGCTGATCTTACCCCGCCTCTTGATTTTGATAACTTCTCTTAATTTCCTCAAAAGTGAAGCATAATAGGCTCCTGCAATTGTGGTACCCTTTGCCAGGAAATCTGTCATCACTACTCCGTCCTGGTCCCAGAAGACTGTGAGCATGACCTTGCCAGCGGAGGGCTGCACACTTGCCTTCTTTGGAGGGGGTGAATCACGGTGCTTCCACTGCATTGACTGGGCTTTGGTCTCTGGATCATCGTGATGGACCCAGGTTTCATCCTGTGTAATCAGTCTTTTGAAAAATTTTGACTCATCTTCTTGGCACATCTCCAAATTCACCCTCGAGCACTCGACGCGTTCTTGCTTTTGGAAAGGCGTGAGCAACCTGGGAATCCATCTGGCAGACACCTTTTGCATATGCAAATGGTCATGAATGATAGTTTCCACAGACCCGGTAGTAATATTGACCTTATGGGCTATTTGGCGAATAATTATGCGTCGGTCTTCCAAAATGGCAGCATCAACTTGACGGACAGATGTCTCATCAATGGCAGAAGGGGGCGACCAGATCTGGGAGCTGTTTCCACAGAGTTCCGACCATGTTTGAATTCACGATGCCAGCGTTTTACAAGGTCATATGATGGGGCATCATCACCATAAGTTACTTTCATTTCATCAAAAGTCTCCCGTGGTGTGCGTCCTTTCAAATACAAAAACCGGATCACTGCTCGACACTCAACAGGCTCCATTTCACACTTGACTCGGTTCAAACACCTGTAAATCAGAAACCACAATGAATTCAGAGCTGTAATTTGCCACTTACTCTATAGAGATATAAATGATTGCACATGCAAAATTTCAGCTAAATCAAACAACTGCAAGTGAGTCAGAGGCATTACTTATTGAACGTCCCTCGTATATATATATATATATGCATATATATATATTCTCACACACACACATGCACACATATATATTCTCACACACAGACACTCACATATATACACCTTGTACAAATCAATTTGGCTATGACTGAGTTTGCTTAGCTTGAACAAGTGGATCGCTAAACATGAAGTCTACTTTCTCTTTACAATTTATTTGACTCTAATTGTCACATATTATATCTACAGGTATATATATATGGGGAGAGTTCACGAAAAAAAAAACAAAAGACGAAGACAGGTGGTGTATAAAACAAACAGATGTATTAGTATAACGCTTAGGAAATTGAAGAAGTCTTTTACGTTTCGAGCCTACGCTCTTCTACAGAAAGGGACACAGAAAAAAACAAGGAGAGAAAAAAATGCATGTAGT
This sequence comes from Octopus sinensis, assembly GCF_006345805.1. Classification (NCBI taxonomy): domain Eukaryota; kingdom Metazoa; phylum Mollusca; class Cephalopoda; order Octopoda; family Octopodidae; genus Octopus; species Octopus sinensis. The sequence continues at coordinate 124,998,274 of NC_042998.1, read as the reverse complement.
GGCTACCGATGCATGTGGTTTTGACGGGCTCATCTGCGGTGTAAGAGTTGAGTTTCTTTACAGCACAGGTCACTTTTCTTGGATCGTACAATTGTGGCATATACCGGAAAGCCCAATGAATCACTTATTAAAGAATACACCGTAAAAGTTGTGTTTCGGTTGTTGCTGTTGACTGAGATAATGTAAAATGCACAGTCACGCGCGTTCACACACACACACACACACACACACACACACACACACACACACACACACACACACACACACACACACACACACACACACACACACACACACACACACACAGAAACAGACTCACGCATAAAAGCTTATATAACTTACGGCCTACCTTGATGCTTGACAAATTATGTTTTGAAAATGTTGACAATACTTTCAAAGGTTTTCTTACCTGAAAGTAGAAAGAAGTTGTTAGTGAGAATGATGGAATATGTGAAATGTTTTTTTCATAGGATCCAGTTTCCGAAGCCAAGGATATAACAAAAAAAATGCTTAAATAAATCTAGCTGAAGAATCCATGAAGAAACGTTCATATACGACACACAAAGTAATCCTTACAGTCCAAAATCTGTCAGATTCATGTGAATAACACTACGGTACCGGTTATAGTTCATTAAATGATTTCATTCACATTTAGATTCTATTAAATTTGATGATTTGTTTAAATAATTAAATCCAGTTTAATTAATGTTTGAATATATAAATATTTGGAATATGTATATTTATGAATTTCAGTTAATGATTAACTATTTGATTCCTTCATTTCTC
>NC_042998.1:124937488-124992488 GCF_006345805.1 Octopus sinensis | reverse complement strand
TTTGAAAACTAGTTTAATACATCGAGGATAGAGGAAGAAAAAAAAAAGAAAAGAAAAGAAAAGAAAGAATAAGAAAAAGTTTTAATCGCTTAAAAAAGATTAATTACATGCAAAAACCTTGGAAACAAGCAAAGCTAGGTCAAAATAGTAGACAACTACACAACTTGCTTAAACAGTGACAGTGTGGAGAGAAGGTAGTGAATACAACAGCTATCATTGTTCTCGACCGTCGGCAAGTAGAAGTTTGTTTATGACAGGTAAGAGCAGTAGTAATAGTAATAGCTTGTGTTGTAGTAATAACAGCAGCCGTACCAAGTAGCTCCAGGTAACTTCAATATAGCCACCGGCAGAAACTGGTCTACACTACCTGATTTCAGTAACTGTTTGAAGCTTAAACGTGCCTGGTTTGAGTTGAATCGACAAAAGGATCGATTGGATAAATAAAAACATGTACCAACATCTCGCTCCATCTCTCTTTCTCTCTCCCTGTCTCTCATACATGTGTGTGTGTGTGTGCTCTCAAACATATAGGAAAATAATACTTTTTTACACGAGCTGACTAATAAATAATAAAGTTGAAAATCCACGTGAAGTATTTAAAAAAATTTGTTTACGTCAATTTAACGTATTTCACAATTCCATGATTTTCAAAAGTTGTGTGCGACAGCAAAGTGGAACGATGTTGCAACTGTCTCATTTGCTCTTATAAAATCATTTTGGCTCAAATTATCATCCTTTAAAATATAGTTTAATTGGTTGATGGTCGCTAGATAAGGCACAGAATTTGGTTAATGCTTTAGGGCTTCACACTGTATGAATGATAATTGTGCCCAAAGATAGATTAAAGTTGTGTCAATCCAATGAATGCGTCATGTGAAAGCACGACAATAATGCATAGATATAGAACTACACATTTTCAAACACACGCAAACTCACACACACATGCACCCATATTATAGATAAAATAAAGTATAAGGTCTGGTCTTCATATAAACGACAGTTCCCCAATAACAAAATTTCTTAGTCTTTGTACCGATGTTAAAAAACGAATACTATTATTAGTATTATTGTTATCATAATTACTAAGGCTACGAGCCGACAAAATCGTTAACATGCCAGGCAAAATGCTTAGTGACATTGCGTCCGTCTTTATGTTTTGAATTCAAACTTCGCCGAGATCAACTTTGCTTTTCATTCTTCCGGGGTCAATAGAATAGAACCAGTTGAATACTGAGGTCAATGTAATCGACTTACCTCCACTACTGAAATTGCTGGCTTTGTGCTAAAATTTGAAATTCTCATTATTAATATTAAGGCAGAATTGTTAGCACGTTGAGTAAAATGTCTAGCGGCCGTTCTGAGTTCAAATTCCACTGAGGCCGACTTTGCTTTTCATCTTTTTGGGGTAGATAAAATAAGTACCACTTGAGTACTGGCTCGATGTAATCAAATATCCCACTCCTAAAAATTTCAGCTCTTGTGCCTAAAGCAGAAAGGATTATTATTATTAAAGCAGCGAGTTAATATTAATATTGCTTTTAAGGCGGCGAGTTGGCGGAATCGTTACCGCGCCGGAAAAATGTAGCGATATTTCTTTTAGCTTTATGTAGTGAGTTCAAATTACGTCCAGGTCAAGTTTGTTTTTCATCCTATCGGAGTCGATAAAGTATGCAGCAGCTGAGCACTGGAGCCGCTGTTATCGACTAGCCCCCTTCACCACAATTTCGGGCCTTGTGCCTATGGTAGAAAGAATTATTGATATTTCTTTCAATCACTCGACACTTCGTTGTTGTTCTGTCGGTATAGGATTGCCTGATATCAAGCCGTAACCGTAATTTTAGGTAACTGGCACATCTCTTGTTCTTGCAATGCCGAGCAAACAGGTTTCCTGTAGAAATTCACCTCGATATCCAAGAAATAACCATTTAATCTTCTTTCTAGTGTTACTAACACGCATATTATAACTGAGATAATTGCACTTTTACAGTAATTCCAAAGTTACTGAGATTGGTACTTCTTGTTTTCTCACATTCTTTGACTGCAACTGTTATATCAGACGGATAAGCAACATTGATTTAGCAACACACTTGTACTTCTTTATTGAGTACAACCATATCTTATTGTGAATGGTCTGCTTATCAATTCTTTCAAATTGTGCATCTCATAGTACGTTTTATTGTCATTTTTTTTGCTTATTTTATGTTCGTAGTTTATTTAAATAAGAATGATTTTAAATATTTAAATAGCCGCAGGAGTGGCTCTGTGGTAAGAAGCTTACTTCCTAACCACATGGTTCCGGGTTCAGTCCTACTGCGTGGAACCTTGGGCAAGCGTCTTCTGCTAGAGCTTCGGGCCGATCAAAGCCTCGTGAGTGGATTTGGTAGACGGAAACTGAAAGAAGCCCGTCGTATATATATCTATATGTATATATATATGTGTTTGTTGTTTGTGCCTGTGTTTGTCCCCCCACCATCGCTTGACAACCGATGCTGTTGTGTCTACGTCCCCGTCACTTAGTGGTTCGGCAAAAAGAGATCAATAGAATAAGTACTAGGCTTACAAAGAATAAGTCCTGGGGTCGATTTTATTCGGCTAAAGGTGGTGTTCCAGCATGACCGCAGTCAAATGACTGAAACGAGTAAAAGAGTCAAGAGTAAAAAGCGTAAGAATGAATTTAAAGATTCGACAACATGCTCAACCATCTCTACTCTTTCATCACACATTTTACATGTAATTGAGATCTTTTCCTTATCTCTATCTTTCCTAATTTATCTTGTACAGAAAGCTTGATCTTGCGCAACTAGGACTACACACTCCTCTGTCGCTTTCTTCATTTTTTTTCATTTTTTGCCCACTAAAATGACTTTTGATCTCGATACCTTTCAATTCCTTGGAAAATGTAGTTAATGTGTTTTCTGTTCGTATCATTGTTTCCTAGTTCAGAGAATACGTATATCCTTACCTCTTCTATTAAAAGCAACATGCTTCCTTGAGCTCTCTACTTTTACTCTCACACAATCTTTTCCACCAACCAATCCTCTTCTCCAATACTTTTTGTTGAAATACACTTTATTCACATTGGTTTGTGCGCGGCAAACTCTGTAGGTTATCAGTAATTTCCATTTTTTTATATCCACCTTCTTAAGATCTTCCTTTATTCATTATCTTGGCGCTACAGTTCATGATGGTTGCTGCTTTTAGATTTATGGCAGTGATGGTATTGTGCCATTGATTTTGGGTTTTAATATCCTTCTCTACTGTCTGGGAATATTTTCTGATTTTGTTATTTTATCATCAGCTTTCTACACTGCCAGATATTTATAGCCATCATCTATATAAGTCTTCGTATATTATCATTATTCCGTCATTTTCACGGTATTTCTCTTACTTTGTCTCAATGTCTCACGCTCGGAATATCAAACTCCATTCTGGTGTTATTGCTAAACACTCTCACCGCACTTACAAACGCATCCAATTGTCCCCCAGTCTTCCCATATAAATTTAGTCCTCTAGGATTAGCAAATTGTGAACTATAACCAGGTTTTTTACTTTGACTTTACCAAGTAAGTGTTCTCCTGATGTTAGTTCTGTTTCCCAGTTTCTCATATTATTCATATTCACTGACGTTGTTTTGGATTCTGAAGGCACTCAAAATTTTCAAAATTATAGAATGGGGGACCATATCATATGTTTTTAAAATCATTTTTGTAATCGATCCACTTCCTTCCGAAAGTAATTCGTCTTCTATTGTAATTTCTTATCATTTTCTTATCGCTTAATAGTTGGCCTTTTGTTCCGTTTGAATTTCTTCGGCACCCTTCCTCTTCATTAGGGAATAGATTTTATCCTCAAATATACTTGTTAACAATTTTCATAGTAGTGTAAAACAAGTTATTGCTCTTTAGCTTGAAGCCTCAGCATCTTTGCCTATCATTCATAACGAAGGATGTCTTGCTTTAGCCATCCAGTTTGCGATATTTCACTTCGAAGACATTCAACAGTTTAGTACTTAGCTGGCTCTTTTGATGTTCTTCAGCTAGAACTCCTGAAGTTCATTTTACCAGGTTGCCTTCCGATTAAGTAGTTTGAAAGCTTCTTCCGCAATGACCCCCGGAATGATTACTTTGTCAGCCTATGTTTTAATGGGCTTATTGAGTTTTCTACATCGATTTGCTCTGCTTCTACGCTATGGATAATTTTTTTGATCTATACACCATCCTGAAATATTCTGCTTCTAATATTTCCTAGTTGAGTCTTCTGCACTCACTCTGAAAAGTATTCACAAATCCTACCGAAAGACAACTGAAACTACCAGCGTATTGATTTCATTGACTCCCAGAGTCTCATTCAGGACGGCATTGTTTTTGCTTGCCACTGACCTTCTATACAACGCCAGAATGGAGCTTCCACCAACTGTATCTGCTGATTAGCTGAGAGCTGTGAGCGCCTGACGACACTCAAGGTGCCAGACGCCCTGCTTCGATGTACGTTTGATCCAAGACCGCAGATGCGTGGAAGAGAGATGTTATGTAAAAGTGAGCCTGACAAGCAGTGACCACACCTGCTCATCGCCAAGGAAGCGCTGGAGAAGTAGTCTCAGTTCCTACCTGCGCATCAATAAGCACAGTATGCCCAGACCTTCATGCAGCAGATGTTGACTGCAAATGGACCGTCTAACCGGCAGAATCCCTTCCCTGTAACAGAAAGTGGAAGATCAAATGCTCTAATCTGGTCAGCCATGCAGTAGAATAAGGCATAACAGTTAGGCGGAAGTACATGACGGTTTCAATGTAGACACTCACTACCTCTGCCCTACCGTTCAGTAATATTTTTCTCCTGACTCATAATAGTTGTTCAGTGGAGTGAATTGCTTGAATCAGTAACTTATTGAACTAAAAGCATTGCAGTATCTCGCTGTGGATTTTTCGTTTTTTTTTAATTCTTTGGAGCTCATAAAAACCGTTCCACGCATCTTAACGATGTACTTGAGTCGAATCAGTGGTTTATATCCACATTTTACTCTTAGTTCCTCGTTTAACCTACAGCTATAAGTTATATGAAAATTAAATTATAATCTGGTTTGAAATAGCTCATGAGTCATGACGATCTGTGTTGCACTATTCAATTTTATCCTTCAAAATCACGGAAGTTCAAATTTGGTCATTCATAGTGGCTCATTAGAAAAGGACCAGTAAACAAGCCTGCTACGATTTAATGGACTAAACACGTGAAAACTTCAAATTACTACTACTACTACTAACACGTTTTTCAAGTCGACGAATTTAAATATATACCAGACAAACTTTAGTCGCAGTTTTGAGATAACTACCAATATTGACGTTACTACTACTACTACTACTACTACTACTACTGCTGCTGCTGCTGCTGCTGCTACTACTACTACTACTACTACTACTACTAACTAGTTTTTCAAGTCGACGAATTTTTATTGAGTAGTTATAGTCAAATGAATCGAACTGCATATGTGCCTGGTACTAAGCGCTTCCCACATCTATACGACCGTCACCACAAATAGCGCCGTTACCACGTCGCTAAAATACTACTAAAAACACAAATTCCCCTCTAACCACACTGACATTGCTTTATCATCTGCAACCACTACTCTTAAGTACATGAATAGATATAGACGAAATATAGCAAAACAATATAAAAAGACAATAAATATGATCTTTGTCGCGTAATCAATTTAGGCCGGAAGATATTTCGTCTGGTGGCGGTTGTTTGCTCACATGACTCAACAATAGACTACTTTCAATACTTTAATATATTTGCTAAACCTTATCTACGAAGTGGGAATTTTCAAAGAAATAATGAAGTGTTCGATCAATATAATTTGTACAGACGAAGGCAAAGCTGTTATAGAAACGATGGTTTGCTGAACGAAATGCCTTGAAGTGATATATTTAGTTTAGTCCCTCTAGTTCTGATGTTGAGAAAAAGAAAATATAAGAGATAGAATAGTACAGCAAGTTGATCGAAAATACAGACTATGAATTCTTGATACTAATATACTACGAGTTTAATTCATGAGTGTATATACAAGCTGCAAATAAATAAATAATTAAATAAACAAATTAAAATATAAACAAAAATATAAAAGCATTCCTAGGCAATAATTTCACAGCGAGATAAATGAATATGGATAAGATTCCGTATACTAATTTATTCATAAACCACATTCTATAATTTTTCTATATCCCATTGTGAGCAACAGCGTCACTGATTCCAGGTTTCCAAAGGCTAATCATTGGGTCACTACATTTACAATGTAGAGTGACAATGAATTGTCTGCTCAACTCCCTCAGAAGAAATATCATGAGCAACCTTTGTTTTCTTGTCTATATTTATCTATTTCGTCGAAATACATCAAAGAAATATTTTATATACGTATATTCTTTAATATTTATTATGAAGCCGTTAACCTCGAAGAATCTGTCTGGTATAATTTTGTCTACATTCCAATATGTAATCTTTTGCTACTTTTCTTTTACATTGTAGCGACACCATTTCTTTTGCCTTTACTTTGGTTCACTCTTCTCATATGTGTTGTTCTAATCAATGAGACATTAGTAGCTGGTGCAGCTAATTTTTTCGATAAAGGCACGTGAAGATCATTTCTCTCTTTCTCACTTGAAAGCCATTTCTTCGACACAAGGGAGTCTTTCTTTGTTTCATTGGTTTATATAACGAATATGCACTAGGTGTTATTCTGATTGCACTTCACTTTCTCTTGCTAGCAGTTAACTTCTATCTCGGTATCCACTTGACAGTATGTACACTGAATTAGAACTGGCATACGTTGTTTAACACTTATAACTTCTCGTTCATAGAAAAATCACAACTCATTTGTTGACTGTCATTCAATGATTGTCACACATCATTATCTAAAACAATGTAAATAAAGGCTCACGTCAGCCGTCATATTCTATTCTATTTAAAGTGCTTCGAACAACTAATTACTTCAATTCTGATGTATATGAGAAAAGCTTGTATCAACAATAAGATACTGAAGCAGGCCTATTTGGAGAACGATCAGACATCTGAAGCAACACGTCACCAGATTAGTTCTATCTCATCATTTCACTTCTTTTTCTCTACTCCTAATTCTGCATCCGCAGTTAAAACAACATTGCATGCGAAATTTCGTCTGTTCGGTTTAACATCACTATTTCCTCTTCATACTAGTCGTTCTGTTTCTATAACTTTGGTTAAAACTATATCAGGATGACTGACATACACACGGGCGTACTCGTTATGTACAAGTTGGTGGATAACAACTTGAATTCTCTACTGGAAAAAGATTCAACATAGCATATTCCTTACCCTGTCTTCTCCGTTTACTAAATCTTATTCTACATCCCTCACTTTTTCTACTTGACATGCACACTTAGTCTCTTTCTCTCTCAATCACTTTACCTCGACACATGCAAGCGCACACACATAAATGCTTGTGCGTCACTGGTAGCTTGCTTACATACACAGATACATGATTCACTGTCGCCAAAATATCACAACCTTTATGTTGGCGTCAATAGGAATTTCCTTTGTCACGTAACCATGTCACTTTTCAGAAGAAGCATGTCACATGGCTTACCTTGTGGTTATTATCAGCCAATATGGCTGTGTATCTTTGGAATGTTCGTCCAGAGTCCGAACGTGCTCAACAAAATATTATAAAAAATTTCGGGTTGGAATTAAAACAAGAGGCCTCTCGGTAGTAGCAACTAATCATCTGATTCTCGCAGAAAGAAAAACACGCACGCACACGCACGCACGCACGCACACGCACACACACACACACACACACACACACACACACACACACACACACACATTATTATTTTTGAATGCTCCTACATTCCTAATGGTAATTTTAATTGTGTTTTTCTGAAGGACAGTGAACTTACCCAGGGAACTTTTATTCACTGCGATAAACATTTTGAATTTCATGCTTGAAATTCTCTGTTCATTTTCAGACATATTTTACAAACACGCTTTGCACTTTAATATGTGAAAGATAGTATATGGTTCAAGAGGTATTTCAGGACATATTTGAACACCTGTCATCTAGCAAAAACTAAATGTATTTTAATCAACATTTGTTCTCGATAAGGCTTTCTTATAGGATTATTCTATGAATCAACCTTTAACTTTGTAACTGCTTCAATGCTAGACAGAATCGTCAACATGCCTGCACTAAATGGCTCTTACTCATTTCAGACATTACCTGGACAACAGCAGCTTTCACCGAATAGATGGTATTTCAACAACAATGTTTCAAACATAGTAGAACATAGGATTTAAATTTAGCGAGCTTGGAGGCCATAAGTTTGGTGTTAAATGATCGTAAATATTGCATGGCATCCTTTCTTGGGTTAGTGGGCTTTGTGAGAAGGTGCCGAGTCTTGTTGAAGTACGTATGAACCTCTGACGCATACTTCAACGATCTAAGGCTTAACAACTGTTCCTATTACCTAAAGGTATCCAACAATATCAATTCTAAGACGCCATGTAAAGATGTAAGGTGGCATGATATGACCTTCGTTATTCAACACTCTTAAAACCATTACAGTTCCTGGAAACTTTTTGCGTGTCACTCTGAGGATCTGCTTATAACCATCTGTTATTTCTCATGGACTTGGTCGAAATTTGTCACATAGAACAAGAACGAAAGCATACTATATACGTGGGAGTTTTTAATCTTGTTAAGAAACCGCTCGACACTGAACGAACGGTTTTCCTGTGTCTTTGCAGACATGAATTGACATTTCCTCAGTACATTCGACTTGTATCGAATGTTTCTGTGCGCCAAATTTCGGTTAGTTCATTTGACTATGCTTCTCATGTCCGAACGTTTAGAATGTTTAATCATTGTGTCTTTGATACAACAAAACCATTTCTGCCAGAGGCTTCAAACAACATCCAAATTTTGTGTACAAAAGATTTTGCAGCATTCAGTATTTTGGCAATTTCTAAACCACTGCGTTCCGCATATATGGTAGCAATGAAGTATGTGTCTTTTTATTTCTTGAGTTAACATGTTATCTGCCAAGGTGTATCTGAAAGAAATATAAACATGTTAACTGTCTTGAAGACAGTAATACACTGGTAATTAAGGTATGAGGGGTATCCTCGAATAACCCTTATACCGTATACTGTATGGTTAAATTATCGTACTTTTAACGCTAATAATAGTTTCGTAAATACTAAGTCAGCGAACTGGGAAAAATGCTTAGCGGCATTTCGTTCGTCTTCTCGTTCTGAATTCAAATTCCGCCGAGATCGTCTTTACCTTTCATGCTTTCGGGGTCGATGAAATAAATACCAGTTGAACACTAGAATTGATGTAATCGACTTATGCCCTTCCTTGGAAATCCTGGACTTGTGCCAAATTTGAAAGCAATATTTTCGTAAATACTTTACTACATGAATTCATACCGATAAATTTGTATTTTTTAGCTATAGTTAACTGTGCCATGTTCTTCGTTACTGCCTATTTTCTCAGGTTCGATATAATTTATTTATGTTTTTACCAACGTTATTGTATAAGTTTTAAAATATCTCAGGAGACAGAAGAGGTGAATTCAAATAGATCCTAAATACAAGTTTCCGAAACATTTCTCGTGGGTACCTAATTTCACAGCGAAACTAAAACTAAACATATTTTGATATGAGTCCATATGTTTTTTTATGAATCCTTTTATTTCTTGCTTAGACTCCTTGTCAGCTTTGACTGGCTTTCCAACTGTGATCATCCAATCTTTTTAAAACAACTAGTGTCTTTTCTCTGTAATACGGTAGGGTGACATTTGAACCAGAACCTGCGTAAAGAAATCGTATTGACATTTCTTTTAGCTATTTATTTTGTTCTTTAAAATATTACGTTGAAATTCTATTTAATATGATCGTGCCTTTCATTCTTCCAGTGGCTATAGACATGCCGTAGTAGTAGAAGACAAAGACAGAAGGAACATCGTGTTTGTGTGCTAAATTTTATAGTGTGTTGATAACTGATGTTCTTTCAGCAATGATGTTGTAATCTTAACGAAATGGCTATTTGTAGCTTGCTTCGAGAATGTAGTTATAACTAATACAGATAAACAATGTTAACATTTTGAAAGGTAAATTGGTGTGCTGGTTGTTGTTAAAGTAAATGTTCAATATTTAGAAAACAGTATTCCAGGAACGTATTTAGAAAACATTTGAAGCAAGAAACTAAAAGCAAACTACATAAACGAAGTCAGAATACTCAAGAGGCAAGCCAATTTAAGAGCAGGCTTTAATTCATTAAAAGTTATAAATTCTGTTGAAAGACATGTTAGAGATAGTCGTTTGCAAAGTTTTTATAGCTGCGGCAGGTGGAAAATCTCGATAATATTCAAACATTTCTATTGTTATAATTACATTAAAATAACACATTATCCTTCTCTCCTAAACACAAGACACCAATACAGATGACCAAGTGGATAAATCAGTAGAACAATACTTCAAAATAGTTTAAGAATAATCATGTTTTTCTTTCGAGAGTAGAACGACACATAACAAAGTTCGCTGAAGTTTCATTAGTTTTATTGGATTGCAGTGTCGGTAGACAGGTCAAAGATTATTTCATGGATCTCGACAAGTTCAGTTGAAGCACTATCACATCTGAGGCATACCCTAACAGGGCTAAATCTCTAACTGATAAAGTAAATTATTCATCAATGGGATAATGAATGTGAGCATAGTGAGAATTTGATTCCAAAAGTTCAAATTCTTGAATGCAAATGTTGCCTTTATTACGGATATACCTCCACAACATTACACCTGCTGGCGTGGAAAACTAGTTTGGCACGCTCATTCTTATAGAGTAGGCTAAAAGTTATTCACAAAGTGTTGAGCTAATGCTCATAAAAAGGATTTTGCTGAAATTAAGTCGTTAGAGGGAAGAGAGTCAAATGCAGGGATTGATAGATTTTAAACTCCAGAAGTAAACAGTTTTCGAGACGATACCAGCTTAATGCTCATGCAGTCCATCGCTGGTAGAGTGGTAAGTGGCTATTTGGGGGCATTCCTATCATTCAAATAAAAACTTCAGTTCGGGAGAGTGTATATATTCTGCTAAACCGAAAATGTGAAATAACATGGTCAAGCAAGAAATGACAGCTGATAATGAGATGTTGTATAAAGGGAGGGCAAACTGAAAACAGTAATATGTATAAATAATCAACGGATATTTATTCAAGGAAGGTAGCGCCTCCTTAAAATCAATATGAATATATTGATTTAAATTTTGACAAATGCGGCCTTCAGGTTCATATTGTCTCAAAGTTGTCTGCCAGTCGGCTATTATGAGGTCGGTGTATGTTGCTCGCGACCCGAATGAAATGTGGAATTCTAAGAGGTTACTTTGTAAAACGTTACAGCGTACGCCATGCGATAATGCATCTACGATACACAACCGTGGAATTCAGTGTTAGGTAAGATTTTGTTAGTAATCCCTTATTACTAAGGTATCTCATGGATCAGTAGGAAAAGTTCTAGTCGCTAGTGTAATACTTTTACTTTTAATAGAACTTTCAAGTTTTATTTCGAAGATGCAAGTTACAGATTTTTGTTGATTTACTAAGATAAATCCTCTGCCAAAGAGAGAGTGGAACCTCTCTTTTGATAGCCTCCACTAACGCACAAGATTCTTTCTCTATAGCAAGATAATCTCTTTTTGACAGAATTTAGTTAACGAAAAGAAAACAAAAAGATTTCTATATTCTTAACATTTTGATTAAGAACAGTGTTGATAGTTTTATGACTCGTAATGTCTAATCAAATCCATGGAGATATGTGTAGCACTGGAATATTCAATGTTCCATAACGAATATTCCAACTATTGATAAATTAAATTGAAACAAAAATTATCCAAAATAATGCTAACTTTAATTCACCAAAATTTCTTTTCTACTCTAGGCACAAAGCCTGAAATTTTTGGGGAGGGGACTAGTCGATTAGATCGACCCCAGTACGCAGCTGGTACTTAATTTACCCACAACCGAAAGGATGAAAGGCAAAGTCGACCTCGGGGGAATTTGAACTCAGACCGTAAAGACAGACGAAATAGCGCTAATAATTTCGCCCGGCGTGCTAACATTTCTGCCAGCTCGACGCCTTATTCACCAAACTTTCTATTGAAATAATTGTCTGAAATATTAAAAAAGTATTTTCAGTGAGGGACGATGGCGGATCGCGTGGCAAGTCAGCCATATCAATTGTTATGGTAATAGAATCAAATAATTTCATTTAACAGTATATATTTTTAGTGATAATTATCCCGTTAATATAGTAAGAAGGAATGAAGATATTTATGGACGATTGTCTCCCGTATTTATGAAAATAGGTCAAGTGTTATTACGTCTTCTGTAATTTATTTTACAAATGACCTGTTATAAATGTATAAGTGTTTGCTAATTTGACTTACTAATTATTCACTTCAACCAGTTTAACTACGGAAAGATCAACCTGATATTTTAAAAACGTATCTCTGTTAGGGTAGGATATTACGAAGAGCATATAGCAATGAGTAACACTGCGAGAGCCGAGTTAGCAATTTGTTTCGACGCTAAATAATGTAATTTCATGTTATGTACGATGCCAATTCCACTGAGAAAGGCTTGGGCACCGCATAATTATATTTAATCCTCCTATTACGTAACACCCCTAATATGCAAATCCACAAGGATATTCTGGAGAGAAAGAGAGAGAAAGAGAGAGAGAAGAGAGAGAGAGAGAAAGAGAGAAAGAAAGAGAGAAAGAAAGAGAGAGAGAGTGAGAGAGAGAAAAAGAGAGAGAGATGGGGAAAGAAAGAAAACAAATTTTCATGAGCCATTTTGGACATGAACAACGTTTCCATTTCGACTTATCTTTTAATTTAGCGTTGTAATAATTCCATCTTCCCTCCTTCACAACACAGCCAATATAACTGATCAACTATCCTATGAAATAATCCAGGGATCCCTGCTTAACTGTGTGGTTAGAAAGTTCGCATTACGACAACGTGGTTCCAGGTTAGCTCTCATTGCGCAGCCACTTTGGCGAATGTGTTTTTTTACAGCTTCAGTTTGACCGACCAATCAATAAATTAGGAAACGACATTTGGTAGAGGGAAACTGCAGAAGCTCGTGTGTGTTGTTGAAGTAAATTTTCTTATTGATATTTCTCTAGATGATGTACTGGCAGAATCGTTAAAACATCGGAGAAATGTCTCACAATAGTTACGGCTCTTTACATTCTGGTTTCGAATCCCACCAAGATCAACTTTGTCATCCATTCTTTCAGGGTTGAGGAAACATTGTACCATCCACGCCGAAAGGTCAATTTAGTCAACAAACCGAGTGCCATTTCTTTTTTATATGTAAAAATTTGACATATCCACCCCAACGCGTTTCCTGTTCTTTCTAAAGGATATTTTCAATCTCATGCGAACAATATTTCAGAAATTTTGAAATAACTGAATATTTTATAGATTTCATGCTTAAGATATAACCACACACACACACACACAAATAATGATATTTTCTAGGACATTGACTTGTATAACATATAATAAATAGTTTACTACTTTATCGTTTGTCTTTTTACTATTATTGTATGATGCATCTGAAAACCAATAAAAAGCTAGGTACCAATAGTTATTTCATGTTCATCTCCAAGATGGATTTGAATTCATTAAACCCAGTATTGCAAAGTAATAAAACACTCGTTGACATAAAATCACATCCACTGCTATCAGCAGAATTTAATACACTGGTGGATTGATTGATAAGTTTTTTTACTATTGTCACACTGATGATCGTATATAAACCGTCAGCACTTCGCTTGGTATTTCAGCAATTTAATGATTAAATCACAATCTAGCTCTTTCTAAAGTACTTTGTTTACACTCACTGTGAAAGTCGATATTAGTGGTGATACATGTATTGGCTAATAGCAAACAATAACAATAATTAGAATAGTCGGAAGAGGAAGATCATTAGAGGTGCTCTATCTTGTCATGAATCAGTTAGGAGATATGAACAAATTATAGTAATTAGGTGAGTTTGTTAATTATACAGTACGTTGTACACATACCACTAATTATGATGTCTCACCACACCAGCTAGGCCATTAGCACAGTTCTATTCTGTTTGTAACTATTTGTTTAGCGGTGACCTATTGAAGGAGAAGGAAGTGTCTTTATACTAGACAGCTGATCCAATAATCAGACAGCAGCCGATTCACTCGAGATTACTTCGAACGAACAAGAATAATAACAACAGTAACCACAACAGAAACAAGAGCAATAATCATGCTGGATGCAATCCCATACATATAGAACACATAAATACGCACAAACACACATAGCACGCATATGATATTATTCAAAGCACCAGTTAAACGTATACACACACAGGGTTTGGACAAAATAATGGAAACACCTTAAAATTTTAAGCAAATTTATTTTCGTATGGGGTAGGACCGCCTTTGGCAGTAATTACAGCTTGAATTCTACGAGGTATGGACTCGTACAAAGTTTGAGTTGTTTCCAAAGGAATTTTTGTTCATTTTTCAGCTAAAACAGTCTCCAGTTCTTGTAGTGATGATGGAAGGGAAACCATTGGGCCGGCGGATTTCTAAGATATAGCCCCGCAGATCATTACAGATCATCCTCCATGTTTAACAGTCGGAAGAAGACAGTCTGAGTCAAGTACTTCTTTTGAACCTCTCCACACGTATACTCAGCCGGTGGTCGGAAATAAAGTAAAAAATGACTCGTCCAAGGAAATAACATTCTTCCACTGCTCTAGGGACCAATTTTGTAGGTTTTGACTCTACTCTAAACGCCAAAACGTTTGTTTTTGAAAGTAGTGTTTTTCTGATAGCAGCCCTTCCGTGAAATCCGGCTTTGTGCAACACCCTGCGAGCAATTTTTATGAAAACTGTGTTCTCGAGGTGGTCATTAAGCTCTGCAGTAATTTTGGGAGCTGTACTTTTGTGATCCTTTCTAACAATTCACGTAAGGGTGAGACGGTCCCTGAAAGTTTTGGTTTTCTTCCGAATTTTGTTTCGACGAGGAGGTTTTTCCCTGTTTCTCAAAGACTATCATTACTTTCGAGACAGTACTTCATGATACACCAAACATTTCGGGTGTTTTCGTTACGCTAGAGCTTGCCATACGAGCACCAACAAATTGACCTCTTTGAAAGTTCGATAGGTCTGTCAGTTTAATGAATTTTAATTACCTTTTTCTGATGATAACTGAAAAGAAACAGCAATTTTAACAAAACGAATTAAGCAATACTAATGATAAATCATAAATCAAAAAAAAAAAAAAAACAAACAAGCTTTTGACGGTTTTATAGATATTTCAAAATGATGATGCTACGATGCTAGTTGCTTCCATTATTTTGTCCAACCCTTGCACATACCCGCAGAGACATACGCACAGTATACACACGATATTATTCAAAGCGTCAGTTACTTAAACACACACGCACGCACACACACACACACACACACACACACACACACACACACACACTCGGTAAATAGATTATTTCTTCATGGGCTTCGGCGTGTTCGATTATCTAAATCACCTCTTCATTGTGATAGAGTGCGCGTATAACTTCCTCCTGAATATTTTACAGAAACGTGTATTGTTAACGTAATCATTAGGCAGAATTATCGTGGCACAGTTAGTGACAAAGTGGGACCCTTAAATTATAGGCAACGTGAATCCGATTGGATTCTGCAAGCTTTCCATCAATCCAATTTCCCCCGTAAAGCTTAGTTCGGTATGAGGCTGTAATAGCACGAAGTGGCAGCGAATCCAATACTTGACTACTTGCTCCCTTATCCCCTTTGTCAGTATATATAAGCAGACTCGCTCACATACACATGTACATTTGAATAGGTCTTTAGTTAACTAATAAATTGTAAGACTTAATAATCACAACAGTATCTTCCGAACTAATGTTAAACGGATATGTACCATCCTTCAAACATTTACGACCTACACGAGAATATATACAGTTTTAGCTAATCTAACTCAAATATACAGGAGAAGAGGCAAGCTCATACAATATAAGTAACGTTGTGAAAAAAAAAAGCTACAAGAAGGTGGAACACATTTATGTCTAGAAAACCGAGTTGAAAGCTTTAATCCATATCGCCACTATATAGCAGTAAAAGATCGTTTAGACAGTTTTACAGATAACCGGAGGAGTTAGACATACAAAAAAAAAAAAAAAAACTGAACTCATTTATGGCCGATGTAATATGTACATTTCTAGTTTCTTTTGCTACTGGAAATAAAGAAGGAAAATTGTTGAGCTAATGATGTCTATTGAGGCAGAAAAATGTATCCACAACTGTCCGCTGTCTCCAAACAATAAATCTGTCCTTTTCCTTATTGGTATGTTAACTTGAGAGAATCCTTGAGATTATCTCCCTTTCACAGGAAGAGCTGTTTTAAATTGCGATTTGGTAATTGTGATACATCCTCTAAAGGTGAATATAGCTTCAATAACGCAAGAATTATTTAAATCAGCGTCCCTTGCTCCCAACTTGGAATCTTTTTATTGGATAAAGCTCTGTATACCTGACTGATCGAGAAATCTCAAATACTACAATTAGGGAACGACATTAATCATCAGTATGATTAAATATAAATATACTCTACATTTTACCTCTGTTACTTTTTCCTCTCTTATAAATAACACATACTCGCGCGAGCGCATATACACATGAATAGTCGGAATATTTTGTTTCTTTACTACGATGTCCTGTTTGAATAATGAAGCATTTCATTAAAGCCTTCCTAGTCTACATACTTTTTCTTCTGTCACTTCGGTAAACTTGCCGATCAAAGACTTGTAATCATGTGAGTACAAACAATTTCTTGTATGGAACATATCACTCGTATTTCTTTTAGTCCATTTACTGCCAGCGCATTCACTCTATCTAATCTTCTCTCGGTTAGAATATTAAATTATTCTTTTTGTATAGTGGTGGTTGGGGTAGTTTATATCCTTTCAAGTTTTTACACTCAGTATTTAAGTCTTTCTTTTTTCTTTCGGAGCCAAAGGTGACATGACGAGTTAATATAATTTTAGAAAGTTAATATATGATTTATATTTGTGTACAAGCTCTTCATCGACTGGCGCACCTGTTGCAAGAATGCTCACATCAGAGAGAGAATCTAGCAAAAACATATTCAATTCACAGGTAAAACTATGATTTCAGGACATCTTCATACATTAGTATACCTTGTAATTGTGTTAACAGTATATCTCTTGTTGTTTCAACATCTGATCATTTTAACAGTGAGCTATATACTATAACAATCAACAAAGGATGCTTGCTATACGCGAACGCTTGACCAACTAGAAAATGCCCCTAAAATTGCACATTACAGTCTAAAAAGAGGATATAGTGAACAATATAGTTCTCGGCATGCAACAAGACACGATGGTCACATAGGTGCTCAATTAAAGTAGACGTGTTACTTTTTACTCACGTTTGCTCTCTCTAATACGTTACTTTTGTTCGACAATGCCATTAGGATTTTAAAATAAATCAAAAACACGAAAAGTGAGTTCAAACAGATCTTCTATTTGGAGATCCACCGAGGAGAATCCAAATGGAAAGAAATTGGTTAAAAGGAATATTCATAGTGGATTCAATAAAGAGGCCGCTTCACTTTAATAGTAATAATAATAATAGAAACAGTTACTGTTATAAGCTTAAGAAAACACAGAGAACAGATTTATGAGCATATGTTGTTTAGTTCAGTGTTAAAACATCCAGGGGCAAATTCGTTTTTAGTGTTTCAATTACCGCTTGTCCAATCTTCAGAGTATACGATAACAATATATAACCGCTGTAGAAACTTTATACTAAACAAAAGAACTATGTTCATTGACAAAAAACAAAACAGAAAGAAAATGTGTTGGAACTGATATATTAGATTTATCTAATATAAAAGAATTCGTAGCTTTATAAATTTTCTCTCAGCCGCAACAGAAATATGTATGTGGTCATGAGGAATAATGTTTGATATTAGGATGCATACTGATCTATGACGTTTTGTGTGCAGAAGCAGCTGACCTCAAAGATCGCGATTTTCCTAACAAGACATTGTCTAAGACATAAAGTAGACAAATTATCATCTGCTGCTAAATGGATGTAATGTCTAAAATTGTTATTTACTACTTACATTTAATCCTTTAAAAGTATAACAATTATATATCAGAATATACTGGTGATGATTCAATGGGCAATATACATGAACTTTTCTGCAAATATCTCGTTGTCTGTGGAAGAAATCATGAGTTAAGTCTGCTTAAGTTTGAGTGTCATTGTTTCATTTTCTAATTTCATTTATGGTTGCTTCATTAGTTTTAGTTTAATTTATCGATTATATCCCAAGGTGGAATATAATTACTGATTCTTCGACACATCGATTTTTTCAGTGAGATTACTAAACATGTGAAGTCTGTTATATAGAAATGCTATTACAGTGTCCTTGGTAGAGGTCGGTCTATGTTAGTACAACACAGATGTAGGTTATTAGTTGTATATAAGAGAAAGATTATAAATGGATTACAATGTGAATTGAACCTTTCTCCCATGAGTTTAAATCCGCCTTAAAGCAGTTTAATGTATTTCTTGACAGAATATTAACTTCTACGGGCTTCCTTCCGTTCACCCAAGTGTAAGAAAAAGTACAATTGCTTAAGTAATATATATATTACCAATAAACGCATTAACGCGCCCCCAAAATAACAATAAAATCATGTATTTCACCCTCTCTCTACTGTAAATCTATTGCCTTACGTAGGCACAATTCAAATTTCGGTACAAGATATAGTTGATTATGTCGACTACAATACTTTACCTGGATTAGTACTAATTTATCGATCGACCCCTGAAGTGTGAAAAGCAAAATTGACCTCAGCGTGGTTAGCAGTGCATTTTGTTCGACACTCTATAGTTTCAGTCAAAGCATCGTACTTCTGCTACAATACGGTTCTTTCCACCAAATCATCTCCTTTTACTTTTGCTATAATATTTATGATTTTATGGATAGCAACAAAAACCACCCAAGAGTCAAATAATAATTCATGAATCCAATTGCAAGTTGTCAGACAGTTAAGCTTTGGTGAAAAAGTCTTTTATTCATGTGTGTTTAGGTGCTCGCGTGGGTTGGGTGAATTTGGTTAACATTCGAAAGAAGTCGATAAAGTAATAATTTGTAATATGCTGGCACAATTTCGGTTTCTCCCACAAATATTCATCTTGCTCTCTTGTTTTCATTTTGTTTCAAATAAAATCAATATTTTATGGAAAATATGTAGAAATCCAAAAAAGAAAAAAAGAAAAAAGAATTCGTTAAAAATTGCAAAAGAAGCATTTAAAAGTTGCTAGGTGTTTTGTCTGGTATTCTTTCGATTCTGCTACTCATACCCCTGACAATGATGATGATGATAAGGACGACGATGAATATAATGATAATGATGATGACGGCGACGACGACGACGACGACGATAATTTCTTCTCTGTTGGTCATAGGGCCACGATAAGCAATTTAGACAATACGAAGACGAGAGACAGCTGAGATTTCCAAAGAACGTTGTAAACAATAACAACAATAACAAGTAACAAAAATCTAACAAAGAAATTCTCCAATAGCGTTGAAACATTACTCACGGGCAATCAAGGAGCTCCACAGATCCTTACTTGCCATGAGTACCATAGCAAGTGCCCCTCTCGCCTTCGTACTCCTCAGCCTGTAGGCACAACTTTAGAATTGGTTATTCACTCGGGCTATACATATAGCTTTCAACGAGATTACATTCATCGCAACCCTCACCTTCATTTCCAAATGGAATTGAAAAAAGTTCGATGGGGGATTCCTCGAAGAGGAAAGCTTCCCAGATCATTTTGGTGTCGTTCACCATGCAACCACTTTCACCATAGCAACTAGACAGAAAACTACTTGCCCTTCTCGAACAACAGAAGGCGCGGGTTGATCTTTAGGGCGGAGGCAGAACGATAACGAGTTTTGTAGCAGCAGTTAGACGTAATTCTACGTGTTAGAAATGCTCGAGCACTGAACGAATGCGTGCATAACAACCCTAGATTTGTCTGTAAAGACCTAATAATAATAGTAGTAGTAATAATAATAATAATAATAATAATAATAATAATATAGGACCAAGGTAACGCATCCAGACGTTATAGAAAAATAAATAGAAGAGTGCCATAGTTATCATGTGAAATCAGTTGAATTAATAATAACAACAACAACAACAATAATAATAATAATAATAATAATAATAGATTCTGAGTTAAGCACAATGCCACCAATTTTTAGTGGGTAGCTGTTAACCGTTACCATCGAACTCAATACCTGAGCGACGGTACATTACTTTACCGACTCTACAAAAAAGAACAACAAAAAACAAAAACAAAAACAAAGAAACATTGATCTTGGAAGAAATTGAATTCAGAAAACTGGAAGGAATGCTGCAAAGCATTATTTCCCTATGCTCTCTCGCTTCTACCGTTCTTTATATTACCCTAATAAGTGTTTCTTTCTTAGGCACATCGCTTCAGGTTTGATGGGGGAGGGATTAGTAAATTAAATCGATCCCTGCACTTGAAATGGATATATTTTCTATTTCGATGGGATTTGAACAAAAAGATATAAAGAACCAGAACAATATTGTTGCATGGTATTTTACCGACGAGGAAAGGATTCTGCCAGATGGCCGTTTTCATAATTTGTAATATAAGCACAGTCAAACATTTTAGGAAGAAAATGTATAATCGATAAAATTGATATCAATACTTAACGACTCCCTAGAGAATGAAACAAAAATATAAAGTTTAGCGCTGTGGACTATGAATATATGAATTTGTAATGTGTAAATATATACTATAAAGAATAATATCTGGTGTTTATAATAATAATGATAATAATACAAAATTTTAACAGCGATAATATTGAAAGATACAAATGACTACTAGTAAAATAGCTACAGGAGAGCTGAAGATGGGAAACTGTAAATACTAATATGGTGGTAAATATCAATTACTTATGAACAAAACCATAGAAAACGAAACATTATATGATATGACTATCTATTTTGTTTATACGTTTGTTCTAAGGTTGTCGGGGTTTTCCCGATTTTATGCATTTGTCTGTCAATCATAGGCATTGTAAGCCCTTTAAGAGAAATAACACTAGGCTGGGCTGTAGTTGTATCAAATATTTGCTACTCCCATAGCTAGTATAAATAGAAGAAAATTTTCCAATACAGTTGCGCAAATTTCTCCTCAATGTAAATTGTAGCAACTCTAGTGTCTGCGTTCCCAACTGTATGCGCCTTTCACAAACATTTAACATACAAAGATCTATCCGGCGAATATTAATGCAACAAGAAGTTTGAACATGGTTTACTGAAAATCCCTGTGTAAAATCTTCGCGCTCAGGAACTCAGAAAGATGCCTTTACTCGAGTCTCTAAATATATGTGAATTTTAAAATATTATAAAATCAACGATTACAAAGTCATTTGATGTTTTATTTAACATTGTTCTCTTATATGAATGTCTCTAACATTGTACAAGAGCCATCCTTTTGAATTCTTGAAAAGAAATACAAAACAAAGCAAAAAAAAAAATCAAATTACTGAATTCTTTTGGTCTTTACTATAGGCGTCTATGAAGAAATTTCCAATTGAGTACTGGATAAAACTTTATTTCCTACGTAAATGAATTTGATACATCTTGAAAGATGGGCATATAATATAAAAGCAAACAAAGAAAATGTACATATATCAGAGGCCTATGCTCTGGCGCCTCCAACGTTGAGTGGTCTCAATGCTAAATAGCGCGAAACTATTAGGATATTTTGGATCACTGACTGACGAGGAAATCAACTGCAAATATTCCGCGTATCGTGTTTTTGCCTAAATTTCCCGTCCGTTAAGATTTCGTCTAGTTTTTCGTTTGCTCTGCTGTTGTCTAATTTTTATCTCATTGTTGCCTTCTTTCTGTTCATATGTATATGTATATATATATATATATATATATATATATATATATATATATATATATATATATATATATATATATATAGACCACCACATCATGAAAAGATCAACAACCTGATTTCAACACACCACAACTCACTTACGGATAATGAAAAAGACTACATCACCAATTTTGAACCAAAACCCAGCAACTTCTACTACGGCTTACCAAAAATACACAAATCAAAAAACATTCAACAGGCAGTAAAAGAACAAGAAAGTGAGTACATAAAATTATTACATCCAAAAGACCTAAAACTTAGACCTATTATAGCTGGTCCAGCATGCCCTACACACCGTCTAAGCAATTTTATTGACATTGTTTTGAAACCACTATGTACTTACATACCAAGTTTCATCAGGGATGACATCGACTTCCTGTCCCATCTTCCCAAAACAACAGAAACAATTCAGTTTTACTAAGTTTTGATGTGGTAGCCTCTACACCACCCAATATTCCACACGATTTAGGAATAAAGGCGATAAATACTGGTTAGAAAAACATAGAGAAGTGATTCCCAGCAGATTCACAGTGTGCCATTTATATTAGACACAGTCAAGCTTATTCTAGAAAATAACACATTCTTCTTCAATGGAAAGAATTACATCCAAATTAGAGGCACGGCGATGGGAACGAGGTTTGCTCCCGTTTACGCCAACTCTGTAATGGGATACTTAGAAGAACAACTCTACCAAGAGGTGGAGGTAAACTATGGCACTGGGTTTAGAAAGTATATTGAAAAGGCATGGAAGAGATACCTAGACGACTGTTTCATAATCTGGACAGAATCTCTAAATACTCTGGAAGAGTTCAATATCCTCCTGAACAACCTACACCCATCTCTCCAATTTACAAAGGAGATGAGTAGTACCAAATTACCATTCCTGGATATAATGGTAATTAAAAAAGACACCACCATCACCACAGATATATACTATAAACACACAGACACACATCAATACCTAAATTTTAAGTCGTGCCATCCACCACATACAAAATGTAACATCCCATACTGCCTAGCCAGAAGAATTTGTACTATTGTAGAAGATGCAAATATCAGGAACAAACGCCTAATAGAACTAAGAGAATTTTTGCTCAAACAAAATACCCATCTCTACTTATAGAAAATGGCATACAGCGGGCTATAAAAATACCTATACAACAACTTAGGACAACCCAAGGAAGAGGAAAACAAGAACAAGTCATACCATTCATAGTGACACACAACCCATGTCACCAGAATATCTTCAACATTGCCAAAGCAAACCTACCAATCATTGCCCAAAGTAATGAATTAAAAGACATAATCACGGATCGAGCTATGGTGCTTAGTAAAAGACAGCCTAAAAACTTGAAAACATTACTAACAAAGGCAAAATTTGACCTCAGCAACAAAGACCAAACATTCACGGTATCTAAATGCAATGATAGCCGATGTGGCACATGCCAATTCATACATACCGGTCAATATATAAACACAAAAACCGGGAAAATATTCACAAACGCGAATATGAACTGCAAAAGCAGAAATTTAATTTACTGCATCAAATGCCCAAATTGTGAAGAAATATATGTAGGTCAGACGGGAAACGCACTATTAGAACGCTCACGTGTACACCGGCAACAGATTAGAGACCCAGAGGTCCGTCAGATACCTTTGAGTAACCACTAGCAACATGTGGTCGGAAATATATATAATATTTCCATTCTACAAATTACACAGCCCAAGTGAAATCGAGAGGAAAATCAGAGAAAAGAATTTTATTGATAAATTCGAACCCAAGCTAAATAAGCAATAATAATAATAATAATACTTAGAGGTATTACTTCCACTGCTACGACCATGACCACTAACAACAACAACAATACTAAAGGTGATCAAGACGAAGATAGCAGGAAAATTATCTTATTTAGGGTTAAAAGTTCTATTGCCACCACCATCACCACTAGCAACAATAATTAAGGTGCTGACAATGATGATGATGACAATTGAAATATAAAAATATAAAAATCTCTGACAAAGGATATTTACAACATTTCTAAAAATAACCCAACAATTGCTGCTTCGGCCAGGGTCAAGATACAGGACTCTTGACATGTCCAACAAAGCGTGATGCCTAAACCAATCAGCTCAACCAACCAATCAGCTTAAGTAATTGAGTGATACTACACACTGATTGGTCAGAATACAGTTTGCAAAACCTAGCACTCTGGAGCCTACCCAGCTGTATTTATAGCACAGAATCAATCATCTTGCTACAGTCAAAAATTGTGAAGCATGACTGTCAACACTACTACATGAACCCGAAGATTGCAGAATTCAATGCATGAAAGTACTAGTTCAATCAGAATGAATATTTAACATTCTACTATTTCATTTTATTTTATTCAATTATAATATATTATCTTATAATATATCATTATAAGATTGTAAATAAAACGTGAAAATCAGACAAGGTTGGAATTCTTTTTATTAATATATTCTTCTATACACAATCACACACACCCATATATATATATTCTATATATATATATATATATATATACTGCATTACCTGCCCATGCTGCAAAGAAAATTACGTTGGCGAAACAAATAATTCCCTTTGCCAACGTGCAAGAATCCGCAGGCAACACATCCGACAAGAGGAATTACACAAGATTCCATAAAGTAAGCATCTGGACAAATTCAAAATTTTCCCCTTCTACAAATGTGGGCCGGATGATCCGCAATACCGAAAACTACATTTAATCAAAAAATAATTCTCTCTAAAATTGAATGTTTGAAAGAAAAGCGGAGACAGTGCAGTTTGTATTTCAAATACAACTCAAATATCGGAAACATAATGCTCATCTCTATATTCAAGTGTATATGTGTGGCATTGAGATGTTCTGAGCTTTGCGTGTTTTTCTAGTTTGTAAGTGTTATACTAATATTCCCTTATGCAAAAACATGAAATTGAAAGAGACGTGATCGAAATTACACAGTATAAATATAGACAATGTCCCAAACACACACACACACACAAACACACACACACTCACACACACATCTATCTATCTATCTATCTATCTATCTATCTATCTATCTATCTATCTATCTATCTATCTATCTATCTATCTATCTATCTATCTATCTATCTATCTATCTATCTTCATTGTGAAGGAACCTCACCCCACAAAACAATGTTTAGTTGTCAGTGTTCTCTTCTATTGAACAAAACCCCACCAAAACATTTGTTTTATATAAATGAACAAGCTGTTTGTACATGCAGCAAATAACAATAAGCTTAGAAAAAACAGAATGTTTGTGCCTGTACTGAAGGGAAGAGATGCTGGCAGATCCAGTTGCGCACGCACACACACATACACACACACACACACACACGTGTGTGTTAAAAACTGTGCCAGTTAGTCATGGTAAAAATGTTCTTGATCATAGATCTTCTCAATAGGGAATAAATAAATGTATTAAGATTACACAACGATCAACAATGATCGCAGCAGTAACAACAACACCACTATTACACGGTAACTGTCATTAAGGCACTACTACAATAACCATTCCTGTTACAGCTAAAAACGATAATCTGTCCAACTTGTAACAGCAGCAGCTGCAGCAGCAGCAGCAGCAGCATTGCCACTACTGCTACTACTACTTCCATCACTACCCTAACAACGACTATAGTAACAAAAATGAATAACACATCTAGAAAACAACAGTCACAACAAATATCAACATAAACCAAAAGTCATGAATATCACGACTACAATCAACTTCAAGATATTGTTAACAGCAAAACCAATACCAAGACCATCATTATTAAAACTATTATGATATCCTCATTAAACCTAGCATCATGTTTGCTTTCAAAAAACCCATCATATTCACAATGGAATCACTATCTCAACAACAGTCATAACCCTTATAATGGTTTCAAATTTTGATATAAAGCCAGCAATTTCGGGGAAGGGAGCTAGTCGATTACATCGCCCCCAGTGCTCAACTGCTACTCTTTTTTATCGACTCCGAAGGATATAAGGCAACGCCGACTTCGGCAGTATTTGAACTCAGAGCGTAAGGACATACGAAATGCCGTTAAGCATTTTGCCCGGCGTGCTAACGATTCTGCCAGCTCGCTGCCTTAATCGTGACTGTTATGATAACCACTATCGCACCCACAACAATAACAACTGCTTTTGTCACCCTGCTACAGTATCTTGATTATCACAATCACTACTACCACAATAACACAAACATTTCCATCGCTTCCATCACATCGTGGGGCATACTTAAATTCTCTAAGACAAATCGAAACAAATGCAATTATCAGGATAGGCGTCAATACTGGTTATCATTTTGCTATCATTATATCAAATGTCTTAATATTTAGGGATATCCTCAGAGTGTCCACTAATCCTGACTAAAAACATTGAATCTTTTCGGTTTGAACGGCAGTTTTTAAAAATAATTTCAACGTAACTAAACACTTTTAAACTTCGTATACTGGTAGAATGTGTTTATAAAACATCTTTCTCTCTTGGCTTTATTGAGAAAATTCTATAGTTTGTAAGATATTTGTTGTTTTTTTCTCTTCAATTTCTGCAATTTCAACCAATCAATAACGTCTATTGAGGTGAAAACATTCTGTGCCGTATGAATATGACCCTCGTTTAAGAAACAGATTGGGTTTATTTACATTTCTGAAGAAAAAGAGATACCCTTCCCCCACTCCTAACCCTAACCCTAATCCTAACTAACCCTAACTAACCCCAACCCTAAAACAGATTGAAATGCAATAGATCGATACTAAGGTCATAACTATGGGTGACAATTTCATATGACACCGCTAGAAAAAACCTGCCGTTCAAACCGAAAAGATCCAAAACATTTCTACCACCGTCATGTGTTCCCCCTGTACATTCACCAATACTATAATCACAACCATTTCAATCACCACCACTATGACGACCGGTATCACAACTACGACTATAACCAACGCCATCATCACCACCACTATCAGCGTCAGCTGTACCACCATTGACTCGTTGAGGAAGTTGAACGCAACGACGAGGTTAACCGCTGCTACTACCACGCCGAAAGCGAAACTACTTCAATAAGTTTCCATTAAGTAAGTTAAAACGTTTATACAGTAACTTCATTTAGATACCATATTAAATATTAAAACAACCAGCAGGTGTTGTTATTTTCTTAATTATAGTTTTAACACAAATCTTATTTTATGCACAACCAAATCCCAAAGAACAAAAAAAGAACTGCAAATTTTCAAGCTCAACCAAAGACACAATGGAACCTTTTTAAGAAAAACTACTTCGTAATTTAATTAGTAGTAACTATAGTAAAGTTGGAAACTGTTTAAATAGCTTATACATCCTTTATGTAGATTTACTTCTGCATCTATGACAACTATGTCGCCACTGTTCGCTTTGAAAGTGGATAGCGTTCATAATTTGGAAAAAATGACTGAACTGGATAATGAGAAAGCTACTGTTATCAAAATAGCATACTATTTCAGTTTATTTCTATGTTCGACCCAACTTTTTACCAAGGAGTTAATCTATCAATCTTCGATTCACTCCTCAAATTTATTTTCTCTGTGCACTAACAAATTTTCTCTCTCTCTCTCTCTCTCTCTCTCTCTCTCTCTATATATATATATATATATATATATATATATATACTAGCAGCATAGCCCGGCGTTGCCCGGGTATATAAGAGCCCCTAGTAGGCAACGACTAATCCCAATGTAGTCCTTTCCCTCCAGGGAACGAAGGTGCATGTGGACGTTGCAATGTCTTGTCTTCACTGGAATACTTCTGTATATACGATGTTCCTAGCTGTCCGTTTGGGCGAAAACATGAAAACATCATTGCGCCTCCCAACGCGTGAACAGCCCACGTAGAGTTGACCGTGGGCGAAGCACTGTTCGCCCAAATGTAACCCAGCGACTTGTAGCGTTTGGCCTTGGGATTTATTGATCGACTTGCGAAGCAGAGTTTAACAGGAAACTGAGAACGCCTGAAGTGGATTGGTAGGTCAGCGCCCGACGGTTGAAGGTGCATCCGTGGAATGAAGACGTCCTCTCCCTTCCCACAACCGGTAAGTATTGTGGCCGTTATTAATGTGGTGCCAAATGTTTCACAACCAAACGTGTGCCGTTGCACTGTTTAGGTGGAACCAAATTCCTGATGAGCATAATGGGCGCACCGACTTTTAACTTCAGGATGTGTGGTGGCAGGCCTGGCGGTTCAAGTGAATTCAGTAATTCAACAGGATAATCGGCAAGCTGGGCGGGGTCTGCTGTCCTATCTATAGATTTGTAGACGTGGACATCATCAGGAATAGCTTCAAGTAGCTGGATATTGATGGAGTTGACGGTTGTATTTTTGGGTGCGAGAATAGCTCTGCCTGCCAGCCATTTTAGGTCGCGTAAATTGTTTTGTAGGTCGTGGAAGACAGCGTCCCGGAGGCTAGCAGGGTGTCGACAATGGTGCAAAGTGAGTCCAATTGAACGTAGCCATCCGCATCAGACAGCATCCTATTTTCACCGAGCGATAAGAGGTCCCTGGAGAATGCAGCGGATCCGCTGTCACCAATTAACTGCGCGCGCATGTTAGTTTGGAGGTGCAAGGGCCGCACATGTGCCCAAAGAGCTGACGACTTAAGGCACGCGCGCACGGCATCGGCACGGGTTCCTTTTGGAATAACAGGTAGAGTCTGCCTGAAGTCTCCTGAAAGAAGTAAAGTTAATCCTCCCATGGGGGCCGTAGAGTCTCTGATGTCTTGCAGGGACCTGTCCAGTGCCTCAAGGGCGCCTTTGTGTGCCATAGTGCACTCGTCCCATACGATGAGTTTGCATCTGCGAAGAATGTCGGCCTGTTCTGAGTTCTTGGCGATGTTGCAGATAGGTGACTCGGACTTTGCCAGATCGAGCGGGAGTCTGAAGGCAGAGTGGGCGGTTCTGCCACCCGGAAGCAACGTGGCCGCGATACCAGAGGAAGCTACAGCCAGGGCAATGTCCGTGTTGCGTCTGACCTCTGCCAGAATTAGTTTAGTGACGAAGGTTTTGCCAGTGCCGCCGGGTGCATCAAGGAAGAAAATCCCCCCACGTTGCTGTCTGACAGAGTCTACGATGGTGTTGTAGGCTATGCGCTGGTCTGGAAGCAGCCGTGGTTCATTATCTTGGACGTACTGGTGCAGTTCCTCAATGCAGTAGGAAGTTTCGCGTAACAATTCAGCAGACATAACATTGGCGTGTTCACGTGTGGGTGGTGGAAGGCCGTACTCTGTTAAAGCAGACCCACCCATATCGATGACAGCGTCTTCGAGTTGAATGAGCGCAAAATTGTAAATGAAGTTGGTGAACGTGATCTCGGCGGAAGGGCAGTGTTGCTGAGCCGTACGTAAGAAGTCGTGCGACATGTCATCCCTGTATTTCATCCAGAGACTTAGTGGATGACTAAGCTGACATTTTTGAAGAAGGATTGCGAAAAGATGTCGTAGGGCCGAATGCGTTTGCAGTAAAGCACCCTCTGCCATCGTGGCGTCCCACTGGGAGTCATCCTCTAGAAGGCCAAGTCTCATACATGCTTCCCTGAAGGTGTCGCACAGAACCCCATTGACGGTACGTATATTGGCGAAACCTGTTGGACCAGTGACCTCATGTAGAAGGAGACGGAGGTAGAAGCATTCTTGCTGGTTTGGCGGATGTTGTAAACTCGACCCAGGCAGGAGTCAAACTTGACGCCTGGGAAGCTTTCGACGTTTTTGCCGGATTTCCGTCGAATCCAGGTGTTTTTAGACCACACGAAGTACGATGGGACCTGTGGGTACAAAAGCGTTCGAGCGAAGTCATCACGTTGGCATAATTTGAAGAAACCAGTCAACGTTGTGTCTTTAGGGCTGGTGGCTATCTGCACAGCACTTTGCTCTGTGAAGTAAATCCCCTGTCCATTTTCCAAGTGTACAGCAAGCTGCACCACAGCCGGGTGTCTCTGATGGAGCGGGAAGCCGTAAATGCGCCAAAACGCTTCGTTGCTGCTGAGGTACCGGCCAGCCAAGTAGTTGGACACTTCGTCGCGACTGGTGGTCCTCTGGATGCTGAACATGGTAGCATCGCTGCCTTTGTTGATATATTTGCAGACATATTGTATTGACCTGATGGAGCTGCAGAACTCAACGTTGACGTGGGCTTTGAATATCTTCGACAGGAGAGGACAGTAGGGGACAATGTAGCTGTTGTCCACTTGATGTCGCCCAACCGTAATCGTGCGGCCTCCATTGGCTGGACTCCTTCGTTTGTACAGCGGATACCCATCGCCGCCTGTTTTAGTCTCCAAAGTGAACCGTTTAGGGAATCCCTTTGAGCAGGCTAATCCGTTTTTGTAGCATGGTGTGTTGGCGTAATTTGGTCCACAGGGCCCGTGTACCATGGTAGTGCGGACAATTTCGTAGAGTCCGGGGTCCTCATCGGGGTCAGGAATCTCGGCGGAAATGAATTTGTCAATGTCATTAGTCTCGATTTTATGAGTGAGCCAAAATTAAGATGTGAGCATGTGGCAAGCCCCTCTTTTGCCACTCGACCGAAAACATGTGGCACCTGACATGCCCGAAAATCTGACCCTTAACTATCAAATCCTTCATTTTGCCCAAATTCAGACGGAAAACCCTAGCAACGATGTCGTGTCGATGGGTGTGAGATTGACCCGGGAGGATTTCGCGAGTGATTTCGTCGCAGCTGGGATTGCACGTGTAGGTGATAAAGAGGTCCGGCCGGCCGTAAATGCGCACGTAGGTCAAGGCGTCTTGGGTCCTTTCACGCATATATCGCGGTCCTCCCGTGAAGGTGGAGGGTAGAATGCATGGCTTGCCGATGTTGCGAGGGTCATTTTCTTGTTGCAAACCGTCACGGAGATGAAAGTAGGAGTCGGAGCGAAGTTTGGTCTGATTAAGTTTAATGTATAGCAGCCTTTCCGATTCCATTTTTGCGGCCATGTCGACGGCGAACTGGTTGAATAGCTGACGACAACGGGGCAATAAGTTGAACTCACCCTCCCTGACCATGAACCGGTATGAGTAGAACGCCCTGCAGGAAACCGTCTTTGATGCAGCAGTAGTTTGATTGGAGGGCTGCCGTAAAGGAATTCCGAAGTGGTAGCCGTCTTCCCCATAAGGGAAAAGCAATGGATACTGAAGCGCGTCATAAGATCTGTGAGTCTCGCTGATCCTGTGTAGGTTGTTACCACGGGAGGAGATGATTATGTCACGGCTGTTGTGTTGCTCTCCGTGTATAACTGCGGCAATTTCGTTGCACGCAGGTGCGTTGAAACGGCGTTCGTGCTCCCCGTGGGGTCGTTTATCAGCATCAATGACAACGGTGAAGTTTGGAGAAGGAGCACTGTCCAAGGCATATCTGAAGCTGCAGACGTAGCTGTTGATATCATGAAGCATGGTTTGGAGACGGAGAAGAATGTCTTTGCGGGGAACATAGCTTGTACCCGTATTATTCCAAGGCGTGCATCAACCTGGTGGTTGTAGTCGGCAATGAAGTATATTTGGAGGAAAGAAGACTGCTGAATCTCGTCTGGCAGAAGTGACCCAATAAGATGGTAGACCTGTCCCTGCACTTTGAAAGTAGGCATCCAGCCTTCTCTGGGAGGAATTTTGACCCCGAAAGAGGTCATTTGGAATGAGCAGTTGTACTTTCGAATTATTTCAAGGAATTGTGACGAATCGGGGGTTAAACCCGCCGCGAGATCCTTCAGTGGTTGAGGTGGTTCCCGTAGGGGTGGCAGGTCCACTTTGCCACCAGAGCAGCACAAACCAGGTGGCTCTCCGGGCCATTTCTTGGCTTTGCAAAACTGGCATACAATTGTCATTGACCCTATCTTGATGTCGTCACGCAAGGAGAAGTTAATTGTGGCGTCGTAGTTGAATGCTAGTGACAACCAGAAAGCGGGGGCAGGGGTACGTACACCACGAATGATATCCCGACGTTTGTTGATACTCTCAAGTCGAGTGCACCGTGCCTCAGCAGATTCAGATGCACGTGCGACAGCGGTAGCAGTGGCATCCCTTGAAAGCCTTTCAGCTCTCGCCTCAGCACCCTCTGAAGCCCTAGCAGAAGCAGTGTTAATGGCATGTCTGGATGTCCGAATAGTCCGTTGGTGTGGAGTTTCGGCAGATCGAGCCCTGGCTGTGTTTGCGGCGTTAGCAGCTTGGCGAGCTCTCCTCTGTTGAGGTGTTTTGGCAGCTTTGGCCATGGCTTTGTTTGCGGCGTCAGCATCTTGGCGAGTTCTCCTCTGCTGTGAGGTTTCGACAGATCGTGTCCTGGCAGTGCTAGTGGCGTTAGCCGCATTCCGAATGGCCCTTTGTTCGGGGTTCTCGCGAGCTCTGCGGATGGAAGCACAGTAAGAAGCCCGCATGTTTTGGCTGGACTGTTGCTCTTTCGTCAACCTCGAGCGGAGGGAAGATCTGTACGCTGCGACCCTTGCAAGTCGGGTAGAACGGTCGCTAGTAGTTTCAGATGCCTGAGCAGCGGCATAACGGGAAGCTGTTTGCGAGAGGCGCAAGGCGGTTTCCTCGTGGGTCTCGCGTGCCCTTCTAGCCCTAGCAGCCGATGCCTTGGCCGTCCGAGGTTGAGGAGGGTCCTTCTCTTCTTGGGTGGCATTTTGGTGGATAGCAATGTGTTTGGCAAAGGTGTAATAAAAAGGAACACGTGGGGTAAGTATTTTGGTGGATAGCAATGTGTTTGGTAAAGGTGTAATAAAAAGGAGCTCGTGGGGTAAGTATCCGAAAATGTATAAAAATGTACAAAAACGGCCAAAAAGCTGGCAGCAATGTGAGTGACAACAACGAAAAAGTCAAAAGTGATCAAACTGAACAAACGAAAGGAAAAGTTTTTTGATGCACACGACAAAAGTGGTTTATAATAAACCAAGAGTTTGCAAGTAGCGTCCGAGGACCGTTAGGGTACGTCAAAAATTGAAGGTAAAACGTTTGGGGAGGTAGTTATAAAGAAAGTTTAAACCCAAAAAGTATTCGAATAACTTGCGGCTGCAGCAGCTATTAGCAGAAGTGGCGGTGTTGGGGGTAAGTCTCGAATGTAATTTCTTCCTGGTAGGAATTGGTTGGATCGAATTATCGATAGCTAAAAAGGTCAAGTTGCGTCCCCTAGACGGTCTGGTTTGTGTTTAATACACAAATTTGTTTGCTATGTGTGCCACATATGATTAAATGAACCGATCTTTTCCAATAATGTATCCTATTGGAATAAAAAGGGCTATATAGCTCCTTGGAGCAGACATGATGCTCGTTGTGAAAAAAAAAAGATTCCTGCCAATTTGTGAAAGATATTGTCGAAAATATGTCATCTTGAATTTGAACGCGATTTCCCAAAATGGCATGATTTTATCGATTGTTTCTGATGGTAAGGTATTGCATGGAAAACTAACGTCAGAATTGAGTTTCTTAGGGTAACATTAAGCTTCACCATGAGTTTGGTGAAAATCGATTGCAAGTTGTGAAAACTACCATAGATAATGCGTTGCATAAAAAAAGCTTAGATTCTCGAGTTGCGTCCCCTAGACAGTCTGTGGTTCATGTTTATGATTCTCGACCCCATGTCGAATTTATCAATTTTTTTCAGAACTGGGGGAACTTTTCAAAATTTTCGCTTCGTTAGTTTTGAATTATGACATTGGGCTATGTGTGTGTCAAGTTTCATCAGAATCGGTTGAAAGCCGTGGTCAGGGTGAGGGTACGAGAAAACAGACACACAGAAGCACGCACAGACAAACTGCCGTTTATATATAGAGAGATATATATGTATAGACACACATATACACAGTTATTAAGTATGTGTCTATATGCATGTATATGCAGTAACAACCGTACGTTTACATCAGTTATAATGAATTACTGGCGAAGCTCATATGTCAATGAAAAATTCGTTAAATCTTCATTAGGGAGAGTAATTGTATCGCGAAAACATTGTAACTGTGACACTTGAACAGCGTCTATACTGTAGACGTGTTTACAGAATTTGATAAATGAATATATCCTGCAAATATATTGTCGTAACTGCGGTTATTGTATAAAACGATTGCTCTTCGTACGTCACCAGGAGCAAACGAAGTTGCTTGTTACTAACAATACAAACGCAGACATTTAGAATTTATTGCTATAATCGTTTTTCTCTTACTTTAAGATATGTCAGCCGAATTTTTAATTATTGGGAAATCAGTGACTCAGACATTAATTATAAATTTAAACACAAATAGCTTAAGTTTCAATGTAAACGAAAGCATTTCGAAAAATATTGCTGTCCTTTCGTTTTAAATGATATTTTACTATTTATTAACTGTTTAGTTTCATGGCTGGAAAACTCAGGTTTTGTTTTAAATATTTATGTATTATAAAGTTATGTGTTGTACTCATTAGATTTAACACTTCATTTAGACTTCTAAAGCAGTCCTTCATAAAAGCAGTCTCTTACTTTCTCAAATATATTGGGGCTTCTGTCAGTCAAGCTTGGCTCAGCATTTGCACTTGCATGTGTAAACCTGGTTAAGATATTTTCATCTTTTTTCTTTTTAGTGAAGACTGGTGGTTACTCATTCATGTTGGTTTCTTTTCTCCATGTCACCATTTATCCACAATGAGATTTGAGCTGAGACCACGATGTATTTTTACAAATGCTCTAATGACTGCCGATCTGCTACCCTATTTCTCGAATTGGACCCATAGTACATCACCGAGGAATCATTATCATAGTATGATTTCCGTTTGAGGTATATTCTTTCAATAAACCATCATACTATCGATATTCATCGCTAGTCAGCGGTCTACAGGACTAAATATCATAGGAGACATAATATTTGTTACGTATGAGTTTAGAACTTTGGAGGTCAAATCTTATCTTGACTAACAAGAATACACCAGAGTCGATTCAACAGGCATTTTCTCCATGTAAAATGTTCAGATCCAGCAATTTATCACTTTTTTGTTGTATCTAATTCAGTAAGGTATCATTTTCTGTTTTTTTTTCATGTTTCTAAAGATATTTATTTCGATTCGTAGTCGCATTCATTTTGACTTAGTTACCACTGTTTATACTAATACAAAAACAAAATGAAACAAAACAGTATAGTAACTTCTATTTTTAACTTCTAAGGAAATCTTATATTTAATGACGGATCTGATGTGGACCTGCAGATGGCGATTAAACATGTCTCAGCTGGTTGCAATATAGATTATTATGCATTAGTATCTACGTCCTAAAACATTGCTCATGTCTGAGCCAGTTAGAGAGCTTTAAGCTGAAATTGCAAGATCAAAATCACGGGGGTAAGATCGCAAAGAAAACATTTATACATACTCACATACACATATATTTGTGTGTGCGCGCGTAGTTATTTAAAATTTCACCACCATAGAGGGAATAATAAATTCGTGATTTAAGTAAATGATGGTACCGGAGAAAATGTTTTAAACAAAGAGAATGAAAAAGGAAAAACACTCTAAGACTTTGCTTTTAAGACTGGTACTACTTGTGCAAATTTCTGAGATTATTTCTAAATTCAGACTATTAGATAACTGCATCACGTTATAGAAGAAGAAACGGAGACAATAATATTAACTTAAGTGAGTTGTAACATACCATCCAACCACATCTTATACTTAATCCTAATACTATATTATCATGCACACATAGAGACATCTGAACCTTTCTAGATTCGTAGCTCGTCGATAGTTTTCCCTCGAGACATTACTATGTAAATTGTATCAATATGAGATGTTATTCTCAAAGCCTAAGTAAATTTTCATTTATTTAATAAATATATGCATTTTGTATTAAGTTTTCTTTTTTTTTCTTTGTTTCAAACTTTAATAAATAGATAAATGTTAATATCTATCTATTCTCTGTTTATAGCCAATAGCAATAATTCGTGCAAAGATACATTGAATTGCAACAACTTGTCTTTCATTATCTTTAAAAGCTATTCTAAAATTAGGGGCAAAGAAAATAAGAAAAAAAAAAAAACATAAAACTAATAATAGCAAATTTTCTAATGTTCGTGTATATGTTTTGGCCGAAAGCTATATTCTAAATATCTACCGACTTCATAATTTCATTGCTTCTAATAAATTCTTTAATATATACTTTGAATTTAGAAATAATCCACTGTAGAACGTTTGATATTTAGCTACAATCATGAATGAGGCTAAGCTGGTTCACTCATAACCTTGCATTTTGTAATATCGCAGTTTGTGCGAAGAGTCGATAGTTGTTTGGCTACAACAACTAAGCTATTGAAATGATTAATTTTAAACGATTGTATAAGAGTATTACTCTGAAATATATGCAGTACTTCCAGACATGAGTGTGGGATTATCGATCTTCCAAGATGAACAGAATAATTTTGGTAATGGAAACCATTTTGTGATTGAAAAGTAAGTCAGCTTGGTGAAGGAAAAATAGCAGAATTTCTATCTCTTCAATGTATTGTCAGCACTTCCTTTCTACT
Source organism: Octopus sinensis (assembly GCF_006345805.1). Taxonomy (NCBI): domain Eukaryota; kingdom Metazoa; phylum Mollusca; class Cephalopoda; order Octopoda; family Octopodidae; genus Octopus; species Octopus sinensis. The sequence continues at coordinate 124,955,811 of NC_042998.1, read as the reverse complement.
TAGAAGTATTCCTTATAATTAGAGTGAACTTTCAGAGTTAGTCTGAAAACAAATATATTTATTAAGAAACGCTTATTTAACATCACTTTTCCAGCAGCCCTACAGCAATCAGTGGATTCCATATTTTCTTACATTGGCGAGACGCGTATAAACTACTTTCAAATCTTTCAAGATGTATACACTATTTTCACATGTAACACCACTAATTCAGGCAATGAACTAAAGCTAATTTCCCGAAAAACACTGACTAAACGATCATACAGTTTTAAATATCATGTCGCTTCAAATATCCTTAAGTGGGTCTCGTTGAGTTCGGCATTTAAAAAAAAAATTTTGTTAAAGAACCCAGTTATACTGAATACATTACGTGCTACGTTATACAATATTTTATAAAAAGAAAGTATTTTTAAACTTTCTAATTCTTTTTCACTCTTTCACAATTTGCGACGTACACATCCTACACACAGTTGCTTGATTCATTGAGTTATGCGATCTTCGGTTGCTGTACAGTACCAAATCTGCCCTCATACAGTAAACCTGTGATCAAATATATTCCAATCTGGACCAAGCCGTCTTTTTCTGTGCACCATACTACTCAGGATATTCAATTTTAAGACTGCAGGTTGGGTGTATTTTTGAAAAAATTTTCTCGTATTTATAGTTTGACGAGCGATTGCATATTCACTCCTATTTGTGTGTTTTAAGATGGTTTTCTGTCATAAGGCTCTACTTCTGTTAAAGAGTGCGCTTTCTTCATATAGAAACATCAAAAGACTCGTAAAGGTTATAATGTTATAGTTGTTTATTTAAAAACATATGTAATAGTTTGTAGACAATTAAGCTTATCAGCAATGGACACAACTCAATAGTGACATGATCCCAAAGTTGTCTCCATTCCACTAAATTCTAAGTTTCAATACAAGGGGAGATAGAAATTTGAACGTCGTTTCTTTGTTTTGTAGAGTCAAATACATAAATTCTTATTTCTTCAAAAAATGAATTAAATAGTTGTTTTCACAACGATTCAACATGATAAATATTTTAAAAATATATTTTGAATTTTATGAGGTTAACAATATAAGACTTTGGTACCGGATGACGACAAAAAGTAGAACCACTTCGTGTTACCTGAAAGCAAAAATTAAAGGTATAAAGTTAATTTATAGGAAAACCCGCTAATACACACACCTAGTTTTCGATTATGATCATGTTGATTTTAAGAATATAATAGCTATGGTATTCATTTATTCTTATCGGAAATAATTTATGTTTTTACTTCATGAATTGAAATACAATTTTAATTGGGTCCAAGTTTTCAAAAGTTCATAACTGGAGACACTGGAGCAGCCTAATTCCGAAAACAGTTTGATTCATTGTCTATAGTTAGGTATGATGCTTCAGGTTGGTAACCATAATTTTTGTATTTTCAAATATGTTAACGTTTACAAAAATCATTGAATAACTTTGTCAAATAATAACAAGGTCAGTCACCATATAAATAATCAATGATTCTCGAACACCGTTTCTCATTTTGGATTTCTGTGACGATAAGCCTTTGGACGGAATGACAGATTTTGTAAATAACAATTCCAATAACATTATTTGAGTTCAGCTTAAAAAAAATATTGGTGTTTAATTATGGATGCTTTATGTCGACATTTCACTGACTATGCATTACCCCAACACTAATATCAGTAACAGATGAAACTCTACGACCTTTTGGTTGATGCCTGTTGTTGTTGGGCCCTGTGTCACTATGATAGTGAAAATTAATAATTGAAGGCTTTCCCATCATGATCATCGAATCTCTCGTACCTCCTGTATCTAGAACTATATAATCCAATATGTGCTTCCTCTATAGCCGGCGGCGGAATGTGATTTGAGGGAGATCCCGTTTGCTATTTATCGCCAACCAAGCAACTATGGTGGGGTTTCATCACTGGTTTGTTTTCTCGATTGGGTTCTCGTTACACTGTCAATTCGTCTATTGGTGATCTCCTTCACGAAGCATAAGCACCATATATATATACAGGGAGTGCCAAGAATCACTATTTGTAAGAAGATAAGTCTAATCAATCAGGAAAAAGATGGCAACACATTCCATCATATGCCTAGAATGAATTTAAATGCAAGATCTAAAGGACTCGAATTATTTTACAAAAAGGATGAAAGTGCAAGAGCATCATTACATGTCTAAAAACGCAATCCGGCAGCTCACGCAAAGACCCATTTACAACAAAAAGCTATTGGAGATATTATAAAGACGTTTGAAGAAACGAAGTCTTTGCACGATGCTTCAAGCACTGTTCGAAGAGAGAAAAAAATGCCGAGGAAACATTGCACGAACAGCAAAATTCAAATGTAATTAGTCATGCTTCAAGTTTTATAAGCTGGGTCTGTGCCATCCCAAACGAAGTGTATGCAGATTATTCCATTCATGTGGATTATGGCCATACAAAATTTCTTTGCTGCAATCAATTATACATGGAGATAAAGAAAACCCATTTGGAATTTGCCTAATGGATTTGGAATAATCAAAACTGGCTTAATGATATTTTTTGGTGAAATTAATCTTATTTTTTTTTCTGGATGAGTTGGTTAATCACCATAATTGCATCATTTGGTCTCTTGAAAACTCATGCGGTCACGTAATATTTCTATTGCATTTTCACCATTTCTATAAAATAATTTGAGTACTCCAAATCTGGTCTCTGAATTGATAAAATTGATATTTGAAATGTATAAAATATAAAATCCTATCATGTAAGCATAAGTTTATGAGGAATCTAATCTTTATTCGAATTAGTTACAATTTTTTAGATTATTAGAAGGACGGTGACTTATGGAAAACTCTGTATATTCGGAAATTATAAATGAAGACATATGACTTCAGTCGAAAAATGATATCAGGTCCGTTTCTTAGTTCATTATGTTACATTTTACAAATATGAAATATTGATTTTGACAGACACATATCCATCCACACCCATTGTGAACATCAACCGACCAGTTCTCTCGATATAAAAGTTTGCTATAATGTTTCAGGTCTCAGAGAAGCAATAGTTTTCTAATGTTTTAGCCTGAAATGAAAGCTCTCAGCCTATATGTCATTCTCAGGCTTCCCGAAACCGGTGAAATCTATGCTGTTAATATTCTTCCCGAACATGGCAAAGAGTGAATCTCAAAATCCTGCTTCTCTGTAAGGAAGAATTAGGTGTAATGGTTAGAACACGACTCGGCAAACAGAGACAATAGGAATAAAGGAAGGAATAAAAATTGCAAATGAAGTGACAGTGAGTATAGGTAGAACGAAAGCATATAACTCTGAAGACCAGATTATATTAGCTAATGTAATGGCGGTAGAATTTAGCAGACATTAAAAAATGTCACTATTTGAATGTCTAAATCGTTAAAGCTCAGAATAAATTCCATGCGCTATTCCTTCCGTCTCTTTACGTTCTGGGTGGGAAAACCACTGGGGTCAACTTTCACTTTTATCTTTTGAAGTTAAGAAAATAAAATACCAGTTAGGTACTGGAGTCCTTGGTTTCGACTGAACCCGTCCCCTCAAAATTAGTGACTTTATGACTGAATCAGAAAAAAATTATTTAACGCCAGCCGACAAGGTGGATGATAAAATAGACGCTGAGAAATTTGGATATAGGGCGTAAAAGATATTGTCCAAATCCTTGAGATTGGAAGTGATTTAGATTCTTTAACATTTTGATATTCAGCAGATTCTTTCTAATTTTGGCTCGAGAGCAGTAATTCCGAGGGGGGGTGTATTCAGCTGGCACTTATTTTAAAGACCTTCAAAGAAAGAAAGGCAGAGTCGACCTCGGCCGCATTTGAACTCATATCATAAACTGCCGAAAGAAATTTTGCTCACCCTTTCGTTCGGCATGATAAAATTGGAAAACCAAATATTGATTTTCACAGATTTCAACGCATGCATTTTGGGGATAAAAAACCCGAAAGAGCACAGAAAAAGATTCAATGAATACTCGTTCAAGATACCGGCTTGTAGCAGAGCAAAGTGATTTGAAGTCAGATGATAATCATTGAGATACATTTCATATGTTGACTATATCTCAGAGCAATCTATATTTACTAATACAAAACCTCTGTAATATTTTATTATAGGCACACACATACACACACACGCACACGCACACACACACACGCGCGCGCACACACGCTCACGCTCACACACACACATACACACACACTCACACACATATGTAGTAATAATTTTATATGCATATATGAAAGCAGTCAAAATCAAAATATTCGAATGATCAAGTAAAATGTAACGGGAGCAACAACCTCAAAATCTCGGTATATTTGCCTTTGTCTATCGAAACACATTTAGAGTTAGTCCATATATGTATGTATGTATGTATGTATGTATGTATGTATGTATGTATGTATGTATGTATGTATGTATGTATGTATGTATGTATGTTTGTATGTATGTATGTTTGTTTGTATGTATGTATGTATGTATGTATGTATGTTTGTATGTATGTATACAAACGTATTTGTTTATATTATACATATATATATATAATATGTATGTATTTATGTATATCGTATCTATAATTGCATATATATTTATATATATATATATGTATATATAGGTATGTATGTATATGTGTGCGAGTGTGTGTAAATATGCTGTAATATACTTACAAGTTGCATTTCAAGCAACATAAATTTATTCAATGCTACCAGTAAATATTTTATGTTGTATTTAAATTTACTAAGATTCTATTTATTTATATTTCCTGTCGGAACAAACTGCACACCACAAATGAAAATTCGAAGTAATTGAAAGTTAGGGAAATTCAAATTGGATATCTCTCTCCTTTTCACGCACACATATGTATACACACTTACACACACGCACACGCGCGCGCCCACACATACATACACTCACACACAGGAATATACGTAAATTTACAAACCATATATATATATATACTTATATACATGCATATACACACATATATAAACATACATATACGCATATATATGAGTGTATGTGCGATAATAAGAACAGTTGAAGGTAAGAAACTTTTATATATATGCAGCATTGAATATCTAATTCTAAACTAATTTTATTAAATTCCGATGCTTTACAATGAATATTAATTACTTCTATCCCTGTAGAAAAAAAACACAGAGGGGAAAAATCCAGAAAATCCTGTGTATGGGCTATAGCGAGAAGGAGGGAAGTATATTAGAATACTAGTAAGTATATGTGTGTATATGTATATATTTATACGTACACAGACAGGCACACACACACATACATGTATATACACACTAATATACGCAGAAATACAAATACACACATGTATATACTTCACGCACATGCGTGTATATATATATATATATAGTTATGTATGTATATATATAGGAGGGGGGAAAATTCACGAAAAAAACAACAAAAGACGAAGACAGGTGGTGTAGAAAACAAACAGATGTATTAGTATAACTCTCGGGAATAGAAAAAGTCTTTTACGTTTCGAGCCTACGCTCTTCCACAGAACGGAACACAGAAAGAAACAAGGAGGGAAAAAATGTGTGTAGTGGCTACCGATCTATCATGGTGACTGCCGGACAGAAATGTCACACCTTTGTCTATCGAAACTATATATATATATATATATATATATATATAGTTTTATGCTTGTAATATTCCTTTTTGAATTCAACTTTACAATTACTGAACCAAGTAGCACTTTTCCACCATCTCTGAAAAGATGTTAATTTTTAATTTTCTCAAACCCACTCCGAACTTTAATTATGTTCTCATTTAGTGGTTCTTTGGTTTGAGAAATTTATATTTCCATTTCTTTCTTGGTTGATTGGAATTTTTGTTCTTTAGTGTTAGCCCTCGATCGTAATAGTTAAATTTCCATCTTGAACATGCCAAGTGCAGCCATCTCTAATAAGTAATAATAATTTAAAAAGTGCCACAGAGGGATGACAAAGAAATGTCTTTAGAAGAAAGAACATAAAACACACGCACAACGGACCGAAATACACTTACCTCATCAATATTTGTCGACCAAATATGATCATTATTCACTTTGGCAGTATCATCAACGCAAGTTACTTGGGATATACACGAGCGGAGATGAGAAGGAAAAAGTTTGATAAATATGAACAGAAAATGATTGAGACAAAGACGATAACAGGAAAATAAATTCTGTTATTACTTGTAGCGCTACGCACACACATTTTCTCAATCGCCGGCTTAGTGATATAGCATTGGACAAACATATACTCTTAACATAATTCCCTTGAGAATCAGGGTGACATCTATATGTAAGAAAGGTGTACTTTTGTATTACAATTACAATCTATATGACCAGCTTCTCTGCACATTTAGCTCTCCCAGTTTCACTCACAATGTATGCGGTTCCCCGTCATCATTGAAAATTACCCGAGATGCCACACTTGGATTGAAGCTGGAATCTCGTGTTTGCGAAGTTAACTTCATAACTAGTCAGCCATTCTGTGCTTGAATGTTTATACACACACACACACATATACATATGTATAAGTATTCTGTTTTTGTATAAGTGTTCTGTTTTTGTTTTTCCAACGGATTTCCTTTTTTCTTCCTGAAGAGAAAGACACAATATGGTCCCATTATTCAATCGGATTTTGGTAATTTGTGCCTTTCGAAACACGTGTAGAATGAAATAAAACGATTTCTGTTCAATCTGCGTTCAGCTCCATTTCTTCAATTCACCAATAATGTTTTATATATATATATATATATATATATATATATATATATATATATAATATAATTCGAGACAAAACCACTATTTTAAAACCAAACAAGGAAAGACTTAATCAATACATAAAATTTTAATATAAATTAAATAAACCGCCACTACAAATGTTTCATGTCTGCTCCGACAATCTTCAGGTGGATTTTCGATCTAAGAATAGCAATATTTTAAAATATAATTTTAAATAATTTAAAATAATAAAACAATAAAATTATCAATGAAAGTAATAAAAATATAATCTATATATAATCTAAAATAATCTAAAATAAACCCTATAAACAATTGAATATAAAAACCTATTATAAAATTTCTCATATTTAAAAATGTACAAAAACCAAAAAACAACAAGCAAAAAACAAAAACCAAAACCTAAAAACAAAAAACAAAAAACAAAAAATAAACTATATATACACATACATGCTCATACACTCAACACATTACTTATTCATACTTCCTCACACACACATACAACACTCAATTCATAAACAATATACATATACCCGCTCACACATACATATACATACACATACATACAGAACACGATATATACCAATATATAAACACCCACACCCATACAGATAAATAAATTACGCAAACAATCACACACACACACACACACACACATTTTCACACATACATAAACACTCAAAAGAAAACCGAACAATTCTTAGCACAGAATTATATATATATATTACGGAGATGTACTCGCATAGTAACATACATATTCATGCATATATATATATATATATATATATATAATATATATATATATATATAATATATATATATATATATACATACATACATATATGTACGTACGTATGTATATGCGTGTATGTGTGTGCTCGCGTGTTTGTGTATGTATAGAGTCTGCTGTTTTATCAAGGTGTCTTGTTGGTTATCTGTTTGTGTCATCTGATAAGCTCTTCAACAATTCTCGAAAGTATGTCATTCTCTTTCGTAAATATTTACTTAAACGTCATCAATGAAGATATCAATATCATGCTGAAATTTTACTGTTGCTCTCAAATAAGTATTTTTCTATAGCAAAACACTGGAATTTATTTAATTAATATAGAATACAATACTATCTTATAGATAAGATTCAGAGCTGCAGCATTTTATTAACATGAAGAAGTCACCAACAATTTCTTTGAACTTCAGTGATTTAATTGGACATTAGGTCAACGTGGCTCACTGAAATGTCTTTATATTTGTATCACCAGGGCAGTATTGCTCTCTGTAACTGAACCTTCATGAATGTACATATAATGATGAAAAGCAGCTGATCGTCGTCGTCTTCTTCTTCTTCTTCTTCTTCTTCTTCTTCTGCTTCTTCTTCTTCTTCTTCTTCTTCTTCTTCTTCTTCTTCTTCTTCTTCTTCTTCTTCTTCTTCTTCTTCTTTATCTTCTCATCATTATTAATGTAGTGAGCTGCAGAATACTTAGCTCACCGGACGAAATGCTACGAAGCATTTCATCTGTCTTTACGGTCTCGGTTCAAATATCACCGGGTACGAGACTTTTCCTTGCACTTTCCAAGGTCGATAAAATAAGTACCAGTTGAGAACTGAACTGGAGTCAATGTAATCGACAAGCCTCCGCTCCCTCCTCCAAAAAGGCCTTGTGGTTGTAGTAGAATGGCTTATAATAATAATAATAATAATAATAATAATAATAATAATAATAATAATAACAATAACAACAATACTAATGACAACAACAGCAACAACAACAACAACAACAATAATAATAATAATAATAATAATAATAATAATAATAATCAGGAAACCCCAAAATGGCAGAAATTCAAAAGATAGTGCTCATGGGAACTGCTTATATCCTACGCAAAATACTTTCTATGTAATCTCAAGTTTTAAAACAAACATAATTTTATCAGTTATTATTATTATTATATTATTATTATTATTATGATTATTCTATGTTTGACTTTTGCTTTACATTTGTACAAGTTGACTCCAAGTCTCATCCAAAGGCCTCAAGAGACAACAGGTTGGAAGTTCATGTTGTTGTTATGCCTAGTGTGCCATATATTGGTTTTGTATTTAGTGTTGTACTAGTGAATGGCTAAAAAAAAAACATACGAAAATTATCTTTGTTTTAAAACTTGAAATTACACAGAAAGTTATTATTATTATTATTATTATTATTATTATTATTATTTTATTATTATTATTATTATTATTATTTGCAAGAAATTGGGGGTTTATAATAATTAATAAATGTTTAACTAGCTCAAAATATTGCGGATACTGAGACCTATGTTGATAGTATCATAAGTTTTTCATTTCTTCACAGAAATGGATATATGCTACGTTTGTTTAACGCACAGGAAATCAATCAATCAACCTCTCTATCTCACTACCTCCGTGTCTGCTTGACTATCTGCCTACCTGTTTATCTATCTATCTATCTATCTATCTATCTTCTATCTATCTATCTATCTATATCTATCTATCTATCTATCTATCTATCTATCTATCTATCTATCTATTTATCATCTATCTATCTATCTTCTATCTATCTATCTTCTATCTATCATCTATCTATCATCTATCTATCTATCTATCTATCTATCTATCTATCTATCTATCTATATATCTATCTATCATCTATCTATCTATCCTTCTATCTATCTATCATCTATCTATCTATCCTTCTATCTATCTATCATCTATCTATCTATCTATCTATCTATCTATCTATCTATCTATCTATCTATCTATCTATCTATCTATCTATCTATCTATCTATCTATCTACCGTTGCACTATATCAAAAAGAAATGTAAACAGTTGAAAAAAAGAATTAATATAACTTATATGCGCCAGTACATAAACATACACACAAGGTCGCACAGGAACACGCAAAAACGTAAACGATACACACGCACACTCAAACGCAAATAAAATGGAAATTTCCTGAATTGCACAGCTATGGATGCATAAAAAAAACCAGAGTTTATATTTATAATGTTAGTATGATTCCTATTGATTCTCATTGTTTCATTGTTTACTGTAGGTCACAACACATACATACGCACACAAGCTTATAGGTATACATTTGTATTTTGAATAATTGAATAAGGAGGCTAGTTTTTGTATGTAGGACGAGATATGTATACACACGAACATATGATCATGTATACACGCACACATTTATTCACAAGAATATATATATATATATATATATATATATATATATATATAAAAATATATTTACAGTTTTATATGTAGATACATACACACACACACAGATATACATATATATATACATGTGGATACATGTATGTACATGGATATCTACACGCCCCCACACGCATACATGAGAACTATTTATAAGACTATTCAACTTGACACATTTTCAGAACAATAGAATATTAAACATGTTTTGCAGATATTTTAAACACACACGCTCATACATAGTGAAGCAGAAAATTATATATATATATATATATAAAATTATATATATATATGTAATTATATTTGACAAGTTCGAGAAACGAACGAAAGCGCTAATAATAATGAAGAAATAAAAACATGTTTTCCAAAGTTCTGGCGACAATTTTTCTCAATACACACACACACATACACACATATATATGTATATTTATATATACACAAGCATGCGTACACTCACAGATAAATATTCTTGAGAAAGCTAAGAAATGAAAGAACTGGCTGATTCATCGTGGAAAATTAAATGTTGCTTGATAATTCTGTAGTGTTATCATTGAACTATTACAATGATATCTTCATATCAAATATCCAAGTATATAAAGCCTCTGAGTATTATTGGAAGATGTCTTAATACAAGAATATTTCCCATATGAGCTATTTCACATTTTATTGTTTGATATGCAAAACTTAATTTTATTGTTCATAGTATTGTGCACAGTTATTAATTAGGAAAGCAGGCATTTCATACAAAGTGTGTGACAATATTAATAACTATAATAAGGCGGCGAGCTGGCAGAACCGTTAGCACGCCGGGCGAAATGCTTAGCGGTATTTCGTCTGTCTTTACGTTCTGAGTTCAAATTCCGCCGAGGTCGACTTTGCCTTTCATCCTTTCGGGGTCGATTAAATAAGTACCAGTTACGCACTGGGGTCGATGTAATCGACTTAATACCCATGTCTGTCCTTGTTTATCCACTCTATGTTTAGCCCCTTGAGGGCAGTAAAGAAATAGGTATTTCGTCTGTCTTTATGTTCTGAGTTCAAATTGCACCTGTTGCGTACTGGGGTCGATCTAATCGTCTGGCTCCCTCCCCCAAATTTTCGGGCCTTGTGCCTAGAGTAGAAAAGAATATTTATAAGTATAATACCTCTATTACGAGTTCCTTACAGCTGGTCAAGTAAGTATATAATATATTGTTTTAAAATTATAAAAATCACATCCAATAGCTACTCGCCGTCTATCAGTTGTCAACGGGCTTGCAACAGCTGAAGATGTGTAGGGATCGTCGATTTATTGATACTGAAACTTAAAGTCATGATTGTAAGTTTCCGTACTGGTATCATTTCATAAGTATTGTCCTCTATTCCCAACAGTAATGAGTTCTACCTTTTTTCATCGTCACACGAGGTTCTCTTCTCTCTCTCTTTCTCTCTCTCTCTCTCCTCTCTCTCTCTCTCTCCCTGTATACACACACACACACACGTGTGTGTGTTATAAATTTCTCTTCTCGTTTGCATCACAGTACTAATCGGCATGAACTTATTTCCTCTAACTATCCTTACTCGCTGTCATTGTATTCAATACAATGGTAAATGAAGACGAGTAAAAATCCTACGACTGATATTGACATTACTTTAGAATCTGGTCTTTCTCTGTACCGTTTATGTAGCTTAGGTTGCTTAGGTTTCTCTTTCCAGGCAACATGTCATCCAAATATGTCTTAAAAAGAAAAGGCGAATGCTTGGCGTGGTCAGACAATTTTAAGAAGTGGCTTTCTATTTTACTAAAAATGGGTTGAAGTTGTGTCAATTGTTGTAGGTTTGGTATTCTAATCCTTTTAGGCGCTTACCACTAACAAGTCCCGTAACATTGTTTTGAAATACATCAGTTTTGAAGTTGTTTTCTTAAGTTAGGTGTCCTAGTATGATCCAGACATATTTAATGAATGTTCCTTTTGAAGTGGAGATGATATACAAGCAGTTGTCTGGATGCTGTTTAAATAGAATGTTTTTGGTAAATGTTTACTATAATTTAATTTGGCTTTAAGTGATATTCAATTTTATTTCATAAATTGTTAATTTTTGTGGGGAAATCTACCATACCTAGGCAATTCTTGTTATTGTTAAGCGGGCAGTCTATGTGCAAAATAGACAAATTCTACTACTTGCTGTATAGGTCTGTCATAAAATGTTATGCATAGGTTTGGATATATAAAATTTATAGTCATTCACTCAATATTGTGAATGACTGCGAGTAGTATTTTGATTTGTGATAGTTTTACAATGCATATAGGGTGTGCTGAACGAAGAACTACAATGTTTACGTAAAAATCAGCCCCTAATAGTAAAACAATTACGTTTTGTAACCTTGCTAATAAAAATTTAGATTCTGTATAGCTTCTATCGTCCGAACGGAGATATGGATGTTAGCAAGAGTCAAAAGTGCTTCACAGAGATACAAATACACACACACACACACACACACACACACGTGCGCATGCGCGCGTGTTGCATGTGAGTATGTATTAAAGACACAGAAAGGGAAAGAATGAAAAAAATAAAGAAATATCGAGTACGCTGTTTCAATGTGTTCTTGAATTTACTTTATCGCAATTGCGGAGTTTATTTGCCATCATCTTCAAATATCAATTTTAAGGAGGAAAAGTCTATTTCTGTGTTCTTGCTTTAGTAACATTTTCCCATCTGTTTCGTTCTCTGCCTCTTCTACTCCTCCATATAGTTCTCCATCTTATTCTATTTGTCTCTCACTCTAAGGCACTTTTAAAACTTGTCAAGGAATGAGTAAACTTGGATGTATGTGTATAGACATGTGTGTGTGTATGTATCTGTGTGTGGGTATCTGTCTGTTAGATTCCCGTCTACTTAGCCTTGTCGATTTTCCTTTAATTCATACTTTTAAACACATTATTTCTAAAATAAGCCACTAAACGTTTTAGTTTCTATATTTTTGCATCTACAAAGAAAGATTCAGCCACGAATCGAATCTATATTGCAAACTCAGGAGACAGATTAAATATAACACGCAAGTACAGGTAGACCCATACGACAGACTTCTACACAGTTTGTACTTCCGTAATTTCCCTTTCATGAAAAACTTGCTCTAAATGCGGTGGGGACAAAACCGGAAAAACGTGAGTGAGGACCAAACTTATTTACCACACTGCTATGCCAAAATCTGTTGACAAATCATAAAGACAAATTTTTAATTTTTATATACGGGGAGAGAATAATTTTCCTCGCTTATCCTGCCACATTTTAATATTTCTTGTAAATGATTTCAATAGTTCCAAATTTGAAACATAATGCATTGGAAAATTCTCTGTTACCTTAATTCCTTCCATCTTACCCTCTTCCTTGCTCACTTTCCTTCTTTATTTCCTTCTTTGTTTTATTCTTTATTTCTTTTGTTTTTTCTCCATCATTTTTTCCTCCCTTCCTTTCTTTCTATTTTTCTTTCTTCCATTGCTTCTTTCCTTCTTCCCTTTCATACCAAATGCTATGGAAAACAATATAGCCTTTAAAATATTTTTACATACTGCATCGGATTTTTTTACTCTTATTATACATTTCATTTCCTTCAGGTATCGCAGTAATATAACGCTATATATTCTAAAATGAAATATTAAATTGAATAGTTTCTAATTCATCTACAATGTAACCTCTATTCATATTGCATTAATTGTCGGACATTCTATTTAATTCTCTATAGAGCCACATATATTCTTTTCATATGTACTCTGAATAAAAAAATGGAAGGTGTGAATATTTATTAGTGCACTAGTATAAGAGAGTGCATATACACGAACACACATACACACACAGAAACAACGATTATCCATACGCACACACATTCGTTCACACAAGCACTATCTGATATTCACATATAAGTGTGAGTGTTTTGTGGATGTGTGTGTGTATATATATATATGAGCAACAAGGATATCCAAGGTAGTGTAGTACAATTGTTTCATGCTACGTCATTTTATTAAACACTGTATTACATCAGTTTTAAAATATCGAGCAATCATCAGCCACATATAGAATTTTTCAATTAAACGGACAATGCACATTCTTATACTTATTTCATTTGCCAACATTACACACACACACACACACACACACACACACACACACACACACACACATATATATATATATATATATATATACGTATAGAGATGTTACATACTTATACGCACACACACATATATATGCGTTTAAATATTCATACGCAATTATTATTATTATTCATATACACAACTGATTAGACTGTTGGAAAAGAAAATATCTTAACAAGTAACCTTAGATGCCAAAAATTCTCTTAAGTAACCTACTAACACTTTTCTAGAGCTGTATTTAACTGGATTTTATGCCTATTTCCTCTATCCATCTGTTCAAATCTTTCGAGATTATTATTATTATTATTATATTATTATTATTATTATTATTATTATTATTATTATTATTATCATCATCAACATTGTGACAAGGCAGCGAACGGAGCTGGCAGAGTCGTTAGCACGCCGGGCATTGTGCTTAGCGGCATTTTGTCCGTCTTTACGTTCTGAGTTCAAATTCTGCCGAAGTCGACTTTGTCTTTCATCCGTTCGGGGTCGATAAATTAAGTACCAGTGACGCACTGGGTTCGACGTAATCGACGTTTCTCCTCTCCCAAATTTCAGGACTTGTGCCTATAGTGGAAAGGATTATTATTATCATTATTATTATTATTATTATCATTGTTGTGGGGATAAATCGGTGAACTGGCAGAATCGAAAGCACACGGGCGAAATGCTTAGCGGTATTTCATCTGCGGGTACGTTCTGAGTTCAAGTTCCATCGAAGTCAACTTTACCTTTTACCGCTTTCTGCTACTGCTATTTGACGCTTTTTTTCTTAATCTTCTCTGAATTTCTTCAACCGCTGGGCAGATGCTTTAAAAACTCCTTTTTCATCCCATATTCTCTTCATTCGTTTCATGAAGCCTTTTTTATTTGGCTCACTTCTCAGCCAGCATTCAATTACAAAATTTTCTTTACCTTCTTTTCCCATTTCAGTTCTTTTTTTTTTCTTTTGCACTTTTTACTGCTAACAATTCCGGTTCTGTCAGCGCAGTTGTGATTATTCATTGATTTTGACATCACTCATTTAGAGGTAGCATTTGTAAAGTTGTGCAATTACCACTAGTTTTATCGTGACACCATCCCTAGGTGGGTTGCTAACCAAGGCTCAGAGTCCACACCTACCCTCGTATACACTGTGTTCGGTTTCAACCACATTCATGCCGTTGTTTAATGCATTTTTATTTGACCTTTTCACTCACGAGGATTCCGGTGATGAGGTGATGCAACCACCCGTGTTTTTATTGAAACACCACCACCACCACCACCATCATCATCATCATCATCATTATTATTGATTTGACTCAGGTTCGGTCTTACTTCTGGTAGGATTTATGTGGGTAGCAGGTTACCATCCTTAACCTTAGGTATCCACAAACTTTCAAATATTCTTTCAAGTGCTTAGAATCCTCCTGATAACCTTTCCGGTCCCTAAGAGCATGACAAGAAATTAAAAGAGCGTGATAAGAAATTAAAAACAGAATATACTTTATTAATAAAATACTGGATAGTGTTGCATATTTTGAGGCGTTCCACCATTCTACACAACTGGCAACTGAACTATTACAGTATTTCTTAGGAACAATATTTTGAGTTCACAAGAGGATCATACGTTTCCATTATTCTGCTTTCTTCTTTGAGCCTTAGGATTCATAAGGCCAGTTTCACACAATTCTAAAATATCAATGGTAATGTAAATGTAAAATATGTACAAACTAGAACGAAAATCTGATGGCAAGCTTGGCTTATCAGAGGCTCATCTCTAAAGAACATACATTTGCTAGAAAATGAACAATTCAAACTCATTTTGTGAAAATGTTTAGTTTCATTTTCTCTCTTTTCTGAAAAGTGGCCTATTGGTCTTATTCTTATTCTCAGTTCAATGACTGTGACCATGCTCGAGCACCACCATTGTAATCATCTTTCCACTTTCCACCTTTGTCGGAGCGGCTTTTGGTGAAGGATGGAGTGCGATTCTACTGCCCTTTTTTGAGTTTCTTGCTTAGATATTGGCTCATCCGGGATCTCGGCGAGCCAGAGGTCAAGTTCACGTTTGTAAACATCTACATCCACTCCATTACATTATTTCTTAAGACAGAAAACTATCCGTTTTGTTTTTTAACTGTACAGCAGAAAAAGCATTTAGAACTTTATAGACTGGACGACCTTTAATCCACATAGAAACAACTTTGCACACATTTTCAAATGAGTTCATTTCTTTTCACTTGGGATCCAGACTAATTTGATACAAGCGTTTTGCATACTTCAGCTTGATGTATCTACCAAGAACAAGAACTCTAAAAGCACTCGTATTTGGTATTACCAACGCACTCTTTCTAAAATTATTATAATAGATGTCAATATATCCCTGAGCCAAAACTATCATATTATATATCGTTTATAAATAAGCAACCCATAACAACATCATATATAACATATAGAAATATCAAAATAATTCACAAATTCGAATGGAAATAACTGTCAATCTACTTCATTTGAAATTTACTTTTTACGAAGATTTCATTATTGTGCCCTTCACACTTCCATACCTAAACTTATACAAATCTACTTATAGACTATTAACCCTCTAATTACAAGACAATATTTCGTTGCTCTTTATGACTTATGGGTGACTAGGAAAAGGTTCATATTAGTGTACTGTCATCAACACATAAGCACAGTGGCACCGACACTTCTCTAGGCTCAAATTCACATTTACGAAGAGTAAGGGAAGTAGAATGTTACAACAAAACAATAAATAAATAAAACAAAAGAATGTGCATCGCAGATCTGGGTTGCCAGAAAATTAGTAGGTTTAAATGTTCTTGCAATCACAGTAACATCCTAGAAGATATTTAAACAGGATATCTGTTATGCCGCAATACTACACAGTGGCTGTGTAAGCTACGAAATCCCCGTCGCCACTGTTATGTCGCACGTTCGGATGCCTTCTACTCAACTCTGCTCTTCTTACCGCTAATCTGACTCTTTTCTTTATTAGCCACAAGGGCCCAAAATAGAAGGGGACAAACAAGGACAGACAGGACACCACATAGGGGACAATACATAACAGGAATATGAATGAGATGATTATATAACAATGAGGTTATGAATGGCTGCATGCGCCCCTCATCGCATGCGGTACCATTAATCTTTTTTACAGTCCATTTTTATCATGTATTTACAAAGCAATTAACTATCATGTTACATACCTTGCAAGTATTTGAACCGTTATATACATTATCTACAATTGTTCATCTATTTTTCAATATTTTAAAAAACATAACGTAAAACACCAGGCTCTTTCTTTTTTTCCCCTTTTTTCTCCTTTTTCTTTTTCTCCTTTTTCTTTTTTTCCTTTTTCTTTTTTTCCTGTCAATTTAACATACTTACTTTCTTTTCAGTAGTACTTCATCAATGGTTCAATTTCTATTAAATCCACTACTGGTGGCAATTCTTAGAATTCCACCCTTACTCCTGGTGGGTAAATACTATCTCCACACATTTCTTCCAATTTCTTGTAGTTTTCCTTTTCGATCACTATCGCTTTCATATCCTCTGCATATATGTATGAGGATACTTTCACTCTTACTATTTGATTAAACTTCACTATCTTAACCGCTGACTGCTACCCTAACGTCTAGACTTCTCCCTCTATATCTACGTATTGGGCTAGTCTACTTAATCGTCTGGGAGCGTCCACACAACAGTATCATATTCTTTCAAAGCATAAAATTTAACTTGGTTTCAAGGACGCAACACGGTTGAGTCATGAGACTATGTACTGTTTTCTTATAAATGTATCTCAACGTAAGAACTTGTACTTGAAAGTTATGATACCAATACATTAATGTATTATTATAGGTTTCACCTTCACATTGTAACATTGTAATTTATAAAAGAAATGGAAATCTGAACTGTAAAAATAAACATAAAACGCAAGTTCCATTTTAGAAACAATTTACATAAACATGAAAAAGAAAACATCTTTTGTTTCATGCATAATTTGTTTATATTAGATCAGTCACAGTGATAGTGATAAGCATAGATTTAAAAAGGAAAAAAATATCACTGAATGTTATTAGTAAAAATACAGTATTGTTGCATTTATTAAAATTATTCTTGCATTTCAAAATCGAACAACTTTGATATTTAATGGCAAATACTGTTA
>NC_042998.1:124879988-124932488 GCF_006345805.1 Octopus sinensis | reverse complement strand
TAAACTACCGGACAAACTAAAGGAGAGAATGATATGCCCTAGCCATAAAGAAGAAAACAGAGCAGATGTTAAAAACTTAATTGCATTCCTTGAATAGAATGACTTGCTGACTGACACCCAGCATGGTTTTCAAGCAGGTAGAAACTGTCTGACGCAGCTCTTGCGCTGGGTGCTAAAGCAGCTGCTCAACAACTCAAATGTGGACGTGATATACCTCGACTTTGCAAATTGGTATGATTTGTCACAAGCTTTGAAATCTTGGTATATTTGGGAAACTTGGAGAATGGCGACATGACTTTTTAAAAGATAGAAGTCAGGTAGTGGTGGTTAATGGGGCCACCTTCAAGAAAACACAAATAATGAGTGGTGTTCTACAGGAACTGTCCTGGGGCCGCAGCTATTCATAGTGGCCCTCTTCGATATGCGCTCAGCTGCTCAAGTAGCTACACTTGCTAGCTATCAGAAGATACCAAAGTTTCTCAGAGGATACAGAACCCTGGAGACGTTTTGCATATGCAACGTGAGTTGGAGGCAATATATAGATGGGCGGAGGAAAATAACATGCAGTTTAATGCTGGAAAATTCCAAGCCATGTGCTATCAACACAGGAAACTCAATGAAAAACAGATAGGATACACTGAGCTAGGAGGGATTCCAATTCCCGAATCAAAATCAGTGCGTGAGTGATGGCTAGGTGCAAATTACCAAGTTAGCAATAGAATGCAGACGTCTGGCCGAGTGGATCCTTCGAAACAAGAGAAAAAAAAATCATCCGGAGGACTTTCGTTCTCAGCCGTCTGGATTACCGCTCCCAACTATGATAACCAAACAGTGTAAAACTAACGACGGACCTCGAGGCGATCCAGCGAAGCTACACAAAGAAGATCGATACTATTAGACATATTAGCAACGGAAAGAAACTGAGAGTTAATAATCTACTCTCTGGAGCAAAGGCGTGAAAGATATGCAGTAATATACATCTGGAAAATCCTAGAACAAATGTTCCAAACTTTGGTATTGTCACTTACACAAGCAGCAGGATGGGGCTCTACTACATGGTACCAAAGGCCTCATCACTGCTATAAGGATACAGGACCAGATACTGCATCAGTTTGGGCTTCAAAGGCCTACAATTCTTCAATATTCTCCCACAAAACCTGCGAGACCTCAATGGCGTGGATGTAGGCTTTTTCAAAGCAAAATTAGATCTGTCAAGAGTTCCGGATGAACCTACCTCAAGGCAAGAAACATAGATGAGAGCAGCAGCATCAAAGACCCTCATCCACCAAATGTCACATATGAGAGGAGGTTTAATGAAAGTGTGGCAAAGTGTGTGTGTGTGTGTGTGTGTGTGTGTGTGTGTGTCTGTGGAGGCGCAATGGCCAAGTGGATAGGGCAGCGGACTCGCGTTAATTATATAAAATCTATTTTACTCACAGCACAACCTTAGAGGTAACTTCGGTTAGTCGCTCGAACTGGAAGATATTACAGCTAAATAATCCCCCAATATTTTCCCGGTTTCTTCCTAATGACTAAATATTCAGTTTAAACGAATACTAATACTAAATATGATATACTAAAAAAAAAGCATCAAAACATCTTTTATTGAACAAAAAAGATTTGTCCTCATTGACGATATGCAGTATTAGTTCAGAAAATATTCTTAAATCAGGCGAGATAGATCGTTTCACAGCGAGTGTGGTCTTATAAGATATAGCATATATGTATAGATATCATGTATGACACTTGGAAACTAGAATGCAATTTTTTTTTTAAATAAAAAGAAACGAGACGCATTTCACTACCGACCTTTCTAACCATCCGTTTGAGTTATGCAGCTCAAATGCAGAAATCTTATAAACAACATCACCGGAGGAGAAGTGAATGCACTCAAACATCCTGGAATTCAAAGTGTAAACATAGCAAAATACAGTGCACCAAAACCGTCTATAACCGAAGTAAAACTCAGTATCAAACATCAAAATAAGCAATTATGAAATAAATACATAAATTTATAGAAAAAGAGATGAAATGTACCCTCTATGCTGGGAAGAAATTTTGAATTGAATCATTTACGAGAAAATAATAAAATAGCCAAGTCCCGAAATCAAATGCATTTGGTCCGCAGAGAGAGATAAATTCCACCGCGGAGTCGATAAATTAAGTATCAGTGAAACACTGGGGTCGATGTAATTAATTTCTCTCCTCCCCCAAAATGGCTGCCCTGGTGTCAAAATTTGAAACCATTATTGTGAGGTAGTAGAATCTTTAACACCCGGGGCGAAATTCTTAGCACTATTTTGCTGGCCGTTACCTTTCTGAGTTCAAATTCCACCAAGGTTGACTTTATATTAAGTACCAGTCAAGTATTGTGATCGACTTACTCCTCCCTTCAAAATTTCAGGCCTTGTGCCTACAGTAGAAAGGATTATCAATATTATTAAGGCTGTGAGCTGGCAGAAACGTTTGCACGTCGGGCAAAATGCTTAGCGGCATTTCGTCTGTCTTTACGTTCTGAGTTAAAATTCCGCCGAGGTCGACTTTGCCTTTTATCAGTTCAGGGTCGATAAATTAAGTACCAGTTGCGTACAGAGGTCTGTCTAATCGACTAGCCCCCTCCCCCCAAATTTCGGGCCTTGTGACTAGAGTAGAAAAGAATATTAAGGTGGTGAGCTGGCAGAAACATTAGCACACCGGGCGAAATGCGTAGCCGTATTTCGTCCGCCGTTACGTTCTGAGTTCAAATTCCACCGAGGTCGACTTTGCCATTCATCCTTTCGGGGTCGATTAAATAAGTATCAGTTACGCACTGGGGTCGATATAATCGACTTAATCCGTTTGTCTGTCCTTGTTTGTCCTCTCTGTGTTTAGCCCCTTGTGGGTAGTAAAGAAATATGTATTTCGTCTGCCGTTACGTTCTGAGTTCAAATTCCGCCGAGGTGGACTTTGCCTTTCATCCTTTCGGGGTCGATCTAATTGACTGGCATCCTCCTCCAAAATTTTGGGCCTTGTGCCTAGAGTAGAAAAGAATCGTTAGCACGCCGCAAAAAATGCTTAGCGATATTTTTGTCTGTCTTCGTGTTCTGATGTCAAATTCCGCCGAGATCGACTTTGCCTTTCATTCTTTCGGGATCGATGAAAATAAAAAAAATACCAATCGAGCACTTGAGTCATATGGACTATCCCGCTTCTCCCAATTTAAGGCCCTGTGTCTATAGTAGAAAGGATTATTATCATTATTATTATTATTAACGGCGGTGCTCCAGCATGGCCAAAGCTCTGGGCTAAAACGAGAAAAAAAGAGAAGGGAGCGAGCAGGCAGAATTGTTAGCACGCCGGGCGAAATGCTTAGCAGTATTTTGCCCGTCGCTACGTTCTGCGTTCAAATTCCAGGTAGACATTGCCTTTCATTTATTTTCGGGTCGACAAATTAAGTTCCAGTGAAAAACTGGGGTCGATATAATTGACTAATCCTCTACTCCAAAATTTCAGAATTTGTGCTTTTAGTAGAATGGTTTATTATTATTGAGTAAAATGGCAAGTTGGTAGAATCGTTTGTATGCTGGGCAAAATGCTTAGCGGCATTTTGTGTCTATACGTTCAGCCGAGGTAGACTTAGCCTCTTATCCTTTCAGGGTCGATGAAATAATACCAGATCCGCGCGGCGATTGATGTAATCGACTTATCCCCTCCTCTCAAATTTCAGGCCTAGTGCCTATAATAGAAAGGATTATTATTATTAAGGCGGTGAGCTGGCAGAATCGTTAGTACGCCGGGAAAATGCTTAGCGGCATTTCGTCTGTCTTTACGTTCTGAGTTCAAATTCCGCCGCATTCGACTTTGCCTTTCATCCTTTCGGTGTGGGGAAGTTAATGACCAGTGAAACACTGGAGTTGATGTAATTGACTACTCCCCTCCCACCAAATTGGTGGTTTTCGCAGAAGGGCCGAATGGTTGAGAAGTTCGCCCTGTAATAACGAGGAACTGGGTTTGATCTCACTGGGTGAAATCCTGAGCATGTATCTTTTACTATGGACTGGGTCAGTCCAAACCTTATAAATGAAATTGAGTAGATAGAATCGAATCAATCGTTTCCTTTAATTCAGGAGTCTAGCCTTGTTATTTACTCTGTCATGCTCTGTTTATGACAGGCGAAAATCACAGGTACTTGAGAGCGAACAATAGTTGTCATCTGGGAAAACATAAGCAGCACTTGCGTATTATGCTAATAATATTTCTCGAGTAAAGATCTCATCCATATATTTAGAGGATAGTAAACTATTTTAATATTTGTATTAATGTGTGAATATTCCCTAAATGATAACATTATCTACAACATACCCTACTTTGTGTGCATACATCCTATCTATCTATCTATCTATCTATCTATCTATCTATCTATCTATCTATCTATCCTCCCTCCTTTTTTTTTATTTTATTCCCCCTTTTTTGTCCTCTTTCTTTCTCTTTACGATCCCTTTTGATCGAAAACCAAACCCCCTTTTTTTACCAAAAGAAAAGCTCTACCTTGTAATTTGTCCTGTCTGTGTGCAGCCTTGTGTGGCTAATAAAGAAACATATCTATCTATCTATCTATCTATCTATCTATCTATCTATCTATCTATCTATCTATCTATCTATCTATCTATCTATCTATCTATCTATCTATTTATTTATTTTCGGTTTGTCGGTTTCATATCAAAGATTTATAAATTTATATACTTGAGAATTCAAGTTAACAAGATAGATTACATATGTAAAAAAGGAATTTGAAAAGGTTAGAGGCACAATTAGTTATATTTTCATTCCTTTTATTCAAGATTGTTTACGTAATTCGTATATATACGTAATTATATCCTTATCTGTCTGCATGTCTGTCTGTCTGTCTGTCTGTCTCTCTCTCTCTCTCTCTCTCTCTCTCTCTATATATATATATATATATATATATATAACGGGAAGCTTTATGAAAATAGACAAAAGACGAAGGCAGGTGGAAAACAAACGAACAATTGTATTAGTATGGCGCTCAGGAAATATAAATAAAACAAGTCTTTAACGTTTCGAGCCTACGCTCTTCAACAGAAAGATACACAGAGAGAAAAAAAACACAGAAAGAAGGAGAGAAAAAAAATGCGTGCAGTAGCTAACGAATCAACATGGCGATCTGATTTCGGCCAGAGGTCAAAGATCAAACATGAGACGCGAGAGCGAAATAAGGGGAGATAATAGGGTTGATAATATGGTTGAAGGACCAGCTAATAGTGCGTAGGAGGGGTCTGGACGTGTGTATGTATAGGGTTGGTGTATGTATTAGTATGTATAAGGGTGTGTGTGTGTGTGTGTGTGTGTGTATGAGAGAGTATTAGTGCGTAGGATTGGTGTGGACGTGCGTATGTATGGGGTTGGTGTATGTATTAGTATGTATTAGTATGTATTAGTACGTATTAGTATGTATAAGTGTGTGTGTGTGTGTATGAGAGAGTATAAGTGCGTATGAGGGGTCTGGACGTGTGTATGTATAGGGTTGGTGTATGTATTAGTATGTATTAGTATGTATTAGTACGTATTAGTATGTATTAGTTGGTGTATGTATTAGTATGGCACATCATATATGATGTGATGTGTGAAGTCGTGGGGTGTAGTGAGGAGAAGAGGGGGAGGGGGAGAAGGGGGGAGAAGGGGAGGGGAATGAGAGGGGGGTGAGAGAGGAGGGGAGAAGGAAGGGGGGAGGGGGAGGAAGGAGGAAAGAGGGAGAGGGGGAGAGAGGGAGTGAGGGAGCAGAGGGAAGGGGAAGAGGGAAGGAGGGAGGGAGAAAGAGGGAAGAAGGGAAGGGGAGTAGGGGTGAAAGGATGAAGGACTGAAGAAGTAGGGGTCGGGGGGAAAGGATAGGTGAGGAGGGGGGAGAGGGGGTTAGATGAGGAGGGGGGAGAGTTGAGACCAAATGGCGTATAAGAGCGAAGAGAGAAGATTAATTCCTGTTCACGGCGCAAACGGGAATCCGGATGGCCTCTGTGTAAGGACAAACCGAACACAGATAGGTGTTGCAAGGAGTGACCGGTGGAGCGGAAATGGCGTGAGACCGGTGTGTCGTTCGCAAGGTGGATGTCACGAAGGTGTTCCGCGAACCGGTCAGCCAAGCGGCGTCCCGTTTGTCCGATGTACAAGGAATTGCAGAGAGAGCAAGAGATGCAATATATATATATATATATATATATATATATATATATATAATATATATCATATATCGAAGTCTATGCGTGTATATACACATATATACCTACATATACATACATATATTATATTGAACACATTGTTTAATGGAAGTTTTAATATTTCAAGCGGATTGGTTCACTTCAGCATCAATTACAGCTTTGAAACGCTGCGTAACTCTCATTCAAGTTCTGAACGGTTGTTAGGGGGAATTTTGAACCATTCTTCAAGTAAATCTTGATTTGGCTCCTTCAGCAACTATTGCTGAAGAAAACAGTTTTTTACTGGCTACTCGAACATGCACCATGAATGTTCGATTGTTTTGAAATACGGTGATTGTAGAGGTGAATAAATGATCTACTTCACTTTTGTGCTCTTCCTCCAAATTTTGAATAACATTAGCTTAGTAAATCAGTGCATTACTGTCATAGAAAATTGTGCTATCACCGGGGAACAATGTTTGTACCATGGACATAATCAATGAAAAACCTCGTACAACCCTGATGTTAACTCTGCCATAGTGAACAGCAACTAAAATTCCAAGAATACTCCATGGAAGAATCTTCATGCTTTCAGGTACGAAATAAAATCAGGGTTGAAAGCTTCATTGGCCTGCCCTCAGACATAAAGACTCTCAGGTTCGTCAGAGAAAGTTACATTGTTTCATTGAGCTACCGACTACATGTGATAGTCTAGATGCCACTTTTTACACTTACCAATGTGGATGTGGGATGAAAGAAGTTTAGCACTTGTAGCCATCCCTTAGTATCTAACCTTATAACGCTCACTACGAACGGATTTGGTTGATTCCGAGTTAGCGAGGTGGTGGTTTAGCTGTGCTGTCTCTTTTATTTCGATGGTTTAAGACACAACACATTTCATTATTCTCCGTGCATTTTCGGTGAGGTTTGCCTTCCATCTAGATTTATGCCAAATTTCAACACACACGCACACACACACATTCGATTAAAAATGTTTTACAAACATTCAAATATTAAGAAAATTCTTCTAAATCATTACTGCATGTCGAGTTTATTTATTGTCGAACTTCCAGCTGAAACGAACGGTGGTTTGTATCTCGTCCTACCGCTGCTCTGAATTTATTGCTTCAGTAGTTTCGTTGTCTTATTAAAGATTAGTATGAGAGAATACTCTGAAAATATATATGGTGCATATGTCGTTAGTAGCTGCATCACTCTGTAATACATAGTTAGTGGACAGCTGCATTTTTAGGCTCCAGTGATATGACCATGCTCTCTTAGGAACCCCGAGCAGGTACCAGAAACCTGCCTATATCTATAGGTTCACACCAGTGGTTAATGCTTGTTTTAGAACCACACAAGCAGCGTCAGATTTTACGCCATTTGTCTAGACCACACGAAATCGAGAAATTGAAATATTTCCAAGCATGTTTCATTGTATGATGGTGAAACCATCAGATTAATTAAGATGTTGAAAGGGAGGAAAACCAGAGGCACCACAACATCATACGAACATGGTTTTCAAAGAAGAATGCCTTTAATAATTGCATTCCTGCGTTAGGAGTGAAAAGTCAGCCCCGACTCTTCACTTACTCATCTATCTTACATGAGATTCCAGAATGATGGAAACGCTGCTGCTATCTCTCAAGGGCATTTCAAATACAGATACCTAATGTTAACACAATACCACACACCTATAATGGATCACGTGTATTGCCGACTGAACGGCTCCAGGTAATACGTGATATTAATTCTCTTTTATCCACATCAGACGAATGAACTACAAAAGCGATTTCGGTTGGGAAGAATACCAAGATTAGACAAATAAAACTATATATTGTGGGACACGCTTTCTTCTATTCAACACCTGTATGAAGGTATGTATGTATGTATGTATGTATGTATGTATGTATGTATGTATGTATGTATGTATGTGTGTATGTATGTGTGTACGTACGTATGCATATGCATACACGTATACACACTGATATACGCACGCGTATTTCGAATATTCATTTATAATTTTGGAACTATGATAACTTTTTGGAACTTTAAGGACATTGCTCCATACATTACGATTTTTAGAGCTAATATAAATACGTAGCCTACTTATAAACAATCATTAAATGTCTATAAAATGAATGCCATTCAGGTCTAATTATATATTATCTGGCATTTAATTATGCAAAATCATTCTTGGTTTATACTGAGTTACGAATAAAGCTGGTTAATTGATATTCAAATTCAATTTTTCTTTCTATTTCAAGCCCATTTATCGTAACCGTTTTTACTATTCGTCGAATATATAGACACACGTGGATACCAGTGCTGTAATATATTAGGTTGAAGAGAGAAATGTTCATTTATTGTCTTGTCACACACTGGCTATTCTCCAAGGCAATGCCATCGCAGTCATTACTGCGGGGTGCCACTGAGCATACCATTTGTTCTTGTGTGTGTGACCCATTCCCCATTTCCACTACATATTCTGTCACTTAACTCCCATTTTTTCTTTTTTCTTTCTGCTTTTAATTTTTATATTTAAACATTATGATTGAAAATGCAATCAGTTTGTTTAAAATAAAAATGATATAAACAAGAAAAAACTTTATCAAAAAGGAAGTTCAGGTGCAGTCAGTACAAAGAAATGATTTACCATATTTGCGATACCCTGTCTTAGTTAAGTCCGAGTACCTTCACTGACAAGATCTACGCCATTCATGACCACCTATATGTTAATCCATTTAGCTGAAAACGGGTTTAGTACAGGGAGTCGGCTGTAATTATGAGCCATGTCTTTTTAAACTAACAAAATCTACCTTTCTAGGACTTAAAGGAAAGTCTCTGTACTCTAACAGACATCACACACTCTTTTGACAAAAACACTGTACCGAAAGACTTGAAGAAACTGTCCGATTACACAGACGTTGAAATTGAAATAAGTTCGATGTGAACAGGGAAGTGAAAATGTTAACAAAATTATTTGGACCATTAGTTACGATAAAAAAAAAAGCATGAAAAACATGTACGTAAATATTAGAGTAATCGATGTTACGCACACTGTCCATAAAATTATTCCGCCACCTTTCATATCCTACATATAAAAAAACCAAACTTTCCAACGGTACACACTTCACTCACAACATAAATTCTACATCTACAAAAGAAAATACTATAAACACCTCACGAACACAGCACTGACAGTGGTGCAGTTGTTGAAACATTTGAAGAAACTCTGACAAGATTATACACTAGCGACATTAGATACAAAATATATAGATACATGAATAGGCGCATACAGCTGTGTAAAAAAATCAAATATATATATATTTTCAAGTTTTAGAGATAGCGCTAAAGAATTAATACTATTTAGTCAACTAAGTGAATAAAATATATCAGAATAGAGTAATTCAAACAAACATAAGCGAAAGTAATTCTACTACCTCGAAGTCACCTTCTTTCTGTCTTTCTTACTACCAAGTTTATATAAAAACCATATAATATAGCATTTCTTTTCACTGTTCATCTTTTATTAAATTTTTCCTGAAAGATTAATGCTGTGAATATTTGCTTAGTTTTAATTAAGTGAAACTGAACATATTAGCAACTGTTTTGTTTGGAAATACCTTACAAATAAAAGCATTAACAATATCGATCGACAGGCTTTGAAACCGATTAAAATTAGCATTTCTTGAAGGTTTTAATCAAATTAAAAATTTTAAACTTTCAGGCAGAAATAAAGGAAATTAAATTAGGCTTATATCAGAAATGTTTACATTTACAGGCAAAAGCAAATTACTTTTTCAAGAGAGAAAAATAACTTCATGCATTTTAACTGAAAGGACAGAAAACAGAAAACAACTCTCAGAAATTATGCAGTTTAGAAAATTATCAAATTAGAGGTTCGGGAGAATCCCAATCAACAGAAGTTTTCCTATTTTCCCTGATCTCTTGCCAATAGTAAATCCCACAATTAATTTTTCAATTCAGTAATTGAAAAACCTGGCAAAATTAAGAAAAAGATCTACTCAGCTCCTAATTTTATTATCTGTCTTAAATCAATAATAATGTAGGAAGTCCACTTAGATTTGACACTTATTGTTTTTTTAAAGTTGTTTTCTATAACTGATTGTGATCTGAATAGTTGGTTGAATTTACGAAGTATTTATGTAACTCGATGACGAAAACTTTCCGAGCATATGGAAAAAGCAATGCGAAATTGGAATGCGTGTATTCGCCTCTCCAATAATTGCATAAAGTAGCAGTACTCACAGGTTCTTCAATGAAGCATCTCGGATAAGTAATAATATAGTTGATTAACAATATCTAAAACTTTGGACTGTCTTCTTTATATTGTCGAATGAAATAAAATCTTGCTTTTTACATCAACTTACTATTAAATGAAAGCCTGTTATTATCAGGAATGTATGGCTACTGTGGTAATAACTTTAATTCCTTTATGTATACACAGAATCAAAAGGCCAATGTAACATATTTGGTATGTAACACTAGAGCTGATAGCGTATCTACTTGACACAAACTACACTTTAATAGACGTAAAAAATATGCTTTTAATGGTCGAAAACTTTGGTTTCTGCTGCAATTAAAGTGAAGTAACATTCATCAACCGAATCTCCAATCTGTGTCAAAGACACGGCTTTCTACTAACTTACAAGGGAGAGGTCACGCGCCAACGACGGGACCTCTCTGTAATCAATCGATCTAGTAGACGTCACATCTCCTTCAAATCACAAGCTATCAACTTTTGAAAGAAAATGACACGTTACAGGATGTAGTCTTAGAAACACAGTATCTGTTACTAAAGATACGAAGATCATGGCTTGAATGATTTTGATCATAGGTCAGCAGAGTCACAACAGGCTATGGACTAAATATTAGCATCAAGCGGAATTTAGCATTATTTTTAGGCTTTCTTCTGTGTATACGCACGAACACACACATACACACACACACACACACACACGCACACACTGATTTTGAAATTAGGAGTAGATAGACAGCCTACAACTGATGAAGTGTCGTTCTCCGTGTTACTTGTCCTGTTTTTCATCTTATTCTCTCGTTGTTTGCGTATTTAACTCGTTTGTTTCCGTAATTCTTGTTGTTAGTGACGTCCTGTACACATATATGCATATATATATATATATATATATATATATATATATATATATAGATACATACATTATTTGTATCATTATAATATATATATATATATATATACGACGGGTTTTTACGTCTACCAAATCCACTCACAAGGCTCTGGTCGGCCCGAGGCTATAGTGTGTGTGTGTGGGTGTGTGAGAGAGAGAGAGAGAGAGTATATATATATATATATACGACGGAGTACCCAAAAGAGGCGGAATTTTGGAATATTATCTAATTCACTTAGTGTTACATGTTTACACTTTTGTCGCCTTCAAGGTACTCTCTATTTGAAGCAATGCATCGGTCCAGTCGCATTTTCTACTGTTGGAAGCGGTCCTGGAACTCTTGCAAAGTGATGCCTTTTAACACCGTCCTTTTTTCTTCACCTCTTCCACATCTGCAAAACGTTTTCCTTTAAGGACTCTTTTCGTTCGGGGGAACGGAAAAAGTTTACAAGGAGCAGGATCGGGCAAATAGGAAGGGTAGTTAAGTGAAATCATGCCATTTTCGTCAAACCTGTCTCACACTCAAAGCGTTGGGCGCAGCGCATTGTTGTGATGGAGCTACCAATCTTCATTTTTCCACAAATCGGGGCGTTTTCGTCTCATGGAATCTCTCAGACGCTTCAGAACTGCCAAATAAAATGTACGTTTAACAGTTTGACAAGGAGGAATAAATTCTGTGGGGAAAATTCCTTTCATATCTTGAAACAAATCAGCAATGACACTGAACTGCAGTTGACGCGCTTTTTGAGGGTGTGGGGACATTGAGTGTTTCCATTGACTTGATTGCTGCTTCGTCTCTGGGTTGTAATCGTAACACCAGCTTTCATCACCAATGATGATCTTCAAAAAAAGGTTTGGATTAACTTCCAACTGTTCTTTCACTTCATGACATGCATCCGGTCGTGACTGCTTTTAATCTTCTGTGAGCAAGCGAAGCACACATTATGCTGCAACTTCTTCGCTCTCCCTCGCACTTGTTTGAAGCATGACAACTGTTTCAACCGCTGTTTTTACCAGCAGAAAACAGAATTTCACGGAAGCACGCTGTTTTTTTCGTTTCAACCATCACAAAAAATCAACGAACAGGAGAGAAGCACTGCGAAACAAAGACGTACCACTTAACGGTATGACTTCACTCAACGACGTCGGTTAGCAGACTGATGTTTAAGGGTTACATCAAGTGGTTTCTGGCGGCTGAAGCCTGAACTACAACGGGTTTGTCCCACAAGGAACGTTTCCGGTTACTTTTCAGTACCCATCGTGTACATATATATATATATTATATATATATATATATATATATATTATATATATATATATATATATATATATATTATATTAAATTAGAGACAAAACCACTATTAGGCAAATCAAACAATGAAAAACTTAAGCCAATATTATTCCCTAATATTTATTATTATTATTATTATTATATATATATATATATACATAGGCGCAGGAGTGGCTGTGTGGTAAGTAGCTTGTCTACCAACCACATGGTTCCGGGTTCAGTCCCACTGCGTGGCACCTTGGGCAAGTGTTTTCTACTATAGCCTTGGGCCGACCAAAACCTTGTGAGTGGATTTGGTAGACGGAAACTGAAAGAAGCCCGTCGTATATATGTATATATGTATATATGCGTGTGTGTGTTTGTGTGTCTGTGTTTGTCCCCCTGGCATTGACAACCGATGCTGGTGTGTTTATGTCCCCGTCACTTAGTGGTTCGGCAAAAGAGACCGATAGAATAAGTACTGGGCTTACAAAGAATAAGTCCCGGGGTCGAGTTGCTCGACTAAAGGCGGTACTCCAGCATGGCCGCAGTCAAATGACTGAAACAAGTAAAAGAGTAAAAGAGTAAGTGTGCATATGTGTGTTTGTGCAGCCAGCATTGGTTTATGTCCTCGCAATGTAGCAGTTCGGAAAGGGCGACCGATAGAGCACTATTAGGGTTTAAGAATTACTGTGATCTATTCATTGCACTAAAGATTGTTCGAGGTGGTGCCCCAGCTAGGCCACAATTTAATGACTGAAGCGAGAAGAAATTACACGCGCGCGCACACACACACACACACACACATCATTAATTGATTTCTAATATTTATCAAGTTATCAGCAATTGTTTTACATATATAAATAATAATAAATGTCCGTAATAGATTATATCTCCGAATTCGTTCTATAGTTAAAACGTTACATACGCAGACCGTTACAGAATAATATCATAGATATATCCTGCGTTAAAAATATCTCACTTAATGCAGTGAATCACAAAAAGAAAACAGATACGAGTGCCAGTTTTTGTTTGATTTTTGATGAAGTTTTTCTTCCTGGTTTTTGTTTCTGTGTTATTCTTTTTGTTTTTCTTTATTGTTAGTTTTTGTTGTTTTGTTTCCTGATTTGCTTTTTTTTTTATTCAGAAAATAAATAAGAAGGAAGGAACATCGCTAAATAAACGAATTGTACATAATGACAGCCAGGATTTTCACGCGAAAGTCATTTGACACGGTTCATTGTGCAATTGTTAACAGATGATTGCTGAAATTATTTAGATGTCTATTGAATCAAATTATGAACGGGCATCTGATTGTTTATTTAATTGAATCTCTAAAAAAGCTGCTGGTGCGATGAAACTAATCGTTGCCTTTATCACCAAGTGATGTAGTCAGTATTAAGCAGTGGTTTATTTCAATAATAGTGTTTTAACCATTATACGTTAAATGGTTCGATGTTATAATTAAACGAATGGGCAATGGACAGTAATAACCGGATAATGTGGCTACATAGAGAATGAAGTATAAAGTCTAATTAAACTGAGATTGTATTAGCAACAAAAGCCACGTCGTACAAATTTATATATAAATGGCTGAGTGTGTGTCTGTGTGTATGTTCGATGTTTATGAGTATTTGTGCGGATATGTATATGTGTGTTTGTGTGTGCCATTTTTATGTTATGTGTATATTTCAATGTGTTCTTGCTTATACATATGCAAACATATAAACACACAAACATAGCTGTAGACACGTATATAGAGTCAAAAAGTTATAACTACTAAAACGCATCCAACTCTCATATTTACGTAAATATCCATACACGTGTCTGTGTGTATATGTGTCTGGGTTAAAAAAATGAAAGGAAGAAACAGAACACAACTAGAATGATGTATTGTCTGTGTGTGTTCGTGCATGCACAAATAAATCCATATATATTTATTTATAGAGATAGATACTAACCTTGATACATACAGAATTATATCCTAAACGATACATGCATATATGAAAGGTTTACATATACACACATACATGCATGTAGGTATGAATGTATATATATAATGTCCACGTCCAGACGTGAGTGTTTCATTATTTCATTACAAATGTACAGGACTAAAAGTCACACACACGTCAAGTAATAAATTGGAAATCCAGTCGATTGGCAGAAATGGTAGAAATCCAGATTATCCGAAGTTGATTTTGTGTTTCATCCCTTTGATGTCGACAATACGAAATAAATGATATATAGAGCTGGTGCAGCTTATTCGACAATGTTATTGATTCGTTATACACGAGCGACGGTGTATCAATATGAGATATTAGTATTTGAAATCAGCTTGAGAACTGTCAGAAGCTATCCTACCATTCTTGGATCTCTTTTAGTTTCATGTTAGCTAGCAGTGACGAATTACTGCTGACGTCACACCCGACGCAAGAATGCAATAAGTAAAAGCGTTTTCTTTTGAAAATTATGTTCATATGACGTTGGGTTGATTCTGATTTTCGTTCCTTTTGGTATTTTAATTAATCTGCCGATACAAGGAAATATGCTTAAAACATACTTCGATTCCCTATTTTCAGTTGGTCAATATTAGTTATGGGCAATCTGCCACCAGTCTTGCTCAATGACACTCCAACGAAAAATTACTTTTAATTGTTTTAGTAATGCAACCATCTGATGATGAACCATGTCTCATGCGACCTACTTCTTGATAAAAATTTTGCCCATGCCTGACTTAGACGAACAATTTTGAAAGCGAGTGGAAATCTCAAAAAATTAGAAATCACTTAAATTATTCTAGAAAGAGTAATAGCCGTTGATGTGAATCTATAGAGATCAGCAGTTTTCGTTCGTATGCTCTAGGTTCAAAAGATAATATAATCTTCGGCATTAGAACTTACAAAATTTTATTTACTTGTTATTTATTTGATGCAATGATGGATAATCTCCTTTTTGAGATATGCATGTATACTAAACAAACTGAGATAACGGAAATTTAGCTACATATCCAATTAATACTGAGAGAAGTCAATGATGATACGTTTCATAAATGTATAAACTCGGGCACCTATTGGTTTAGAATTAATAACATACATAATTACAATTCTATTGTGTGTATGTGTGTGTGTATGTGTGTGTGTGTGCGTGTGTGCATGGCTGACAGTGAATGGTTGTATTTATGTATATATGGATAAGAATTATCTAAACAATCTTAAAAAATGAGCAAGAATATATAAACCCACCTGTTCTGATTATTTTCACTTTTATATATGTTCAAACATGTTTACAAGGATTTTCTTTAAATAGGCATAGGTATTTAAAAATATTCGCAAAATCATTGAGACAGACAGACAGACAGAAATGCAGATAGATATTGTAGGTTTACACGACGATTCAGGAAGGATGGCAGAGAACCCACTTTCATAGATAGGGCTAGAGTTTACAGAATTTTAATTCAATAAATAATATAGATATCAATGTGGTTTATAAATAATTAATTATTTGGAATGCAACTTCACTCGCTAAATGTTATTTTCGAAATATATAAACTTGTTTATATATTTTGATAATTGTAAAGGTGCCGATTTAGCTGAGTCGTTTGTGAATCAGTTGCTGCTCTATAGATTTTGCTAATCTACTGCAGCTATTTGTGTTCTTAATTCAAAACCAAAAGGATTATCTAAGCTTTCGATTCTTCCGGTGTGGATATGTATTGAGTTAGAGTGACAGATTAGCTTGAATGTCGGATAAAATACTAATGGTATTCACTCCAGCTGCTTGTGTTTCGAGTTTAAAACACATTATGAACTACCTCGAGGGTAGACATAAGTCGACTCGCTGTTTAATAACAGTTTCAGAGAGTTCAGAGAGTGGGAGCTAGTCGATTCCATCGACCTCAGTTTTCAACTGGTACTTAATTCATCGAACCCGGAAAAAAGAAAGTAAAAGTAACCTCGGCGGAATGTGAACTTAAAACGTAGAGACGGACGAAATGGGGTGAAGCATTTTGCCCGGCGTGCTAACGATTCTGCCAGCTCGCCGCCTTGACTCTGTTTGATAGCACCATCTGGCTATTCGATGGCTTTAGCGAAGTCCACTCTGCTCCAAGCACTTGAACCAAATCCCTTCTTTAAGGATACTGTCCGCCTTATCTATGCTAAAGGCTTTGGAAGAAGTTTTGCGCACTCGTGACTAAGCGATAAACTATCTTACACACAATTGTATTTATACACAGAAGTACACATACACACACACTATATACATACACACACATGTATATACATACACACAAACACACACATATATATAGGGTGTTCATAAATTATCTGTACATCTGCTACAATCTATCGTCTAGATGTGTTGCGTGCAACCAATGGAGCCCATGTGGAATTGACCTAACGTTTCTAATAAAACTTTGTTTGGCAATACAACCTGTTGAGTTATCCTTATTTTTCATTCTTTTCTGAATTTTTTAAATTCAGATATGACTGTGCTGTTAAAAAGCTTGCTTCACCGCCACGTGGGTTCGGATTCAGTCCCACTGTGCAGTACCTTGTGCGAGTGTCTTCTACTATAGCCTAGGGTCAAACTTTTGAGTGAATTCGGAAGACGAAAACTGTGAAAGTCCGTTGTATATATACATGCGTCTTTGTGTTTCTCCGCTACCACCGCTTGACAAACAGTGACGGTTTTTTATGTCCCCATTACTTAGCGGTTTGGCAAATGATCTGAGAGAATAAGTACAAGATTTATAAATAGGTACTGGGAGCGATTTGCTCAATTAAACATTTTAAAGCACTGCTATAGTATGGCCGCACTCCAACGACTGAAACAAGTAAAAGTTAAGAGATATTTTGTTTCTGCGTCTAGCTGAGATTTTTAGCTATTGCTGTCTTTCACTCAACAACACTGCATGGAAATATATAGAAGCCAACACCTATTGTCACGCAGTAGGCGGGACAAACAAAAATGCGAATATATATAATATTCTTTTATTTGTCTCAGTCATTTGACCATGCTGGAGCACCGCCTTGTAGAGTTTTACTCGAACAGATCAACTCGAGGTCTTATTTCTCATGTCTTGTACTTAATAGAATATTTGAGAGTTGTAGATGACATAATTGATATTATAAGTGTGGTACGATTAGTTATATTTCCTATCTGAACTTAAAATAATAGCAATGTTTCACGATATACTATCCCTATGGATAGTATTCTCATTAACGAATTAGCGATTAAAATTGATAAGTCAGAGAATAAGATACAATAGGGTCATATTTGCTCAATACCTATTTCTTTATTATCCACAAGGGGCTAAACACAGAGGGGACAAACAAGGACAGACATAGGTATTAAGTCGATTACATCGACCCTAGTGCGTAACTGGTACTTAATTTATCGATCCCGAAAGGATGAAAGGCAAAGTCCACCTCGGCGGAATTTGAACTCACAACGTAACGACAGACGAAATATGGCTACGCATTTCGCCCGGCGTGCTAACGATTCTGCCAGTCACACTAAGATTCTAATTTTGAAATTATTTGGTCTGAGTGAACGTAACTTCTTTCTTGCAAATATGAGGGATTTTGAAGTAATACTGCAAATGTTGGTAGCTCAGCTAAGAAGAAAAAAAAAGCAGAAAAGAAAGCTCACTGCGTTGTATATTATCAATACAACAGAACAGAAACCAAATCTATGTCAGAATATGGAACACAATATTTCGGTATTTTAGATTAACGCAAAAAGGGGGCTTTAAATTTATAAAACCATGAGCGCGAAATAATAAATATATGTAACTGTTTCCGACTTCCTGCAACTGAAAGTGATTCATTTACAATAGTCTAATGCTTTGATATTCATATTTAACAGTTAATCTATTTTGGAATTTAATAAAAGAAAATGCAGATATTTAAAAATGTCCAATTTGCTTGAGCGCGTATTGGAAATTGCATTATTATTTTCAACCATTAATCTGTTTTTGTTTAATACTAACTATATCTTGCCAAGTGCCACTGAATACTATCTTTACAGAATAAGTCTTGTAAACCGATAAAAATAAAACAATGCACCTCATCAGTATCATTTACCATCGAAGTGAAGTAGAAGGAATCCAATTTCACTGTGAATTAATAAATCTTATTAAATTCAAATAATAGCTTGAAATATATTTGATGTTTCAGTATTTAAAATATTTTAGCTATTTAGTTAATTATATCATTTTAATTAACAGTTCTTTGTGCGAGTGTGCGCACACTAATGAATTTATAAAATCAAGGATATTGTGTTTTCTAAGAACAGGTACGAGCCTACAGATAAAAATTTGCGTACAAATACTGAGAAAACATATGTACATGTCCACATCACCCTACTCTATGTAGTCACTCGACGTGTACAGTTAGCACTCAAACATGACTATAACCTCACTGTGTCCTGCTAAATAACAGAGGAGGTTAGCCAGTATAGTTCTATTTACACTTTGGATAGTGAAGGCATGTGGCTTAATGGTTGGGGTATTCGGCTGACGCTCGTAAGGTCATGAGTTTAATAATCGGCGTCGCGTTGTGTCTCCAGCAAGATACTTCATTTCACGATGCTCCAGCATTGTTACATTCTGTGTCACGCTGAATCTCCATGAGAACTACGTTAAGAGTTGGTATGCTTGTTGAGTGTTCTGTCACATGCACGTTAATTTCACGTGCAGGCTGTTCCGTTGATCCGATCAACTGGAATCTTGGCTGTCGTAACTGATGATGGTGTGCCAGATATATAAAAATTCGAATAAAAATATGGGGAAACTTTTGATATTAGGTCTATTCTATTAGAGTTGACCTTGAAATAAGCAACTAAGTATCGTCATGTTACTTTTCTCACGCTGTCTTCATCTTCTATACCTATATACAAATAGTTACCATGAGTAGGTTTTGATCCAGCGGGAGAAACACTGTATAATTAAAATAAAGTGTCGTTATATTACCAGGGTGGATTCATGCAATTAATTTCACGTAATTTTATGATATATGTCGAGAAGAAATGACCAAGTTTCGGAGAAGAATCCCCAACAGTTCTATTATCGAACCAAATCACTTCGATTGGCTTCGGCCTGCATTAAAGTACTATAAACAATAATTTAACCATGTAAATTCGCAATAAACAAGTAGGTGGGTATTTACTGATTTAGATACATTAGACATCATAATACCTATTACACCCATAATAGTAAACAAGAGAGAGAGAGAGAGAGAGAGAGAGAGAGAGAGAGAGAGAGAGAGAGAGAGAGAGAGAGAGAGAGAGAGATTATGATGAAAAATGTTGATATCGATAAGATTCTAGTGGTATTATAATTGGGTAGCAATATTCTTCGGATGCAGAGTAATTCTATTTGAAAAATCATTTGAGAATTAATTTGAGAAATATAGAATATGTAAAAATACGTAAGAATAAAAGGTCATAATGCGCAATAACATGTAAATTGCAATGTTATAAGAAGCCTTTTAGTTTTACTCATGGGAAGCGTATTTTGATATGCCTATTCCTCTGTCACAGGATCCTCAATACTTTCTCTACAATGATCGCTACTCAAATATTAATATTTGTTAGTTAATGAAAAATACATGATCTGCTATGACATTACATGGATTGAACTGAGTCTGCCGTAATAATTTATTCTTTTCAATAAAATACGTTTCAATAAACGTGGTTTGAAATTTTGGCAATGTGAAATCCTAATAGTTCATATTGATTAAATGACAGTAATGTTTAAAGCGTGTTAACTTAATGCCTGTTTTGATGTTAAACAAATGTTTAAACCTTTAATTATGTCAGATATTGATGAGATGCATTCATACTGGCCTGAAATGCGGGCGTTATTTGATCTGTTTTATTTATTTATTTTATTTTCAATAAAACATTTCTCCGAATTCCTTTTATTTTTTGATACCGTAATTACTACTATATTGACTTTGCTTTAATGGATTCACGTTACGCTCAGAGACTCGAGCATTCTAATATACAATACATTCCAAAAATAGTATCCTAAGTCTTCGTTTGGATCTATAGTCATCATCATCAGTTTTACATTGCTGAATTCAAATTTATTTGAATAGTGACCCAACCGGAGCGAATCTAATTTAGATAGTTCACCTATTATATTATATAACATCTGAATAAGAAAATTAATATGCAAATATGCTAATATATTAATATAACAGCTGATAGATACAGAACAAATGTTTTAAATATCCATTTATATATCATAAAATGCTAGTATCTATTCCAAAATTCAGTAACATTAAAGGCAAGGCTGACAAATAATCCTTTGGATAGATTACCAATGAACAGAATATAGGATTCGCTTGAGGAATACTGAACTGAGACATGTAAAATGTTGTGGTTCTAAAAGATACAAGTGGTTACTCAAAATTAAATGGAAATGTTTTCTGTAGGTAGCCACTTGATGCGACCCTCAGGCATCAGTCTGCCGACCGGCGTTGTTCACTGAAGTCGTATGGCCACGTGGTGCATCTTTGTTTTGCAATGCTTCTCTCCTGTCCATCGATTTTTACGCGGCTGAAGCGAAGAAACAGCGTGCTTCCGTGAAGTATTGTTTTCTGTTGGGGACAACGGTGACCGAAATAGTTGTCTTGCTTCAAACAGCTTACAAGGCCGCTGCCATGAGTGAAACACAAATTTACGAGTGGCTTACACGCTTTAGAAATAGTGACTTGTCGCTTGAAGTCCAGCCTCGTTCAGGGCGACCGTCGACTTCACTAACGAATGAGAACACCACGAAAATTCATGAACTGATTTTGAGCGAGGAAGTGCGAATAAAAAAAGTTGAAGCAAAATGTGTACCTTGCTTGCTCACGGAAAGATCAAAAGCAGTTACGACTGAATGCAGGTCGTGAGCTGAAAGAACAGTTGATTCGAACTGGTGGGTGATGGAAGCTGGTGCTACGGAATTTGTAGATGTGGAAGATCTGAAGAAAAAACGAAGGAGGCGTTAAAAGGTACCACTTCGAAAAAGTTTCAGTGCTGTCTCGAATAGTGAAAAACGCGTCTGGACTGATACCTTACTTCAAATGAAGAATACTTTGAAGTCGATAAAGTGTAATCATGTAAAACTAAATAAATAAAAAAAACATTGCCAAATTCCGATTTCTTTTGGGGACCCCTATAATGAAAGAGGTATGAGCGCTCAGTGCATGAGCTATAATCTAACCTGTTCAGTCATTTTATATATACTATAATTAAATATAATGTCAATATATATTCTGTTAATTATTGTGTGAGGGTAGGGAAACTTCATGTTAATTCATGACGAAGATTTAATAATTCCAAAAATTGAAAGTCATAGAAACAGCAGAACGGGGTGCAACTGCATAATACCAAAAATTCCAACATTGCCAACAACTTGTGTTTTAAGGGCCCAGAGTTCTTCAATATCCTCTTTAAAAAAAGTCAGTGAAACCTATATGAGGTGGATGTAGACGTCTTCGAAACATAACTGAATCTCCCCCTGTCAATGGTTCCAGGTGAATCTACCTGGCAGCAAGAAACGCAGACGAGGACAGCAACATCAAACTCCCCCATTCACCAAATGTTACATATCAGAGACGGTTTCAAGTGGTGAACCCCCCCCCCCAGGAATTTTAATACCAGTTGTTAGGATGAGTAAACTGTTCCTGGGGTATTTATGGCCACTACAATTTAATCGATAACAAATGATACAAAGTCAAAAAAAAGAAAAAAATCTAAAATATACAACACAGAAATAGTTGTTATTTGAGATGATGTATTTTGATATATATCAGATCACTTTTTCCGAAACTAATTTAAAATTATGAAATCCCAGATTCTCAACTTTTGTTGTTAAACATAAACATGGAAAATTTAAGTTTAAAATGTCATGTAATCCTTTCTATTTTAGACATAAGGCTTGAAATATTAGGCGGGAGGGGTGTAGTCGATTACATCGACCCTAGTACTCAACTGGTACTTATTTCATCGATCCCGAAAGGGATGAAGGACAAAGTTGACCACAGCAGATTTTGAACTCAGAACGTAAAGACGGACGAAATGTCACTAATCATTTGCCCGGCGTGCTAACGATTCTGCTAGCTTGCCGCCTTCAAATACTATATACTATATAATCAAAACGAAATTGAATGAAAGAATATTCTGGGAGTGTATAATATTATATATTTAATTTAGCAAAGAGACTTCAGCAATTGGCTTTTGGTTAAATTAGATTACGGTTTTTGAACAAAATAATCTAGCTTGAATAAATAACAAAAAATAAAACAATACAAGATTTGTAGCTGGATTATGTTTTAAACGCACGTTTGTGTGGCGGTGATGGTTAATCCATTAACACTGTTGGATTGCTAGAAAAGCACTGCAGCTTCATTTTTTTTAATATAGGGATTCGAGAAAAAATTCACTGAAGCAGATTCACATTATCTTCTGAAGGCTTACCCGAGGGCATTGACTCGATATAGCCAACTTAAAATATGTGCAAAGTTTGCTCTACAATATTTAATACAATGAGCATTAAAACCTGAGGTACAAATAGATATGTCATGAAGAAAAAAGAAATCGAACATTAGTCTATGGTATCAACAACCCCCTCCCCTCAAATTTGCTTTGTGCTAAATTAGATACCATCGTTATAATTATCATTTTATTCATTTACATTTTATTAATGTCAATCTATTTTAATTATTTTGGCAAATAGTAATTTTGGAAAATGAATAATTTATTATTCTAAAATACAATTATTGCTTGTGTTTTTTAAATATGGTCATCGTTGAACATTTACTTAATGGTTCTCTTATCAATAGAAAGTACATGGAAATCTCCGAAGTGTATGTCGAGAGCAGTCTACTGTATTTGACGAGATAGTTAAAATATTAATCATTGCTAACACCGAGTTATATTCACCTTATGATTATTTTTCGCTAACTTATTAAAGCTTATTACATTAGATATGTTAAAAGTAATTAAATTATTCCAGTTCTATATTTAAGAGATGAGGAATTATGTACATTATTTACATTATTTACATTTGATGGATATTTGTCCTCGTCTTTGTTGTTAACAACAAACATAATGAGGACAAATATCC
The DNA here is from genome assembly GCF_006345805.1 of Octopus sinensis. Taxonomy (NCBI): domain Eukaryota; kingdom Metazoa; phylum Mollusca; class Cephalopoda; order Octopoda; family Octopodidae; genus Octopus; species Octopus sinensis. The sequence goes on along the minus strand of NC_042998.1, from coordinate 124,908,734 downwards.
GTCAAATGTAAATAATGTAAATAATGTAATTAAATTATTGTTTCATTTGAATGGCCTCTCTAAGCAATGAAACATTCGACAATTTCTTTTTTTTTTCTTTTACCGCTGTATACTGTACTGCTAACGTTAAATGAAGAGCAGTGCAACAGCGTTAGTTAAATGACTTAATATCAGTGACAACATGACAACATGCACATCCCTAAAATTTCGAATGCTTATTCAGTACCCAAACCAAAACGTCACACACACAGAGGCACGCACACACACACACACACACACACACACACACACACACACACACACAACACACACACACACAACACACACACACACACACACACACACACACACACACACACACACCACACACACACACACACACACACACACACACACACACACACACACACACACACACACACACACACACACACACACACACACACACCTTTTGTTGTGCAAGTGAATTTTAAAAGCGGGAAGCAAGAACCAGAACCGAATATACGGTGATTTTGCATCTTACATGATAATACTTTCCATAAACGTATACAACTCCAGTAAAATATTTCGAGAAATATAAAAGAAACACCACTATATAAACGATTTTTCGTAATTTTCTTTATGTATGTGCATTCTGTTTTGATTTTAAATAAATTCTCTTATCTAAGAACTTATAAGGTATTGTCTTGCTTTCAAGATTCTATTTTGTATGATGTTTTAAAGATTGGCGAAGTATTTTGCGAATGCTTGATGGCATTAAGAATTAAGGAAGCCAAACACCACATAAAAATGGTACTGGCTTTTGTATTTGACAATAAATCATAAACATACACATACGCACACATACACACATGCGTGCATACATACATATACGAAAACATATACACAAACAATGCGTATATGTGTTACTACGTAGGCTGATGAAGATAGGATTTATCTTTAATTTTCTTCGCCATAAAAGTAATGTAGAGCATAACAGACAGAAAATTCAACAAGACAGTGTATTTAGTGTCTGGTAAGATATTTACAGCTGTAATAGAATTATAATTTAAACACAGTATATAAAAATCTCTGAATGAGACATAACTCCTTATACAAAGAACAGACAAACTTAAAATCATAAATAGTCATGTATTCGTATAAGACACACACACACACACACATACACACACACAGACACACACACATACACACAGACACACACATGCACACATAGACACACACACGTACGCGCACACACATACACACAGGCACGCGCGCACAACATGGCCTCGAATTGGCAGGGACGTCAGAGCCGAATAGAAATTCGTGTGGTAATTGTCTCGGTTCAAATCTTGCTTGTGTTATCTGTCTCTTAGGACAACTGATTGGCGGAATGCTAGAGTATCGGATGAAATGCCCTAGTGTATGCCTTTCGGCTATTAGTTCACTTTCATTTCTCCAACATTTCATCGGAAAAATGAAAATGAAGTCTTAAGGAGCGCGACAAAACGATAATATATGTATGCATATATGTGTGCGTGTATATATATATATATATATATACTTTGATACTTTGATACTTTGATAGGTTTCGGCCATTATTGGCCCAGGCCATGTCTAACTTAATAGCACCACCTATATATATGTGTGTGTGATTGTGTATGTGTGTGTATGTGTGTGTGTGTGTGTGTGTGTGTGTCTTTTGGACATTCAAGCAAAATTTCCGGAGTTTTACTCCATTTTTTTTACCATTTTCTTTGACCTCTCTGCTTTTCACAGAATTTGTACATTTCTTCTTTGTCATTCTTTTCCATATTTTAGTGCTTCAATGCAAAAACGTTTTACACTCCTACGTAAATCTGCCATACACTTGCACACGCACACACACACACACACACACACACACACACACACACACACTCTAACATTCCACACCTTTATCAATCCATTCCACTATATTTCCACAATTCTACATATATAAGCACTACACTAAAACACATCAGTCCTTTCAGACACGGTTATACTTGCATATACATATACGCTCCTTCCTCATTTCTTCCCCTCTCTCACCAAAGACCAGCATTCCCACCTAGTTTCTAACCGCTTCACCATTTCTATCCCTATCAATGACTACATCTTTCTGTGAGTTCTTCCCTGCTTCTCTCCCTTCCTTTTGCTGAACAACTACCTTCATAGGTTTTCCCTATCCCTATATATATATATTTCACTTTACTCTCAAATGCTGCATGGGCAGATAACCTCCTTTGGAGTTTTATGAATTCCTACTGAAATACATCCAATCTGTTAAGAAAGCTTAATCATATAACATACAATAAAGCCAGCATCATATTTGTATGAAACTAGAATTTGTGTAAAGGGAAATTCTGTTTTCTAATTGACTGGATAATTTCAGTTAATCGGAATTTTTCAATTCACAGAACACCCGTTGAGGTACTTACGACATCCATATATTGTAATTGATAATCAGCGGCATTGTTTCTCTCTTTGCATTTATCACTCATGGTATTACTGAGAAAATATGCTCATCGAGAAAGTCTAATAAGAACGAAACTTCCCTATCACTATCCCTTCATGTTCACTCATTTATTTTTCCATATTTCTCCATGTTTCTCGAAGTAGTTAATTTTAAATTTTAAAAGAAAATACCTTATTGTTTGGTTTGGATGATCAGAGTTGGGGTTGTACGAAACTATCCACCTCTCTGCCAATATAGTATCGATAGATCAATCACAGAGAGGAGAGAGTTCCATTGTAAGTCTGGTGCTGGCTTTTCTTTGGATACGGTCATGTCATGGGTCGAGGATGTCTAAGTGTATAGCAAAAGCACAGATTCACATGCCGAAGTAGAACACCTTTTTGAATATCTCCTGAGCTATGCCGAGAGTTAACATCTTGGCATAAAGGTACAATAATTATCTATCTATTTAGGTGTATCCGAACAAAATTCTTTCTAACGTGTCTAGGAGGGAGAATTTACATGATCTTTAGGTCAGGAAGAAATGCCGTTTTGAGGCAATGCAAACTTGCTTCTTCGTGGTTGAACTCTCTTATCAGACCACATGAGTGCATCAGTGAAATTGTTCTCTATCATAAATTACAAAGGCTGTACATTGGGTCCCAGTGTCAATTTACTGTTCTGAGGGTGATCCCACGTCAGGTACTCAGCTTTAATACGCATAGAACACTTTCCTTCCTTAAGGAAATAAAGATGGAGATACTTGAAATCTGCATCTTTAAATACTGATCAAATGATACTTCGTTTCCATGATGTCAGTCATCTTAACAGTCATTATTGTAACGATGAATAATCTGGGAGTACAAATCCCCAAAATACTAAGATTGTTATTCAGCTCTATTTGTTTTACAGGTATTTAGAACACTAATTTCAAATTTTATGGGCAACTAGGGAAATGATAGACTTAGTGGACCTACAGCCATTAAGTCGTTTCATATGAAATTCTAGAATTTAACGCCTCACTAAGCACTCTAAGTTAACTACTTGATTTCACTTACTATGATAGCTGTGAACTTTTCCACATCAAATAACCTGATTCAAGAAATAATTATATCTCCAAGACACTCTTTTCCACTTATTAAAATTTACTAATTTATCTTCTGCAACTTAGGCTTATCTGGAGAATATCGGTCTCACCAATAAACACTTTTGTGAGAAAGCTGGTGATTTTTTTAAAAATCTATTTTCTCGTGTTTCAGCATCGGCAAAATGATTACCAGGTCTGATAGTTGGCTGAAAGTATTAACTCTGTCAATCAGTATTGTATAAATATGTGTCCTACAGACCCGAAATCTTTGTTACAGAAAAAAGGGCAGTTATAACTGTCCAGTGTTAATATTATTACGCACAGACACACACACACACACATATATATATATATATACATTTCACAGCGAGGTAAAATTATATCTTTGAAAGAAGACATCCGACAGATTATGGGAACCCTTCCTCTCAAAACACTGTAGTCAGTATTAGTTAGCGCGCGCGCACGCACACACATACACGCACAAACATACGCACGCACAAACATTCGCACGCATGCACACACACATGCACGCGAATTTGTGTGTATAAGTGTATGTCATGCAAGCTATCAGTGGTTTTATTATCCAAATTACTAGACTTAATCATAAATGATTGAGATGTATTGCCTCATGTGATTTACAAAGGGCAATTCAATAAAACGATATAAAAGGCAAAAGGCAACCTTTATATATGCATCTGATAAATCTTTCTTCCTTTTGGTATTATTTATTCTTCATTACTATTAAGACTATAGTTACTTAATGTCTGATCCATACTTAAAACACGCTTGCACGCTCAACAGACTGGCGAAGCACACAGACGAACATCCAGCACACGCAAACCTGCGCATATACATATATACTTACATACATACACATACATATATATAAATATGTACACACACACGCGCATACGTACATATATATATATATATATATATATATATATATATATATATATATTATACATACTTATATACAGACTTATACACACGTATATATACATATATAATATATATAATATATATATATAAAATTATATACAAATTAGTAAATAAATGGCACAACTAAGTACCGATATTTACTGGAAATAGCGAACGTAAAAATACGACGCTAATGTGTAGCTTCACCGCGTATGTATTAGCAAAAATGCGTATATATGTATATGTATATATATATATATAATTATATATATATATATATATATATATATATATATATATATATGTATATATATATATATATATGTATATATATATGACGAACCCAAGCATGAAGATTCAAAGGATTCACACAAACTTCTCCCCAAGGACATACCTCTCCACTCCGACAAAACTTACACGACGACTCTCATCCACCGGACCACAGACTTTATTAGAAGAATCAGGTGGGCGGCCTACCATTTCGATAACCCGGAGAAAAGCAACCCCAACTCTAACCAAGAAGAAATAGCACACAGGAAGATATTTAAAAGCAGAAGAAACCCACCCTCTAACTACGCACTGGAAAATTTTGAAAAGACTTAATCGACCTCATTACCAACATCAACATTAGTAAACATAAGACCATTTCCAACACCCACTTAAGGAGCCTTAAAGATTTCCTGCTTTCACTTAGGAACGATGATAGTCTTATCATACCCGCCGACAAGACTGGGAACTGGTATAGGCTAGACTACCAAACCTACAAATCGCTCATCATGAGGGAACTTAGCAAAAAGTATAAAACTACTTCTACGGATAACCTTAAGGAAATTAACTACAAAATCAAGGAAGTTATGAGCAAATTAGACCTCCTGGACAGAACAGAACCTATTAAACCACAAGTACCCAAATTACTATTAAAGACCATAAGAAAGACTTCCCAGATAGTGTAGGAGTACGATTAATCTGTCCGACTAAATCGGATATCGGCAGACTTAGCAAGACCATCCTGGACAGGGTGATCCCACACATCAAACCCCACATCCCACTCCAACTATGGATTAACACCAACGATGTGCTAGAATGGTTTAACACTATCACCAATAGGCCCGACTACTCATTCATTCATCAATTCGACATGCTAGCTACTACGCCAGTATATCATCCCCCATCTTACTTAACAAATCCCTTTTTTTATTTTTGCCCGCAACCTCACTCATAGACAGAGAAAAAATTGACATAATTCTATTAGCTAGAAAAACCATAATAGAATTCGACGACGGTAGACTCTGGACCATCCGACGATCCTTTGATGACAATTTCGATGTGGCTATGGGCTCGAGCGATTCACGCTCAGGTGACTGACTTGTCGGGGCCTACCTGCTCAAGAAGCTTTTCTCCGAGGTACCGGATCTTCAGGGGGGTCTATACAGAGACGACGCTCTCTTCATATACCCCACCAACAATAGGAGTAAACTAGAAAGAATTAGGAAAAAGATCAGGCTTTTTTTCAAAGCCTTCAATCTTAAACTAGAATTTATGACCAATACTAAAATAGTAAACTTCTTAGATGTTACGTTAGATTTGAATAAGCACCTTCACTACCCGTATAGGAAACCAGAAGAAACTACCAAATACATCCATACCTCTTCCAACCATCCACCCTGTATAATTAGCACCACATGGTCCAAGCATCTCAGACAGACTGACAAAACTATCCTCTAATAGAGAAATTTTCAATAATCATGCACAACACTACAACCAGGCTCTCTATAGTGCCGGGTATAACCAGAGAATATCATATGTAGACCACCCGGGAGCGTCCGTCGGCCATAAGACTCCCAATATAATCGAACTCAGCACTCAACTCACACTAGCGATAATTCTAATTTAAACTCCAAACAACGTATGGGAAATAGGCGAACTAATAGAACAGCACACAATAGTAACCCTCCCGACGAGAGCAATATAGATCCTATTAGGAGAAATAGAAGGGATAATAGTAGATTACGCAAATATATATGGTTCAACATACCTTTCAACTTAGCAGTTAGGGGTAAGTTATGTAAGAGAATATTCTCTATAATTTCCAACAACTTCCCACCCACCCACAAGTATAGAAGTATCTTCTCCAATAAAACTATTAGGATTTCCTACTCTACCCTGCCCAACATGAGCTGCCTCATAGCTAAACATAACTATATTAATATTAGAACAGCTAGATCAAGAGCAAACCATAGCGACCAACAGAACTCCCCTCATCCAGACAGTAGACAATATAACCAGACTGGCAGCCATACTACCCAAACAGTTAGTAATAACACCCGCCAACACAACAGAGGAATACTACATACATACACCCATCACCACCAGGAGGATACCAACGCCCCCACTCGTATTGCAACACCTCCGCCTGGGATTAGCAGTACACGACCGAACAATGCAATGCAATGCAACTGCAGATGTGCATCAGAGTGCCCGCTGCAGGGCGCATGTAGGGCGAAAAACGTAATATACTCATGTGAGGTGAGTACTCAGTTTAACACACTCACCTATATTGTTGCTCAACCTCCTGGAAATCCAGATACTACAACCACCGGTCCTCGCTGAGACACAGACATAAGGCTAACAGCACCTCCCTCTCTAAAAGAATTTGGGAATTAAAAGACAAATGCATAGGCTTCAAACTCAGATGGTCCATCATCGGATCAGCTGCACCTTATTTAAATAATAGAGCAGGATGCCAACTATGCTGTGTAGAACTCCTTAACATCTTGAAATTCAAAGACAAACACAATCTTATTAACAAAAGGTCAGAGTTCAAACCATCCTGTATACATAAACTTATTAATACTTTCAAATACTACAATGCTTAGGTCTTATACCAACTCCCCCATGCAATTTCCTCCCACCCGGTGCAACCTGTCGGCTCCAGCACATCCCGCTTTCCTATATGTGCGTGTATATGTGTATGTGTGTGTGTGTGCGTATGTATGTGCACATACGTGTACGTATGTGTACATATACATATATATGTACATGTGCGTGTGTGTGTGTGTGTGGGTGTGTGTACGTGCATATAGGGTTCCCTGCATTTTCCCCCTATATATACAAATTTTGTCTCCCATATATGACTTCTTTTCCCTAAATATTCTTCTCCTACACCCATATCCTCCTTATGTAGTCTCTTTAATTCCCTATATCTATACCCTTTCACATTTCTAACTCAGATGTTGAACGCACACCGCCAAACTCCACTTCCCACCCTTCCAATTTTCAGTTCCCCCGCCCGCCCCTACGTTTAACACACACCTCTAACTTTCAACACACCTTCATCTCATGTTAAACTTTACAAAATTATATTTTTATCTCTTATTTTATTTTATTTTTATTTTTACATTTATTTTTACTTTTATCCTACTTCCATTTATTTTTATTTTTATTTTTAATTTTATTTTTACTTTTATTCTACTTCCATTTATTCTCATTTTCATTTTCATCCCTTACCTTAACTCTTATAATTTTTATAATTCTTATACTTCATTTCTAACTATTACATTGTATTTCTTAATTTATACTGTATTTTTTATTTCTAATCTTTACCCTTACCCTCATTCTTACCCCTAACTTATCGCTTTACACCTCTATATATGTTTATTTACTTACCTATGGATCCACCTTTGAATATACGAGCGTCCGCGTACGTGTGTATACGCATACATACATATGCACGCGCATATATGTACATGCATACTTCGATATCTTATAGCTATACCCATGTGCGCGTGTGTCTCTGTGTGTATATGAGTGTATATGTGCACGCACATACGGACACACAGCCGTGGTGCGTGCGCGTATTGACATGAGTACGGGATTCTTTACATACGTTCTTATACACATCCTTAATATCTTATACCTGGACCTAGAGGCGTGGGCATATACTGTGTGTATGGAGTGATGGGCGCGCGTATATACATGTGAGCGTGTACGCGCGTAATGTCCGTGTATATATGCGGATATTCTGTTGTATGTATGTGTGTGTACGCGCGTGCGTGTGGGTGCGTGTGTGTTTATGTACGTGTTTACACGCGAGTGCGTGTGTATGCTTATAGGCTTGGAGGCGTATATGTACGCGTGTATGTGGGTGTATATATCCATGATGATATGTATGTACTAGAAGTCCATTTATTCAAGGAACCAGATTAAATGCTCATCAGCTCTGATTTACAACGCATTAAGTCCCCAGACGAAACTGTTGATGTACTGACAATTCTACAACTAAATTTTATCAATCACCTGACCACCATGCTTGGTCCATAACCTCTATACATCCCTTATCTTTACATTCTTTTACACTTTTATCATGTTTTTATCAGTTTTTTTACTTTTATTTCTATTTCTATTTTTACTTTATATTTCTTTATACCCCTTTTACATCTACTTACAACCCTTTATCCTCTACTTTTTATATTATTCTATACTTACACTTTTTATACATTTTTTATCCCTCGTCCCGAACTCTCGCCCCTCCATCTTCACCTCTATATGTATTTATTTATTTACATTACCTCAACATCCAATTTTCCTCATTCTACATTGAGAGAAGAAAGAGATGGACGCTTCAACTCTATGCTGCTGCCGCATTATGTCGTACGTGAATGAGAGGATTTGCATCCCCAACCAAGAATTTTTGATGTAACACATGTCCTTGTGGAAGCTGTGGTGCGCGGCTGAAGAAGGCCACAGACATACATTATGCATTGTTATAAATCTGTCTAATAAAGGCCCGAAAATATGTACCGCTGAATCCTTCGCATCATGTTTTTTTTTATTTTGATCTATATGTATATATATATATATATGTATATATATATATGTATATATATATATATATATAATATATGTATATATATATATATCTATATATATATATATATATATATATACGTATATATATATATATAATATATAATATATATATATAATATATATATATATATATATATATATACGTATATATATGTTCTATATATATATATATATATATATATCTATATATATATATACGTATATATATATGTATGTATATATATATATATATGTATGTAATATATATATATGTATGTATATATATATATATGTATGTATATATATATGTATGTATATATATATATGTATGTATATATATATGTATGTATATATATATATGTATATATATATATGTATGTATATATATGTATGTATATATATACTTTGATAGGTTTCGGCCATTATTGGCCCAGGCCATGTCTAACTTAATAGCACCACCTGGTGAAGTCTTTCAAGTCAGAATTTGGGCACTATGGCCCACTCAAGTAGAGAGTTATTGTTTACAGAGACATATCCGGGTGTAGGGGGTTTATCCGGGATTTCTTGAAGGAATCTGTCCAAAGACTTCTTGAACCCTATAGGGTCAGTTTCTGTTTTAATGTGTTTTGGTGTAATGTTAAAGAGAGCGGGGGCCAATTGAGGTGAAATAATTGTGCCGTATTGTTGTTATGAGATGAGAGTGCGATTTTTGTTTTGGGCGGATGGCACGGGGCCCAAGCCTTGGATGTACCTTAAAGGTGATGCCAACATCATTTGGGCAATGCTGATGGAATATTTTCCACATCATGCAGATGATGTAGCGCTCACGACGACGTTGGAGAGAATAGAGTTTTAGCTTTTCTAGTCGACCCCAATAGTCGAGGCCTGTCATGCCATCTATCTTTTTTGTGATTGCCCTTTGAGGTGCTTCAACTTTTATGATACCTTGTATTGTGTGGGGAGACCACAGTGGACAACAGTATTCAAGGTGGGGGGTCGGGCAAAAGTGGAGAAGAGAAGGATAATGGTGTGGATATCTCTCGACTGGAAAGTTCTGAGAATCCAGGAACACATTCTGCGGGCCATGTCAACTTTGGTGTTTATATGAGTGGCCCAGCTTACGTTGTTGTCCACATTACTCTCCCACCTGACTCTGATGTGTTGGACGCCGCGAGAGTTTCACCTGAAGGAGGGAGTATGGGAGTTTCAGGGCATCCTCTTTTCCAAAGTGGATTAGCTCAAATTTATCCTCGTTCAGCAGCATATTGTTTTTTTCTGCCCATTGGATAACAGCCAGTAGATCTGACTGAAGGCATGTCCGGTCACTCGCCTCATTTATGACCTTCTGTAGCTTGGAGTCATCTGCAAAGATTTTTATGTTGCTGTGCTTGATGATGTCATTAATGTCATTAATGTAAATGATGAAAAGAAGTGGGCCCAGCACAGTGCCTTGCGGAACGCCACTACTGACTTTGGCTGGCTTGATTTTACCCCTTCAACTACAACATGTTGAGATCTGTCTGTCAGGAAACACTTAATCCATTTCAGTAACTTTCCAGAGACACAATGTTGGATAGTTTTTTCAATAGGATCTTGTGATCGACCCTGTCGAAGACCTTACTGAAATCAAGGTAGATGACATCGGTGTTGGAGCCCTCTCCCAAAGCTCTCAAATGTCCTCAAAGTGATGCAGGAGCTGCGTTAGGCAGTCCCTTCCATTACGGAACCCATGTTGGTTGGAGATCAGCCGTCTGTTGCTTTCCAGAAATTGGTTATTCGAGATCTCACCACCCTCTCAAATACCTTGATGATATGAGAGGTGAGTGAGATCGGACGGTAATTCACTGCAAGGGACTGTTTCCCTTTTTGAAAACTGGGACAACAGACTGGGACAGAAGGTTTTTTTGGAATATAGCCAGCATCCAGTGAGTTTCTCCACAGTTAGCAAGGGGAGATGCAGTTGGTGTCGACACACCTTCAGGACACAAGCAGGGAACCTATCGGGCCCTACTGCTGAATTGTGTTTTATTTCGTTTATCGCCGCTAAGACATCAGGGGCACTAAACGTTATGTCCGATATAGTGTGTTGGGGGTTGACATCACTGATACAGCCCAGATCGGCCATATCAGGATTGCTGAAAACAGAGCAGTATTGTTTCTGCAGTATCTCGGCCATGGATTTGGCATTATCTTGGAGAGTGCCAGTTTCGTCAATAGAGGGCCTACAGTGGAGACAGTGACCCTGCGTTTCCTCGCAAATGAAAAGAACACTTTGGGGTTGAGTTTGATTTTTTCAATGGCCCACTTCTCCTCAGCTGATCTTGGTTATTGATGAGGGTCTTCATGCATTGTTGGAGGTTATATTTTTGGATTCAAGCAGTGCGATAGCCGTCGAATGTGTGTGTTGCTGTTGGCAGTACTTTAGTTTGTTAATTTTTTTGTTTGTTCTTTTTATTTTTCTGATAATGGTTTTTCTGTTTTGGGGGATTCTGCACTTTTTGTTCACAGGTCTTGGTGGGGAGTGTTTTGCACATATGTCTGTGACGGTGTCTACAAAGATCTGCCAAGATGTTTTATGGTTGGTGGAGATGTGTGTATGTGTAAAGGACCAGTCAACATTTGATAGCTCGTTCCTGATTGCATCCCAGTTGGCTTTATGGAGATCCATGTTGTCAAATGGGTGGGCTGGAGGAAGGTCACTAGGATAGCTTTCGGCTGGTGGAATTTCATGTTACAGAGAACCATGTCATGGTCTGAAAGAAGGGTTTTTTCCACTGTAACGTTATGTATAGTGTTAGTGTGGTTACTAAACACTAGGTCCAAAATGTTCTGATGTCTTGTTGGTGCAAGGACAAGTTGGGACAAGAAAAACTCATTCGTAAAGTCGAAAAGTGACTCTGCTGCTTCTTTGTCAGCGGTTGAGGCGGAGTGCTTGGTTTCAAACAGTTTGTAGTCCAGTCAAACAGGGTAGATTGAAGTCTTCTATCATGAGTATGTTGCTATAATGGCACTGTTGAATAAAGCACTTAATGCTGTTGAGGCATTCTTTAAAGCACAGTATGGGTGTTTGGGGCGGCCTATAGAGCCCAATTACTGTCAGGTCATTGGCTTTGTTGTGCACGGTGACTGATTCACAGTAGCCGTTGGAGAATATACTATTTCCATCTGCCGTAAATGATCATGCAGGAAAATGGCAGTTCCACCCTTCCTCCTGCCGATACGATCCGCGCGGATGGTTGTGAAATTCTTCACTCTCACTTCGGCTTCCAAGTGGAGTTGTCAAGGTGGGTCTCAGTGAGAATGAAGAAAGGGATGTGGTGTGAATGGTTACCAACCCAGTCTTCAATGAATTGGACCTTCCATTTTTGTGCATTGATGGAAGGGCTGACACCTTGTGCATTGAGTAGGATGTGGAGGTTAGTGTAGTGGCTGGTTTTGACTGTTGCAGGGGGCTTGGATTTTTTGTGTGTGTTAGTGGCAGCAATGTGGGGAATTGGTGCCACTGGGGGGTAATAGCATAGGATGGTGTTGAGTGATGGCTAGAATGTTTTTGTGTATCTCTTTTGCCATGTTCAACATGGCTAAAAAAGAATTTTCCTGCTTGGGAGCAGTTTTTGGCTGGAGTTGTGGTTGCACGTTGGATAGGGTTGTAGTTTCCACTTTTTGTTGTTGTGTTTTTGTGTCTTCCTGAAAAGACTGGACCAGCATTACTGCAGCATGGTGTGTTTCTATTTTTATTGTTATTCAGGTTGTGTGTTGGCTTGAGGCCCCGTTTCTGTTTGTGCGTCGGGTCCCTGGAAGATGAGTGAAGGGACAGTCGCTCAGTAGACATGTCTCTCACGTTGGGAATACCGGCAGATTTTGGGACTCCGAGTTGTGTGTGTTTTGAATTTCGATTTACTATTTGGTGGTGTTGATGTTATTGTGGGATGCGTGCTTTGGCCTTGGCCGGTATAGTGCGTCTAGTGCCGGGTAGATGCGTGAAGATGCAGTCACTATTTGTGCAGAGTCTCTGGCGCAGTGAATAGCGGCATATTTGGGGATTTCTTGTTTGAGCCGTGGGGGGCGCATTCTGCTTCCTATGTTTCTTTAAGTTTTTGTTACTGCAGTAGTATTGAGGTGGTGTGATGTGGGGGAAGAGGGCAGTGGTTTCTTATTTGGTTTTTGTTGGTATTTTTGGTGATAGAAGACGATGGTGGCAGCGGTGGTGATGATGATGATGATAATTGTGGTGGTTGCTGTGAGAGCGGTGAAAAGATACTGGTATTTAGTGAATCGTCTAGTAAGCTAGAGTTGAGGAGTGGCTGTTGTTGTTCTTGTTGCTGTGGCTGTTGTTGTTGTTGTTGTGCCTGACCGATGTCAGGGTCAGCCATTGTGCTGGGAACCAGGAGTGGCTCATTCTGTTGTTGTTGTTGTTGTGGCTGCTGATTTTCTAGCTGTTGTTGTTCTTGAACTGTGAAAATATGTAGAAGCTTTGCATAATGGCCTCTTATCAGTTTGAAAGATACTTCGATATGTTTCAACTTGCTACGAATCTGTTTGACGGATCGTGTGTTGACCACTTGTGATGTTTTTTCGGCAATCTCATTCAAACACAAGACATTTAGATTTTCTGTTTGGGAAAGAGAGAGCCATGTGTTTATTAAAACATCAATTTCGTTATCAGACCAATTTCGTCTGTTGCAGGCCTGCAAGTTAGTCATGTTTGTTTTCCTTTTGATTTTTGAAAATATATATATTCTTTCTTGGGAGTTAAAGAAGTGTATATATATATAAAAATGTTCTCTCTTAAGGGTGTGAGTTTTTGATTATTTGGTTGTTTGAGGATATTAAAAGAAAAACAGGTGTATATAACAATTTGTAGTTAAATGAAAACGTACTTACGGGTTTGTAGGCAAAAACGTGGTTACAAATATATATATATTTAAGGTCAGTTAGTTTTGAAGCTGTGTAGCTTGCTACTGACTTGGGAGAGAAACAAATAGACGTCCGTCCACTCCAACAGTTAATCCATATATATATATATATTATATAAATATATGTATATATATATATATATATATACATATATATATATATGTATATATATATATGTATATATATATATATATTATATATTATATATATATTATATATATATATATATGTATATATATATATATATATATATATATATATATATATATATATATACGTATATCTATCTATATATATCTCTCACATGCAAACACACAAAAAATATATACATATACATGATAGGCACGTGCTCAGAAAGCGTAAAACTATCAAGAGTAGAAATATCATCAATGATAAGTATATAAACACAAATCAAAAAAATCAATTCTTGGTAACGTATTGTATCTATAACAGAAAGTTAGCTAGTTGAAGAAAAATATAAAAGAAAGATTTATCTTGTTACTTTTATCGAAGATAATATAATACGTCTCGATGTTAATAGTTCTACTACGGAATGGCGTGTGTATATGAAGCTTTGTTTCTAAGGCAAAGTTGTCACGATGCATATTCAAGTAAAGAATAGGTTTCATCATTTATATTTTATTTTTAAAACTATCTCCTAAAGCCTTAGGAAGTGAAATCGAAAAAGGTTGTTTGACTAGCACAAGTATAAGAAGGGAAAAGTTAAAACAAGGCAGCAAAAAAAAAGTGGGGTTAACTGGAAATACGTGAAGAGAAAGGGCTTGTTGTGATTAAAAGGTGTATAGTGCATACACACGCAGATAAACTCTTACTCACACAATCACACACATAACCAGATAGAGAATTTGATATATAAACTTCAAAGAACAAATGTACGGAAATCAAAAGCTCAAGCAATAACACATTCGTTAAATGCTTACACGTTAATATATTTGCAGTAAATCTAAGGGGAACCGACTCGCACGTACGTGCATAAATGGAATTTAAGAGTAACATATTTAATAGCAGAGCATAATTTTAGGTGTTGCTCATACTTTAATCGCGCTCAACAGATGTTTCATTAAGATAAACGCCACGAAATGTATAATTGGTTTAAATTAATTAAATTAGAATTAAATTAGATTAAAAAATGTTTCATCGAAATCACCAAGAATGTTATATCAATCAGGATAGTCATTGATTTAAATAAAACCTTATATATAACTTATGTAACTTGAAACAAGACTCAGATAATGAATTTGTTTATAAGCATAAACGTGTGTGTGTGTGTGTGTGCATATATACATATACATACAAACATACACACATACATACATACATACATACATACATACATACATACATACATACATACATATATATATGCATGTATGTATATTATATATGTATATTATATATGTATATATACTATATATATATGTATATATATATATATAGATATATAAATATATTTCTCCCTAATATACATATATGTGTGTGTGAACATGTGTGTGTGTGTAGATATATCTTTGTATGTATTGCGTATACATAAATTTATAACGTTAAATACATCAAACAGAGAAACGATATAAGCATATATCTTTGTATGTTTATATGGATGTTTGTACTTATGTATGTGCCATATACATATGCATGTATGTATATTCTTGTTTTTCTCAGTCTTTGTGTTGTTTTTTTTTTGCCCGTCAAAGTGAAAATTTATTTTTCCTATTGTTTTCTACCAGAATACAGAGAATGGCTTAAGACAAAATTCTTATTTCAAAGTACCAACTTTCAAGATAAAAAGAAAAAGAAAATACACCAACCTACAAACAGAAGTATAAGAAAGTATCTTATGGAAACAGTCTTAATGGAAAGTTACTGAATTTTACAACATATTGGTAAATATTTGAGGACATTTTGAAATTCTTGTGTTATAGTATTATTTTTAAATCGGATTTTCTCCGCCAGTTGTCGATGTTATATAAACATAATGCACCATAAGTTTTACAGAAACGCTTTCTGAACTTTTTAAATTCAGAAAATGAATGATTGTGTGACTTTCATACCCTTTCGAAAGTGTTTGGTGAGACGAATGAAGTGAACAGGCTTAAAATCTCTATTGAATCACTCACCCCAAATAATTGATGTTCATGGTTTAGACAACGAGTTCAAATGATATAAGACATGTATTGATTAGCGGCGTATTTTATGTAGAAATCTCATAGACCTCTGACTAATGGTACGTAGAGGAGCCATGATTGTCTCTTATTATAATGGAGTTGTAAAAAAATCCGCATACTTTGGTAGAGAAGCTAGTGAGAAATATGTAAACCTGACAAAAATCAATGATAGGTAAAGGAAATATTGAAGATAGCGACGAGAATAGTGATAATAATAATGAGTGTTTCTAATATAGGTAAAAGGCCTCCAGTTTGGATGGAAGGGGTTTTTCAGTTCAATCGACTTCAATGGTACATTATGTATCCCGAAAAGCAAAGTTGATGTAGGTGGAATTCGAACTCAGAATGTGAAACCGGAAGAATTATTGCAAGGCGTTTTATTCGACGCTCTAATGATTCTGTCAGCCCAACACCCTAACTAGAAGTAGTAGTAGTAGTAGTAGTAGTAGTAGTAGTAGTAGTGGTAGTAGTAGTGTGATCTGACGCTCCTGAAGTTTGGAATTTTGTCGACAGCAACTATACAGAACTGTTTTTCGAGCTGTTGCTGCCAAAACCTCTGCTGGAATTGCAATTTAGGCTCTTCCCCATTCACGTTCTTCCTTGTTGTTTAGGGATGTCAGCAAAAAGATCTGTCCAGTGTAGTCTCTCCAACTATTTACTTGTCATCCTCATTGTCGTTGTTGCTGCCACAGCTGCCTACAACTGTTGCTGTTGTGGTTGTTTCTGTTCTTGTTTTTTTTATGATACATGTTGTTAATGGTAATGTCGTTGTCGCAGTGGTAGTTGTTTCTGTTATAATCCTCTGCTTTTCCTTCCCTGGTACTGATGGAGGTCAAACTGGTTATATTTCAGTTGAGGTAAGAAGAACCACCACTATTCAGTTTCGTAGTCAGACGAATCATTCCCCTTCCCACCATTCCAAATAGCTTAGGTTTTGGTGTCACCTTGCATTTTCAACATCAAAATTTAAGATATGGCAATATAATTTTCGTTGTAAGCAAGTTGCTCTTTGTGGACCGTTACTTTGTCCCCGTTTTTCACGAGGTCCTTATTGAACGAAAGGTAAAAACAAAGCAAAACAAAGTATTTACAACGAAAACAACTAAACTTTTAGTAGCCCTAGCAGATAATAATAATAATAATAATAAATAGTGAATGCCCTGATGCAGTACTAGGCAGTGGCTATTCCCTGACGCAGTACTAAGCAGTGGCTTTCATGGCTTTTCCTCTTAACTGATTGAAAGTGTTATCATGTACATTGTTTTGTCTTGGAATAAAAGATGGGCTACAGCAAATATTCTGCTCAATACCACAGATTTGCTTGTCAGGTGTTTGACCTTAACCAGTTGACCATGTCCCTTAGTGGCTGGCGATATGTGCATCTCTGATCACGAGAAGAAGTGGGGGGAGCATCATAGCCATGTGTTGAGAGGAATTATTTATGATTTAGAAAATTCGCCTTCGGAAACATGGGTGTTTCATTCAACATCCTTAAATAACCCTTATTCAGGGACCCTTTGAGCAGGATGAGCTACTTACCTGAAGTAAATTCTAACTGGGCCCCAGCTGCAAGGTCATGTGCTGTTAATCTTGATATGAGATCACCATGTGGCTCACATATGTACCCTGATCAGACGGGTAGTAATGATGGGTATACTGGGCTTCGTATATTTTACCCCAGTGTCACTTTGATGGCATGCACCGCTCTCTGACTCACTACTACTACTACTACTACTACTACTACTACTACTACTACTACTACTACTACTAATAATAATAATAATGATAATTTAAGGAGCAATACTTGCGCAAACTGAGAGTGATCCTTAAATCGAAATTAAACGGGCAGAATAAGACTGAAGCTATCAACACCTGGGCGGTTTCACACCTTAGATATGGAGCAGGGGCAATTACAAGGACAGCAGATGAACGAAACAGCTTAGACAGAAATACAAGAAAGTTACTCACTAGATATAGGCATATGGCGTAGTGGTTAAGAGCGCGGTATACTAACTCCAAGATTCCGAGTTCGATTCCAAACAGTGACCTGAACAACAACAATAATTATAACTTCGAAACATACCTTAGGAATGAGAAACCAGGTTCGAAATTTCCCCAGGACACCTGCAGAGGGCTGGAGGGTATATCAGCCGAAACGTTGTGTTAACAAGATGAAGACAAATATCCGTCGAATGTAAATAATGTACACTTACGTAATGTTTAACCAAATATAAACATATGCCAAAGAATTAATGAACTATTCTGTGTAAAACACACACACACACACACACAATTGAAAGTGATTGTAAGGAAGTAAAATGATAGACACATTTACTTTAAACTTAGAAAATAGACCTAAATTACCAATAATAGACGACAATACTTTCGCTGTCCGAGTATTATAAATCATATTTATAAGTGAATTAGACTTATTTTGTATTCAAATGCATATTTTTTTTAATAACCGTATCAATAACTATATTAAAAAAGATCGCCGAAAATTCGACACGAAAAGATTATATTTATCACAGGCTTAAGGAGATGGAGGTTTTTTGTAAGTAGAATTTTATTAAATATTTTGTAGGATTGCAAAAATATCCAGTAAAGAATTAAGGGAAATGAATAAAAATAACTACAATTTGAATAAATATAGCAACTGCTTTCTGTTTCCAGAAAAGCCAGCAAATATATGGCAGAGGCTGAGAAAGCAGAAAGATAATAGGAGATTGGGGAAAGAACAAGAGAAATCGCTAATAAAATTAAAACAAAATAACTCAGCAATTAATTGATCTAACACATTGCTAAAACGATGGTAAACATGTGTTCGAAAACAGAAAATTGTAGACAGAATGAGTAAAGAAAAGAAAGAATTCTGACCGAGGAACGATAACAAAATCTTACCAAGTCAGCAGTTTTGAAGGGAGGGAGTTAGTCCATGATATCGAACCCAGTACTTGCCGTATACTTTAGCTTATAGAACCAGAGAAGATGAAAAATAAAGTTGATTTTAGCTGGATTTGAACTTACACTTTTCAGATTCATAAGTAATGAAAGTTAGTCTGACGTTATAACAATTTTACCAATCAGTGCCAATAGCAATAACAAGCGGGATAATTACTATAAGTGGTTGAAGGCAATTATCATCAAGGTATATGCAGAAAAAGATTAGAGGAAAAACAAAAATATAAATGAGGTTATAATGAATTACTGAAGTACAAGGAATGCTTCAAATTTTATCTACTCGACCTAGAAACGTTGAATAAATATAATAATACTTGTGACGTTATCATCATAAAACTTAACTGTTGATTACGAAGCCCTTAAAGGTTTCAGATTTTAATTAATATATGGATTATTAATTTAGACTTTTAAAATTTCTCTTTAAATATGAATCCATTTTTACCATCTGCTAAATATCGAACAATATTTTTCCAGTGATGTTTATTGTTTAATTATTATCTGAAAATATCTTAATTACATTGTCTTATCTCATCCAATTAATATCATTTTCTAAAATGAGAAAAATCTTTCTGACACTAAAACATACATGAATATCTCACTCTCTCTCTCTCTGTCTCATATATATATATATATATGTATGTATACATACACACACGTATATATATATATATATAATATATATATATATATATATATATACACACGTGTGTATGTGTGAGTACTTTTGTGCGCGCGCGTGTGTGTGTGTGTGTGTGCGCAATGAGTTGCCACGTCAGAGCATTTTAACAGAAAATTACTTAAGCATATTTCAATACAATTTCTATCTTTGAAGAATTAAATTCACAAGAAAGTTTCGTTCATTTCTATTCGAATAACGAAAGCTACGAAGCTACATGAGTGACATATATTAAAAGTTAATCGAATTGTAAATAGTTGGAGAGAATGTAATTGCGAAGAAATAACTATCAAGGAAGATCTCCAGTGATGCCTCGGGGCCTGCAGATCAAAAGGTAAGTGGAATTGACAGTTATAATAAGATCATAGACACAGCAAGTGCATTTCTGAGAAAGTCACGCTTGAACTTACGCCAACATAAGCAATTTGAAACTTTTCAATGCCAACAAAGTAGACAATCTTTCGAAGCTCATGGAATTTGGAGGGTGAAGCTTTGTGAAATATGACATGTACAATTTGAAATACATATAGGTTTGATAATAGAATATTCTGTTAATAAAGCAAAACAGGTAGAGGTCTTCGCTAGGTTAAGTAATTTTACTCTGCTGTAGGAGTTCACAAGCTATGGCATACACACACACACACACACACACATATATATATATATATATGGCATACACGTACACACAAATACTGTATGTATAATCATATATGCGTTTATATGTTTATCAATGTGTACAAATAATTCCTGCTACTTGTTTAGGGGAACATGATATAACCTCCTTAAAATAAAGCACTCAAAATGTCTATAGTGGTTATATATATATATTAGGAAGTCACAATTTACGTCTGTCATAGAGTGCTCTTTGGTATCGAACCTTTATAGCGCTTAGCAGAACAGATGACTTGTCAGACACAAGTGGCTGAAAGCGCATCCAATGGTTACAATATGACTTTTAACTTGCTAAATCCACATTTACTGCTCTAATGCTTAAAAAATATTTTCGGATATGTGAACTACTGACAATTTATTTACCGATAGAATAAGTACTAGGCTTACAAAGAATAAGTCCTGGGGTCGATTTGCTCGACTAAAGGCGGTGCTCCAGCATGGCCACAGTCAAATGACTGAAACAAGTAAGAGAATAAAAGAGATATGATGTTTTATTAAAACAGTTCTTAATACAAAATCGCTTTTTGTTTTTGTTGGGTTCACTCTCTTAAGGTTTGAATCTAATAAGATCTGAACAGTCATTGGTCTTATATAGAGAACAATTGCACCATATATTTATTCCTTCATTGCCCACACGGGGATAAACATAGAGGGGACAAACAAGGCCAGATAAAGGGATTAAGTGGATTACATTGACCGCAATGCGTAACTGGTACTTAGTTAATCGAGCCAAAAGGAGGAAAGGCAAAGTCGACCTCGGCGGAATTTGAACCCAGAACGTAGCGGCAGACGAAATACCTATTTCTTTACTACCTACAAGGGGCTAAACACAAAGAGGACAAACAAGGACAGACAAACGGATTAAGCCGATTACATCGACCCCAGTGCGTAACTGGTACCTAATTTTATCGACCCCGAAAGGATGAAAGCAAAGTCGACCTAGGCGGAATTTGAACTCAGAACGTAGCGGCAGACGAAATACCTATTTCTTTACTACCCACAAGGGGCTAAACACAAAGAGTACAAACAAGGACAGACAGATTACAACGACCCCAGTGCGTAACTGGTACTTAATTTATCGACCCCGAAAGGATGAAAGGCAAAGTGGACGTCGGCGGAATTTGAACTCAGAACGTAGCTGCTGACGAAATACTGCTAAGCACTTCGCCCGGCGTGCTAACGATTCTGCCAGTTTGCCGCCCTCAATTGCATCATGTATTAGTGATGCTTCACACTTGGTCCCATTTCGAGTTTCTTTAGATATCATAATAATGTTCCTGTTCTTCTAATAATTAAACTATGTACCACTCTTAATGTGTTTGTCTCTTCTTTCGTCATTCATTCCTTGTAAACCCACAGACATGACATTAAATGATACATAAATTTCCTCTTCTTCATTAATCCAACGAATTAGAATTCTCTCTCTTCTCACATTTCCATTACAGAATCATAGAAGTTCATGTTTGACAGCAATTGCTTCCAGTACACTAGTGAATAAGGTTTTGTAAACTATGGTACCTGGCCCTCCTCTTCGGTTTCAAACATATAAGAAATTTGAGATTTTCCCTATGTTTCCATAAACGACAAATAAAAGCACAACACAAATACAAATTTTCCGCATTTAACACGAATTTCGTGTGTAACTGAATCAGACGCTGTCGACTTTTACTGTTTTTTTTTTCACTAAACCATTCTGGAATTTCACGTTTGTTTTCTAGCATTTGTTAACAAAAATGCAATGAATCTCATTGATGGAAATTTTAATGTATTATTTGTACAAGCTTCCGAAGATCTATGTCTATAAAAGAAAACACCTAATCAATAATCTGCAAGTCTTCATTATTTTTCTAATCAATAATCCATGATTCTCCATTTATTATTGGCTACAGATAGGTCTGTTACAATCACATCCTGTTAGAATCACGCGTTTTCGAGTCAGCAGATACACTGATTTAAAAGTCAGACTTTAGTCTCTGATGAGGTCAGTTTTTGAACTTAGCATAAGAAATGTGATAAACAGTTTTATAAAACATATGAAATATGTCCAAGTTTATCATAAAACGATAGATATATGGGATCATACATTTTTGATATTTATAGATATGTGTGAGTTGAAGAATCAAAATTTGAATCCAAAATGTTATAGTGTTATCCTGAATCTAACAAATGATTCCGATTCAATGTCAATATCCATCAACACCATATTATAATGCGGGAATGAAGAAATATATAGTTAAGCACCAATATTTACAAAATCGGCAAAAAAAAATTGTTTAAGTTTATAAAACATTTATTCGTGCAGTGAGCAGATGTGTAATTTATTATTTGAGACCTGTATTTAAGTTGAGCCAACAATATTTTAGAGGCGGCGAGCTGGTAGAGTCGTTAGCACGCCGGGCGAAATGCTTAGCGGTATTTCGTCTGCGTTTCGTTCTGTGTTCAAATTCCGCCGATGTCGACTTTGCCTTTCATCCTTTCGGGGTCGATAAATAAGTACCAGTTACGCACTGGGATCGATGTAATCGACTTAATTATTTTGCCTGTTCTTGTTTGTCCCCTCTATGTTTATCCCCCTCTGGGCAATAAAAAGTAAATATTTTCAGAGGCAGTGGAGTAGGAGGAAGCAATGTAGTGAGCAAATAACCTGGAAACGAGATGAATACGAGTGAATAGAGAGAAAAATAAATCAAGTGAGTGTTAAAAGTAGAAAAATGGCTCATGTGCTATATACAGAGTAAAAGAAAACCAATGAGTGAAGAATTGAAAGTGGAAGATAGGGATTGAAGATGGCAGCAGGAGCATTAGATAAATGCCATAAGCGTATAAGAAGTGAATAAAGAACAAGAAGAGGGAAAGGAAAGAAGTAAAACTCAAGTAACACAGTTCAGAAAAAATAAGTCGTGCTTGACGAGGAAGTCTATAACTGAAAATAAATAAATTCTCTTTGGTTCTACGAAAACAGTAACACTCATGGTGCACGGTGACCACACACGACAAAATATGGTCTGCAGAAAAGCTTGACAAACTGAAGTGTCACCTGTGTTTGAAATGTTCAATTTCTCTTCTCAGTTCACGCGACAATACCCACTTATTTGACTATACTAACTTCTCTATTCTGATGAAAAATCATCTTTTCTTTCAGTTGTCTTAATGGCTTCACCACTGACTGTTATTCTTTAGCCTTGACATATTTAATTGCTATTATCTTTCGGGCTTCAATCGAATTTTTCTGCTTATATTAATGTAACAGGTAACTGCTTAATTATTTCAGTAGCTGGATTAATTTTTATTCATGTAGAACATAGAATTTAGAACATATTACTTTTAATAATTTGGTTGTTTCTTTGTTTAATTTTTAGTTTTCTTACTTTTATCTATCATAAAGAACCACCGATTTATGTGTTAGACAAAATGCTTTACAGTATCCGTTGCAGTTCTTTACGTTCTGATCTCAAATCTAACCGGGGTCAACTTTCGCTTCCTCCTTCCGGTGTCAATAAAATAAAGTACCAACCAACCAACCAACCACGGGGGTCGATAAAATCAACAACATCCCAATTTTAGTTCTTGTGCTCATATTAGAAATAAGTAATCTTATTGTTTGCACCTCCTACTTTTTTTAAAATCAAATTTAACCAACCAAGACTACACGCTAAAGTTGTTGTGTGTCAAACAGGAAAAATGAGATACCTTATTCAAACCGAATTAAATTGATCTTCAACATAGTTACATATTATAGACATGGATAAAACAATATATAATCTATCATAAAGTAAACTTTGAAATTATTTTCTATATATGAGTTAAGTTGATATATTAGGAAAACGTGTGATTTCATTCCGTATGGACTAAAATGAATTCTTTCCCTTCAGTGAAATATGTTTGTGCATCATTTCATTATAGATGTTACGAACTATTTTTATAGCAAACGTTGCACTAATACACCTGATTTTAATTGAATTCACCACAAAATTACCGTAAGTTGTGCTTTTTCTCCGAAAATTTAAAAGCTAATTCTCTGGAGAAAACAACATGCGGTTTAGAACATCTTACTGTTGGCGACTTATGAGTGTGTACTGTAATGCAAATCATTAATTACCATCTGTTCAACTATTCGCATATTAACGCCCGAAGGCCTTGTTAAGTTGTGGATTTTTAGTTTCATACCATCTTCGACAAGAGCAAAAAGTTCAATGAATTAAATCTTGTTGATGACACATAGTTTATTTATTATGCATTAATTATCTGTGAAATATCTTAAACATGAAAATAAACCACGTTTTTGTTTAATATTGATGTCTAAGTCGGGCCTTGTGCCTAGAGTAGAAAATAATATTAATGTATAATGTGCTATATTACGTACTTCAAATTAATTCTGAAATAAGAACATTTAATTTAAATAGCATTAAACAACTCACTGTTGTCTGTATTATTAATCAATTCTAAATGAAAATGATACGTACTTTTTCAAACACCAGCGGAGAATTTGAAACGTTCTTTTTTGTATAGTATGAAATCTGGAATCTCAGGAAGAGAGATAACAACCGCATTAACAAAAGAACGCAAGCTAATACATCTGACTAGGTTGTGACACTGCAGTATTAAGCTTTATTCACTGATCACTTTCTGATACGTCATGTGGGCTGCGTCATCTCTACCATAATACAGTAATAAGAGAAGACGGAATGCTAAATTTAAATCGTATCGAAAACTTAGCCAGGATACCAGTAGCTCTTAATTTTGAACCAATTCTGCTTTTTGTTTGTTTCGGATGTAGCCACATAAATCTGAATCTATTGCTATAATATAAACATGTGCTCTGTTAATTTTAGAGGAAGCATCCCTATAGAATTCCAGATCTATGCATGATATAACAGTATAAGTACACTCTAGTTGTTGTCTACCTTCAGGTCAGTCTTCACGAAGCAATCCTATGATATGTAGTCCTACGGTGGAACTAATATGTACGATTTATTGTTGTATTCTTCCATGAATGTGAAGGGGCGTGGCTTAATAGTTAGGACATACGGCTCGCGATCGCAGAGTCGTGAGCTGTGTCCTTGAGCGTTGTGTCCTTAAGCCAGAACATTTATTTCACGTAGCTCCAATCCACTCAGCTGCCAAAAATTAGTAGTACTTGTATATCAAAGGGCCAGCCTTTTTACAATTTGTGTCACGATGGATCTCTCCGAGAACTACGTTAAGGGTTCACATATCTGTGGAGTGCTCAGCTAGTTGCTCGTTAATTTCGCGAGTAGGCTGTTCCGTCGATCGGATCAACTGGAATCCTCGTTGTCGTAACCGACGGAATACCAGTTACTTCCAGGTATACCATCTCTCCGCAAATCTGAGGAACTACGCTCCACAGGCAATTCATTATTCTTACCAGGTGCAGTGCAGAATGTTGCAGAGTCCCCTTTGTCCATTCTGTTTCTGGACATACTGCTGGTTGTCGGGCTACTTCAGAAGTTCGTAGAGTGGAGTGGCCCAGAGTGTGACAATTGTTCTCTCTGCTTTTATCATTGACAACGGTAATCTCTGTATACTGCGTACAGTTACCGAGTATATTGATGAGTTACTATGCTTGCGAGGACTCAATGGAATCAATACAAGTTTTTGTATACATGATATACCTACAAAATTTATCATTTAGAATTCAAACTTAATTACACATACCTATTAGTTTCGTATTACTTCCCAGCAAAGAAAGCGTTAACGTCTGTATAGCTGAAATATCTGATGCTCTAAACAAGAGGGTGATTTACCACTGGAATGTAATTACTATTACTCTCTTTTACTTGTTTCAGTCATTTGACTGTGGTCATGCTGGAGCACCGCCTTTAGTTAAGCAAATAGACCCCAGAGCTTATTCTTTGTAAGCCTAGTACTTATTCTATCGGTCTCTTATGCCGAACCGCTAAGTTACAGGGACGTAAACACACCAGCATCGGTTGTCAAGCGATGTTGGGGGGACAAACACAGACACTCAAACATATACACACACATACATACATATATATATATATATACATTTTAACATACAAAAACTAATTGTTTTAGTCTACCAAATCCACTCACAAGGCTTTCGTCGGCTCGAGGCTTTAGTAGAAGACACTTGCCCAAGGTGCCACGTAGTGGGATTGAACCCGGAACTATGTGGTTCGTAAGCAAGCTACTTACGACACAGCCATTCCCACACCTGTTAACATGAAATTAATTTTAACATACAAAAACTAACAGTTTTAGTATGTTAGAACGAAAGGATATTCCGCTTTGTACGTAATCTAGAATTTCTCTTGGGATAAAAGAATAGTCAGAATACTCTGCTTATGTAAAAGTAATGCCTGAAGCTAAACGATATTAATTTAGTGGTTTGTAAGATATGGTACAGAAAAACAAGTGACGTGTGCGTGAAAATTTAGCAGGATAATTCACCATGTACGGACACTTGTTCACTTTTTCAGTCAATCACATTCAGGCTAGGTAGAGACGCGGGGACCTGCAAAATAAGATTGGATATTTGTTGGGGCTGTTTAACCCCAAACCGACCCTGTTAAGTAGACTTTCGATCAAGCACCTTGCAGCCAACATGACACTCACTTTACGTAGCATCCGTTAGTGCTTTCGTTGCTGGATCTAGATCACTGTTCCCAAGAAATGACTTTGTTCGATGCATGATAAATAAGTTTAAAAAGGTAAATAATTTTAAAGTTATATCATGTAAACGCAAACTTGTATAGATTCAATTATTTTTTATGTAAGGAATATGCACCGAATGACACGTGCAATGTTTGTAAACATACAACAGGTTATATTCTGCATTTATATACACGTTATATATATATATGCTAATCTATAAATATATATATTCATGGATACAACTCTTACACATACACACACAAGCGCGCACACATGCACACACACATACTTGCGCTACAGATGCCAACATATGCATGTACTTAATAAACTGCGTAATACGTCATTAGAAATGACGTAGGTACATTATACCATGATAAATATATTTATATATGTGTGTGTGTGTGTGTGTGTGTGTGTGTTGTTCAAAATTATTTTCATATAATTATATCTACATGTACATACATTTACACAACTGTATATATATAGAAGCATGTATGTACATATGTGTGTATATATATGCTTATATGTCTATACAATTGTATGTGCGTATAAAAATATATGTTTGTGAGTCTATAAATATGTGTGCGTGTATGCACGTAAGTGTGTGTGTTATATCAATTAATTTTTTTTCAGTATGCAAACAACTTCTAAAAGTAAACAACTGAAGTGAATGAACATAAACAGGTGTAATTATATTTATATATTATCTGTCTATCACAGACATTCTGCTTGTAACCCTCCTACTCTCTTTTAACCCGTCTTTCTCCTTCTCTCTCTGTGCCTCTCTACA
Organism: Octopus sinensis; assembly: GCF_006345805.1. Lineage (NCBI taxonomy): Eukaryota > Metazoa > Mollusca > Cephalopoda > Octopoda > Octopodidae > Octopus > Octopus sinensis. The sequence continues at coordinate 124,880,582 of NC_042998.1, read as the reverse complement.
TATTTGTGTGTGTGTGTGCGCGTGTGTGTATGTGTGTGTGTGTGTGCATACATACAAAAGTAAACACAAAATGAGTATAATCGTATATAGAATTAAATATAGAATATAGAGAAATTCCGAATTAATGTCTGATGAAAAAAATGTAATTGCATTCTTTGTCAAAAAAGAAAAAAAGTAACTACCTCTTTGAAGAGGATTTATAGAGATGGGAACGTTCAATAAGTAAATATACTAGTATTGCTTACTGAAACGGATTGTAATTAAATTATATAAATATTACATCGTACTACATAGCTTGGTTTAAGGTGAAGTTGATAAGCCGCCGCACTCCTTGGCATATAATAAAATTCTGTATAATAAAGTAATATGATAAAGTTTTATAATAAAGGTCTTAAATACGAAGAAGTTCGTATGCCGTTGGGAGACGAGAGTTCTAACATTATTAAAATAGTTTTGCCGACGCAGAACATGAATAGTTTCTTTGGATTGTGGTTTTATATGGTTCGCTAGATAGATTGTTATTCTGTCATTGCCAGACGCGGTATATATTGATAAAATATTTAAATCTTGCTGGTTGCAGCCAGAACACAAACC
>NC_042998.1:124869988-124874988 GCF_006345805.1 Octopus sinensis | reverse complement strand
CATCCTTTTGGGGTCGATAAATTAAGGACAGGTTGTGTACTGGGGTCGATGTAATCGACTTAATCCGTTTGTCTGTCCTTGTTTGTCCCTCCTGTGTGTGGCCCCTTGTGGGCAGTGGAGAAATAAGAGAGTAATTAACCATCATCTCGTAGCACTTTTATTCACGTTCAGCTTGCATTATCTCTTTGATTAAATCTGCCAACGCGAAACCAATAGAAAAATATAATCAGATGAAGTTCCCTTGGAATGTTCCTTCTCTAGTAGAAGTGGTTTTTACTTTTAGTATTGTCGTCCCTCCTATCCACAAAATTGCCTTTGATTTGTTTGCTGTACTTATTTCTGGTGATAACTTTAAGCATGATTAATGGATTCCAGGATCCACTCGTAGAAAGTACCCGAAAAGGCTTGGTAACCATTATATGCCATACTCAGACCCCTCGTTCTCTCTCCACAGTTTCCGTTATGGCTTTGTTGATAGGTAATTGATCCTTATATCCATATGAAAATCTGTGACAGATTTCTGCTCTTGTGAAAGCATGCTTTGAATGATTATTTACCCTGTTCTCTATTATTGCAGCTAAGGCGTTATAAGCCGCAAGAAAGGAAAATTATGGGTCTATACTTGGGGGGGGGGTTCTCTTTTTATTAATTTTAGGGATTAACATGATTTTTCCCAGAGAAAGAAAAGAGAGAGAGAGAGAGAGAAAGAGAGACAAATAGAGGAGAGTTGGAGAGGGAGGAAGAAAAGAGGCCTATATAACTGCCATAGTATGATTTGTTTGCAAAGATGTGTTTAAAATACTTCTTAGAAGTGGAATAAACAACAACAACAAAAATCAATTAAATTGTTCTCTGCAGAACATTCTAAAATGAACAGATGTCACCAGGCGTTCAAAATTATTAACATACACAACACATCAGTAAGTTACAACAACGGATTATCCAGAAACATGAAGGAAATATTTTAGAAGAATAATAGTGTCGTTTAGATGTCTGTCATGAAAATTTGCTTTCATTAACTTTTTATTTTTGTTTTGTTCCCGATCTCCAGGTTCAGATTGAATTAGGGTAATTCTTAAGATTAGCTAAAGAACATATAATTCTTCTCAAAGCTAATTATATGAACGATGTTTTTATAGCGATAAGAGTTGTTCAATGATAAAACAAATAACTGAATAAATTACATTTCAATGGATTCGTAGAATAATAATTCACATTTTATGCACAAAATAATTTTTAATGGAATGTCAGAATTAAGTAAATGATTAAAGTTACAATTATGGATTGTCGTATTTAGACTGACCATGAAACACTAGAACACATACAAACACACATTCATATGTTTCAGACATTCTTTCCGCGTGGGACAATGTAAGAAGAACCCCGAGGCTGGTGAGAGACCTGTTTCAAATGCTTGCATCAGAATGAACTCCACTAAAACCACCTAAAGTGCAACAAGGTGGCATTAAACCAGTCGTTAGATTAAATGTGCTATTCGGGTAGGTCACAGTGGTATTGGAAATTAGAGCGCAAAATATCGGAAGAAATACCACCAGGCATCCGGTCCCACATTCTAACAATTCCGCTAATTCACTGCCTAGAATTGATACTTATTTTATCGATTCTAAACTGATGATAGGCAAAACGAACCTTGATGGGATTTGAACTCAGAAAGTAGAGTTGGAAGAAATATCATGAAGCATTCTATTTGAAATCATTCTTTGATAGAAGTATTAGATTTTATTGATTGAGTATTGTTGGTATTTTATAGAATAACATACAAACTGTTAATTGTTTATACAATATTTTTTACTGGATATCTAAAATATCTTACTATTACGTTAGATCTCATCTTTTCTAACATTCCAGGGACCCATTAATTGAGCTTAAATATTTTTGTGGCTAAAAGATAATTTTAACCTTGATGTAGAATAGTAAAACGCTGACTGAAGAACTAAAGCTTTTGTGTAGCCTACAGTATCTGTTCTCATATCAACAGTTGGACTATTTGAATGTATCCTAGATAAGATTTAAATCACAAACATCCCCAGAGATTTCCACATTAATAGTGACAAAAATACAAACACAGAAGGTGAAGTTAAACATACATACATATATATACATGTACACACATACATATATACATACGTACATGTATACATACATACATGTGTGCGTGTGTATCTATTTATATGCGTGCAATTTGAGGAAGTTGTCTGAAACGAATGCTATCAATGTTGTTATTAATGAAGACTATCTTATTTTATTTTTGCTCTGTTACAAAAAAACGATAAACTGGAGATCTATGTTCGGGCCCAAACGTATTTTAAAGTAAAAGAGACAGAACATTTCTCCTGGATTTTCCCCTCACTCTATATGGCTATTGTTGTTTGTTCCTTCTTGAGCCACGCCTGGCTCATAGGACCGGTTTCCCAGTTTCCTTGGCGTATAGGTTCCCCAACTGGACGGGACGCCGGTCCGTCGCAGGTGAGCTGAAACATGCCGGAGTGAGAGAAAGTTGTGGCGAAAGAGCCAGCAGAAGTTCGCTATTACCTTCTGCCGGAGCCGGCAGCGTGGAGCTTAAGTGTTTCGCTCATAAGCACACACGTCTCCCGGTCTGAGATTCGAACTCGCGATCCCTCGACCGCGAGTCCGCTGCTCTAACCACTAGGCCATGTACCTCCACTTATATGGCTGCACATGAAAGGAATATGAATTAACAAGGAGCAGTAAAATGAGGAGAAATTGAATGATGACACTAATGAATTACAGGAATAAATGAAGCGTGCATACCAGATGTGCTTGAGATCTGCGCACATCGGATGCATACAAGTTGCTGATTGCCTGTCAGACGTGTGCAAATAAGATGCTGTTCGTATGTATGTGTGGCAGAAGTAAATATGATGTTTCATACACGTAGGTCTGAATAAGTTGTACATCTGATAAATGTTTGCTTGTATATTACACAATTGGGTCTGTATGAATGCATGCACACTACTGTGCTGCAATCTTTAGCTAAACTGCTTATTTAAACTCTAGTTGAAAGTTGGTGAAATTAACTCTCCGTTGACCACTGACAGCTGGTACACAGATCAACTCTTCTGTTGTTAACAGAACGTAATACATCTTGAAGGGACTATCTGTTTGTCGACTGTGAAAGATGATAAACATAGCATCTTGAATAGAATGGTGGGTTTGGTTGGTATGAGCGAGTGTCGAAAGATATCTTCAAGTGATCTATTCGTTAGTAGCAACATTGTGGTGAAGTTGATACGATTTTCTGATAAGTATCGGCAGAATAAGTGAAATAAGCAAAAAAATAAATAGTATTTTACCGTTAACTTCTCTATTGTTAGAATGTATTTGATAAAGAAAATGCAACCGATATGAAAATTGAGTAGAAATATTCATTTCTGCTCCAGGCACAAGCCCCCACTTTTTTTTGGGGGGGGGGAGTCGACGATGTAGTAATGTTGCAGAGGAAAACATTTCTTTTGAAATAATGTTACTTGTTGACAAATGGCATGAAGCTATTCAAATAAAGGTTTGCGTTTTCCCAACGAGTTTGCGTTTTCAAACAGGTTGTTTGTCCAAACAGGCTTGTGTGTTCAAGACATGTTTGCGAATTCAAAATGGAAGCAGTGTTCAAAAATAGGTTACTAATTGTAATTTTTTTTTACACCAGCTGCATTTGAATCATGACCACGGCAGTGAATATTTTCATTTTGTACTGTGAGACAGTTAAGGTGGTATAGTCAGTCATACCTTTCAACATAAAGACAACCGTGGGTAGCATAAATCTGATATTATTTGATGCTTCAAAACGTTCTCCAGAAGGAAAAGGAAATAGATGTTTGGGTATGTGTGTGTGTGTGTGTGTCTGTGTATGCATGCGGTATACACAATTGAGACATCAAATTTAAGCAGCCATCTATATATCATAGTATATACACTGTTACTGCGGCATGTATCCTGAGATACATAGATAGTTCCTTTAATTTAATACTACTTCAATTTCTTATACTGATTTTATTCAGATGCGTTGCTATTCACAACGCCAGTGAATATTTTATCTGATACTTTCTATATAGAAGGTGACGAAATTCTCCCCCAATTATATGTCTGACATCGAGTATGGGCCATTGATAAGACCAAAAAGGAGGACATGAATTTGGCGCTCACACTGACCGCTACTGGGGCGAAGTTTTGTCTCCCTGCGATATTTATTGTGTTTTTAACACAACACGTCAACGAGTGATGTTATCTTAGGACAAACATCGAAGTAACTGGCCTAAAGCCTAGTGAGATGTGTGCCTGAATATAATCCAGCTATACAATTTCGTTCAATATGATTGGTATGACAGGACAGAGGATGAAAACATGTGTAGTAGTAATATGGTGTTAAGATAGATAAATGGTGAATGAGAGGTGTACGTTTGTAGACATGTCTGATCTATCGCTCTATATATATATATTTATACACACACACACACACACACACACACACACAACTATACACATATAAACACAAGTAGAAAGGTGAGAGGACAATGAAGTAAACCCATGGCAACGAAGATTCAATGACAACATCAACAACAGTAGCATCAATAATAGCAACAACAATAGCAATGATATAACGAACGGTGGCACAAAGCAGAAGTTGAATCGCGACAATATGGTAGTTTAAATATTTAGATATATTCCACATAGCCTGGCATTTGCTTGGTATGGTATGCTCATGAATATTTCTTTTTCTGAGGGCAGCAGCGATTTGACTACTGCGCCCCTGGATACATCTGCACACAAGCACGACCACTCTCTTTGTCGTGGTTAAGCTGGTTTTCGATCTGGCAGTTTTGGAATACTTGACTTGTCCAGTGTGTTTAGCAAATCCCAAATTTTTTACGGTTATTGAAAAGATAAATTGTTGAATAATAAACTCCGACCTCTTTTTACTACCAGGAACGTCTGCTCTCTCTCCCGTACGGTACAACATATTT
>NC_042998.1:124859988-124864988 GCF_006345805.1 Octopus sinensis | reverse complement strand
CTTCCAATCTTCCCTGCTCACTACAGTTTTTTTTCCACCGATTAACTATTCATCCTAGACATTTCTCTTATCTTCCAAAGATGCTCACCGAATTAATTTACACAAGTAACGTTGACCTTAATATATAGATATATTTTGAGGTACATTACAGCTTCTATATATATATATATATATATATATATATATATATATATATATATATATATATATATAGAAATATTAATATTTCAAAGTCTCTCTAATGGAGACTACGGCAGCGGTACTGGATACTAATAGTTATCGCCAAGCTAACATGGCAGTCCAGAAAAGTAGGACGAATATTAATATTTTTAATTTTGAAAACCAGTGGATGTATTCCACTGAATTTTAGGTAAATAATCTTTCGAACAGACGGCAGTAGCGACGCCTGCTGGGTTCGGCTAGTGTACATTGATAAGGGCCAAATACCCTGAAACTAGTCTGTAGATGCCAGACTAGCAAGTGGAAGCGGCTGACCTCCCTGTCTGACGGTTATAATGGACACAGGTTCGTGTGTCACATAACTAGCTAGAGGCGATGGCCTCTTGGAGCTAATCAACGACAGCATTCGTCCAATATTTCTGGACTGCCATGTTAGCTTGGCGATAACTATCAATATATATATGTAAATATATATATATATATATATATATATATATATTATATATATATATATATATACGTATAGATACATACATGTTTATATAATAGTTTGGACAAATAAGTATAAGTCAATTGTCGATTAGTGCGTTTAAATGTCGAGTAGATCACCGGCACAGTTTAGGCTACCTGCTGTCATCCGCAGTTGTGGTATACTTCCGTTGGATCTACTTTAGGAACTCCGCAGTAACAGTTAGGGTAATGATATGGATTCAGTATTAAACCTTTATTGGGTACAACATATGTTTCGACCCGTCAGCTGGCTTCTTATATGCTCATCATATTAGGGAATGAATAAAAGCAAATAATATTGCAGAAACGCAAAAAATTCAAATATGAGCGTGGAAATCTTGCGTTCCAGTTTAGATAATGACCTAATCAGCATTCGCTGTCATAACTGCTTAGAGGAAAAAGAAAGTAGAAGGAGGAAAGAAGATTAATACTTAGGCACGTAGTTTTATGTTCATGCATATACATACATACATACATACATACATACGTACATACATACATACATACATACATACATACATACATACAGACAGAGGCACACACACATACATATATACACATACATATATATATATATATATATATTATATATATATATATATATATATATATATATATATATATATACACACTATATATATACATATACATAGAAACATATAAATAAGTACTCACGTATACACACAGAGACACACATATATACACAAACAGACATACACACGCGCAAACAGACAGACACTCACATATACACAACCGCACATACTTATATATATATGTACATACATACACACCCATATGCATATATACATACACATATATGTACATATATACCCAATAGAGGTTTAATACAAAACCCATCTGTTAATTAATATCATATATATATATATATATATATATATATATATATATATATATACATATATAAACATATACATACATAATATCTATGTATGTACGTGTGTGTTTGTGGTAATCCCAAGTATGGAGGGGACGGATCTTAGACGTACTGTATTACATCCTGCAATAACAAATTCTCCCTGAAATTTCAATATGTTGGAACAGCTTCCTTTTATAAAAAATTATCTGCTCTGCTCTATAGTAGCTGGCGTTTGTAGAGGTGTTGACTTAAGAAGCCGCTCGGATTTCTAAGTTATATATATATATATATATATATATATATATATATATATATATATATATATATATACATGGACACACACACACACACAAACACACACATATCTGCGGGAGAGCGTACCAAAAATGTATGTAGCAAGATCCACACAGAGTTTGGCAAACTCCAAGGGCTGAGATTTCGAATCATCCTTAAAAGGATCTCTACATATTAAGGAGCGATTTCTTCTCTTGCCGGTTTCTTTCCTTTCGCAAAAATTCGCTTTTTAATACCCATTTTATACGCAACAATGATCATAGAGTCTTCGGAAGAACTGATTAAAATAGGGTAATGAAGAGAAACCGCCTAAAATCAAAATGAAAAGAAAAGAAAAACAAAATGGAAAGTAAAATAACTTCAATGGGAAATTTGATGATGTGAAAAATAATGAGTTAATTAAAAACAAACAATAACAACGATTTAACTAAAACAAACGATAGAAGAAGCAAAAATCACACATACACACACGTCTTGAAAAGATAAATAAAATCACTTCGACGTTAAAATTTTTCTTTCACTATTGATTAAACTTAGTCTAAGTACTAAAATAATGATGCGGATAAACAGGTGGTTCTTAGTAGATACGGAAAATCAAAAGAAACGTAAGCATAGCATAAACGGATCGAACATCCATACGAAAACTAAGGAAAAAAACAGTGCAAAATGAACGAGAAACAGTCAGGCCTGGAGAGACAATCAAAAGAATAAAACAAAAATGTTGATTCTTTGAAAAGATATGCATATCAATTTTGTAGAAATAAGCAAGCGATTGCAGTAGAGCAGGAAGTAATATTTAGGTGAGTCGATAGCCTAATCGACTGTACAGCCTACCTCGACAAGAGGAATTTTGATTAGGTAAGTATGCAATATTGGAGAAAAGAGGTTAATGCAATGGAATAAAATGTAGTAGCAACGATTTAATGGTAAATATGAGTAAAACAGATGGAGATCTACATATAATTATGTGGTGGTGATGATGCGTTATCAGATAGCAGTTAGGTTGTTGTTATTGTTTATCTGTGTCAACCCTAATGAAGTAGCCTTATTAACTAAGATATTGCAACCATGATCATGCCGTCATTTTAGAGATATCAACGATTAAACTATCTAACGTTGCTGTCCTTATATAAGAGATTAGGGTGTGACTTGAAGGAGATATAGCTGCTTTTTCCAGCAGGATGAAGAACCATTTGCAGGCTCCCTCATTGATAGATCAGTAGTTCAAATCATTGGAGTGCATCTACAACACTGTTTAGTGTCTAGGCTACAGTTACTTTATACTGGTTGTGCACAGTTCAATTTGCACTGACAGTGGTATATGAGAACATGAAAATCAGTTAATACACTAATTTCACCGAGACCCTAGCGCCAGCCTACAACACGACCCTGATGACTCAAAATGAAATGAAATGAAATTTGAACGTGTTAAAATTTTGAAAATGTAAATATTTATCCCGTATGGTGAGTGGAGAGATTAGTGAAGAGAAACTCTTACTTATCTCTTCGCAACACAGGAATTAAGCTACAAACTTTATCGTAAAGTTTGCAGCTGAGACATCAAATATTTTCTTGGAATAACTTCATAAACCTTCCATTATGCTGCAATAAAGAGAAAAGTATTATAGCTAGATGTGAGTAAAGGCCAAACCACTTATCACTAATGAAGATATTCATAACTAGCAATAAAAATGACTTGGCAGGTGTGAAAATAGTTGCTTCAACTCTTAGAATTTTCATTTCAAACATGGTTAACAGACGCACAAAATTCAATTGTTATGAAACGACTGATTGATGCAATTTCTCCTGAAGTAATTGTCAAAACGCCGTTTTTAGTATATACTAGTTCATATTAAAACTGGTGGTATTGTTCACTACTACAGGAATCTAGTTAAAGTTTCCTACTAAATACGATTAATTCGGAGAAGGAGTGGCAAACTCCATGACCTTTCTTCATAACCACAAAAGACACATGGTAAGAGTTATTCGAAATATGCTCGTATGCTTGCAAGTGAGCAGCCCATGCACAAGGTTTGAAAGGGATTTAGAAAGGTTAAAAACTGTCGACGAAAAACGTGTAGTATTCTAGAAAAGAAACTATCTTTACGACAACAGCTGCCCATATTGTTTTAGTCTGCCAGATTTCACTCACAAAGTTTTATTCCTTCGAAGTCGTGTATATTTATCACACATACACACATGAGCACACACACAAACACACATATACAAACACGTGTAAGTATAGACTAGTGTATACATATTTATATATGTATACTTATATTTGTGTGTGTATATATATATATACATGTAGACGTATATATGTGACTATACATATAAGCATTTGCGCATATAACACACACACACACATATATATAACTGTATAATAATATACATAATATTCATTCTCTGTTTTGAGGCGACAATTTTTAACTACAATACAAATGACCGAAAGTGATGCGCTAACCGTTCGGGCTTGTTTATAAATATCATATGTAGTGTAAAGTTAATCGAAACATGAAAACACAAAGAGAAAACACAACAACGCGAGCACGTGGAACAAGTATAGTGTTATTGGACGCTCAGGAAAGGAAAGAAAGAAGGAGCATAAAACGTTTCGAGCGGAGCTCTTCGTCATATTTGGCATTAGAAAATTTGTTTTCTTTTGCTCTTGTTTATAAATTTAACCTTTAAATATATTCTTTAATATGCTGGCCATTGATAGAATTTGTTTCGAAAAGTTTTATCCTATATTATATATATATATATATATATACATATATATATACATACATACATATATATGTATACATACTTACATACATACATACACACACACACACACACACACACACACACACACACACACACACACACACACACACACACACACACACACACACACACACACACATATATATATAAGCATGCATAAAATAGTTTTATACACAAAGAAGAGCTGATGAGCTACAGATTCCAAGTTAGTTTATTTGACAAATATTAGCGAAACTCGAGTTCGAGATTAACTATTTCGGTTTTTGTTCATATATATATGCACATATACATAGGTATATGTACATACTTACATCTATACGTATATATATATATATATATATATATATTTTTTTTTTTGCATATGTGG
>NC_042998.1:124812488-124857488 GCF_006345805.1 Octopus sinensis | reverse complement strand
CAAATGGACAAAATTTGGCATCGAGCTCATATCGAGTACCTGCAGGAAAAGGGTTTAGCCCAGAATGACATTCTTGCTGACATGGTTGCTATATTAGGGGTTGACGCTCTAGCTTTATCAACTGTGCAAAAGTGGGTACCTGAATCTGTTCCCCAGCATGAAAAACATTTGGGTGAGAACCAGTATTGCAGATTTGATGACGTGCTATCTGCTGTTGATGACTTCTTTTGACCAGCAGGATTAAAGCTTCTTCTCTCATGGGATCCAAGTACGACACCACCGATAGGAAAATTGTGTGATTCACAATAGGTAATATGTTGGAAAATCAACCAGATTTGGTCACATTCCATAAGAGTATCTTGGTCAGCCCATTAACTTTTCATTCGACCCTTGTACACACACGAACACAAACACACACACACACACACACACACACACACACACACACACACCACACACACACACACACACACACACAGAAACACACACAGACAGACACACACGCACGCACATATGTATTGTTCAGTTAATGCTGAAACTGCGTGCGTTTTGCCTCAAATTTTCTCGTTCTGGGTCTTTGGACATCTTACGATGCTGTCTTGGAAGTTACTTTATATACACTCTCACCGATTGGATTCAGATCTGGTGATGCAGAAAGCAACCTCTGTGGGAGCATGTTGGTTAAAACAGAGCAGTAATTCGAAAGAACACGATACAATAGGGTAAAGGAACTAGGAGAAGAAACAAATAAAACCTAAAACAAGCACACGAGCAAACATTTCGAACCTCGTAAAAACAAATGACTAAAGGGAAATGGAAAAGAGGAAGAAGGAGGTAAAAATTGGAATAATGGGGAGGAGGGAAGAAAAAGATATGAGAAAAGTAGAGGTAGAAGAATCGGGCGAAGCTGTCGAACAAGAAACAGTAGCAAGAGAGAAAAGAAGTATGGGTTAAGAGAAAATAAGAGAGAAAAAAAAGGAGATGAGGAAGGTTAAGAGAAAGGAAAGAAGAAAACAAAATTTGGTTTACAGAAGTCTTTGAAGTGACTAGTGAAAATCCGATTGAGTTTATTGGGGTGTGAAAATGGACTTTAACGAGTGACTTTTTTTGGCATGTTTACTGTTGTTGAAGATAGAAATTGTCTTATGCTTTGATAAATTGGTTATTTTAAAAAGTGTGTATGAATGAATGAGGGCGTTTGTATGTGTAAGCGTGAAAGTGTGTATATGTGTTTTGTGTATGTGGTGCTTGCCTGTTGTAGTTGACTTTTCGTTCTTTACTTTTGTATAAGTACAAAATTGGTGTTGTTTGTCGTCTTAAAAGCAGTCAGTGACGCGTGCAGACATGCACGCACGCACTCTCATATATGCCGCCTTATATATATATATATATTTATATATATATATATATATATATATATATATAATATATATATATATATATATATATATCATATCATATATCATATATCATATATCTATCATATCATATATCATATATCATATATCATATATATATATCATATCATATATGTAGGAATTGTTATTTCAATGACCATAAAAAATAAACAATGCTCAGAATTTAATGTAAATCATTGTATATCTAGATTCTGATCGTGTAATAAACATTATTTGCTGTCCGATTTTCTTTTGGTATTACATACGTATAAATAAATTACAGACTGTGAATCGAAGAGTAGATTAAAGCAAGATAGTTGGCTTAAGTGTTTTTTTAGTTAGAACATAATCTTTATAATTACTGCATTATATACAACTATTCTCCTTGTTTCACTGGCGAATACTATTATATAATGCAGTAATCGTTACGTGGGTGATTACATAATGACATCGAAATACCGTTCACTTCAGAAGAAAATAGTAATCCAATACCAGTATTATTTACCAAAAGAAGTTGGTTGATTTTAAAACTGTGTACAAAATTGGAACATTTAAGAAAAAGAAAAGTATTATTTTTATTTTATCAGTAAAATAAAGAAAAGGGATACTGTAGTCAGGAAGTCTAAGAATAAAACTTTCTATGCTGTAATAACTCAAAGAAAGTGAGGAATTTTTTAGATTGCAGTATGGGTGAGAGTAGCTGTTCGTACGCACACACTCGTAGAAACACACACACATAAGTAAAATGAAAAAATGCAGCTGCAAGTTAAGATGAAATTAAAAGATTTGGTCATTTATGCATTTGGAATTGAAGCGTATCCAAACAGAGTGGAAATATGAAAAGGTAAATTTTCTCGATGTCACCATGAATAGATGCCTATACACTTCTTTTCACAAACATAATGAAAATCTTTACAAGATTACCTATTATAGACTTTGGACGATTAAGATTTTTGTGTATGTTGTTAAGAATATTTTTGTTGAAATATCTAATTTATTCTGTAACGTAGAAATATTGAATATTAACTTTGAACATTTTGATAAAGCTCCGTTGAAAGTGGCTTACAGAATAAGATCCAATTTATTACATCCACTCAGAGAAATAACATTAAAGTTAGCGTACATTCTTCATATAAACATACGAAACATTAATACAGCACACAAAATTGCAAGTAAACGAATAAGTGATACAAGCATAATCGCATCTTATTTAATCAAACAAAATGATAATGTTATTAGAAGTAGATCTACGAACAAAAATATAAATAATATAAACCCTGATATTCCTATACGCAAAACAGATAACTTTTACAGAAAGCCGAAAAATTAATAGAACTAAAATTAAAATGAAATGAAAATAAAATAAATGCCTAAATCTAACAATAATGTTGAATCAAATGTTTCCGAAACACAGCTTTCGATAAAGATAGTTTGCTGCTACTGAGATTTAAGCTGTGACTTGATCACCTCCGGTTAGATTAACTGGGCAAAGAAATCTGGTATTGAAAACCCCACAAAGCCCTAAGATCTCAGAAACTAAACTGATGATGCATCCCGGAGCGTCCATGAGATATTTTATGGAATGAAAGTTTCAATCTATTCAAATGGCAGCGATCAGGAAAAGAGTAGCAATTTATAGTAAAGAGAGTTTAATGAGGCGGGAGCAGTTTAAACCGTGACTCAATACAACTGAAGGCGCTTCTAAGACCACTTTTTCGTAGTTTCACATCCAATCTCTACATTACCCTGGTTGTGAAACGTTAAGCTTCGTTTTACACGATATTTTTGTTACACCTTATACATATATATGAGCTTTTGCTCTCCTTTATTTGTTAATGTACTAACTCTGAACCTCTTGTCTTTTAGTCATGCCATTATCGTGTTGCTTCTTATAATTTGTCTCGGTGCACCTAATTATAATACCGCACACGAGTAGGATATTTTCGAAATCAGTTCTAAACTTGTCTAAACGACTGTATACGAGAAATATAACGTATTAAACAAAAAAGAAAGAAAATGAAAAAATAGGATTTTAATTGTTTAGATAATAATAAATTATTATCCCCTTAAAATTAATTCAGTAGCACAGCAATTATTCTCTATACGGAGAATTGTTCTCTATACAGGCTTGCTTGAAGACTCATCATCCTAATTCTCACATGTTTCATTCCACGGCTTTTACCCACTCCCTTGCATGCTTATGACATTTCATTTACTTTCTTATTCTTCTATGCTAAAAAAAAAAACAAACTACATTTCGCTACGTCCTGTTTTGCTATTTCAGCAAAGTACATCTCTGAACTAATATTGTAGTTTTCACCTCAATTTTTACTTTTCATCCTCCACTCCTTTGTTGAATAAGAGCGATTAACTGAAACGTTGACTTGCATTCCTTTGTCGACGCTCACACAGTTGAATACCTCGACTTAACACTTTGTTCGTCGCTCCTTTTGTTGCTCATGTCCTCTTGATACAATTTCTTCCCTATACACAGATCTATGCAACTCTATATTCACTTTCATACTTTTGCAAGTACTAATTCACTTCCACTCTCTTTTAACACCCACACACACACAAGTGCGCGCGTGTGTGTGTGATGTGTATGGATGTATATAGGCAGGTTAAACATGTAGTTTGAGTTGTATTTAATAACAGATTGACTCGGCTTCACATTATTTCAAGTTTTGTAGAAGTTGTGCATTCAAATCTTCAGATCTACGGATCCAAGTTTAGGATAAATTAAACTTGGATCCTAGATGAGAATATTTTTGGGTTTCCGTTCGTTAGTTTAGGTCACGAGTGTAGTTTGATGAAGAAAAGAGGACTCATGATATAATATACTTCAAAGTGGTAGAGGGGGCATCTATCTGGCACCAGATAATCTATAGAATTGAAGAACTCAGAGACATAATTACTGTTGGTGTTAGGAAGAAGCTTTTCCATGGTGTCAGGTAAACAGTCTACTGCTGTCAGATTCTGTGTTATGCTTAGTTGAATATGGAATTTTATCCGGGTGATAGCAGGCTAAGATAAAGGTATGTAGAAGGAAATAAACTTATAATGTTCAAGCAGAAATCCATTACACTTCAGTTGTTCATGAGCCATGTAGGCTAAACGTGGTATTCCTAATGTATCTGTGGTTAGTGGATCGAAGTTTATTGACACTGTCTCTCTATGGTAACAACAATAGGATAGATCAGTTTTCAGATTGATGGATACTGCTAGCTGCCGCAGTAAATGCAATTTCTCATGTAGCCATAGTTGACAGTTACGAATATACATAAATGACACACACACACACACCACACACACACACACACACACACACACACACACACACACACACACACACATTTATATATATATGTGTATGTACACATGGATATTTTCACACGCGTGTGGCGAAAATTCTGGTATTTCCTTGCGTAGTGGGTGACTGTTGGTTTATGCCTATTTCCTTATAATTATTTTTCCTTTTATATCTTGTTCTTCAAATCAATAGACTAAATTCGATATTCATATGCAGTAAATATATTTATATCAGCTTCAAAAAGATGTACAAGGAAAACCATATAAAACAAAAATATTTTATCTAATTTAGTCCATAATTTGGCTTAAATTTAGAATTTGATAGCAGTATTACGTAATGTAACGTTTTCCTATTATTACAGCTCCAAATCTTATTGGCGACGAAGCGATGAGTTTCTTTAACACATCAGGATTTATAATTCTCTGCTAGGAATGAATGATTGCTTGAATTAATTTCTGCTTTTCGGCTTTGGAACCAACACCAGTTTCTTAATTTTTTATCATAAATTTTCTATCCAGTTAAACTTGAAGCTGTGTCTAGGGCATTTTAAGACGCTTATTTTTGTGGATTTCATCTTTTGATGCTGGTTTTTTGTTAAGGAAATGGTATACCGTGTTTCTGAAAATTTTATTCATCTGAACAATGTCATATGAGTGTTTGTTGAAAGGTGCATTATTTGTTTTCACTTAGACATTTTCTTGTATTTCCTAAGTCGACGGATCATATTGAAAAATGAAATAATGTAAGAAAAATGAAAGTAACATCAATGTTTGACCAGTTTAGGGAAATTATGATTATTTCACAATGATAGACAACTATCGAAAGTTTTCTAGTTTTGTGATCACGTATTCTCCAACGCCGCTGCTGAACACCTCCCGAAGGCGATGCTACCAAAATTAGTGAGATCTTGTGTCAATGCTGATCGGATACTGAATGATGTAACGGAATAGTATTTGCTCTCATATACCATAGGTTTATATAATTTTAGGTTTTTGATTATCTATTTTGGTATAAAAATATCAATCAAGCAAGCAATGCATGTTAGAATTTGAAGAATTATTTCAACCTCAGAACTGAAGTCATTACGAAAATGAATTGGCATAAAGCAACAATAGATGTCTATAAGACTATGTAAGGATTTGGGACACTACCATGTGTGTGTGTGTGTGTGTGTGTGTGTGTGTGTGTGTGTGTGTGTGTGTGTGTGTGTGTGTGTGTGTTTGTGTGTGATTATTTTCCGCCCATTGTCTGCGTTTTCTGTATTCTACTGCTTTATTGGCGGGGTTTTTACTCCGCAATTCCCATGGTATATTGAATTCTGTCCAAAGTAAAGAGGAACTCTATGATGTATTAAAAAAGTTGCTATTTTAAGGAAAATTATTTATGGAAAGTACTGAAAACATAAGATTTTATCGTCCAAATATTTGAAGAATTTAGAGATGAGATATAAAAGATATTTTTATAGCTGTTCAATTTCCTTGCTATGTAGTTTGAAACCAATTTGCATTTCAGTAGTATTTATAGGATACGTTTGATGGCATATTGTAAGAAATAAGAGAAATCACTCTTTCAAACGATACTATATCTAAGTCAGGATTTAATGCAACTCTCTTGGAAGATGTTTACATTTATATTCTACAGACTTGGCCATCAAAAGATTCGGTCTGTATGATAATAATTTCACATAAGTTATCGTGCGTATATGAGATTTCTTTATGATACTATGAATTCAATGGCTATATAGAAATAGATTTTCACACACACACACACAGACTCTCATATATATATGCATTCATGCCCTGAGATTGAAGTGTAGACAACCAGAAACACTTGCATTTAAATGCTTATCTATATAACCATATATACATATGCATTATATACAACATACATGCGGACATAAAAACATATTCATATTTACAAAGAAACAAATACACACACACACACACACACACACACCACACACACACACACATACATACACTCATATAGCCTTATAAACATAATTATTATAAATGCACATAATTAAATGTAGTTCACACGAAAAGGTATTGGTGCATAAAGAACAGGTTTGATTGCACCGAGTAGAAAATATCGTAATACATAATACTGCATATATATATATATATATATATATATATATATATAGATATGCAGACAGAAAGTGTGTCAACAGCCAGCTGGAGGAGGTGTCCTCCTGGGGCTACAAGCTACAGTAGCATCCACCCTTAGGGGTTAGCCACATTTAAGTGGCAAATATACTTCACGATATCGTCCAGCTACTGTTTATACATCGCTCAGAGAAAAAAGTTTGCTAATGTCTTATAAATACAAGGAATAGTTTTATTCATCAAAGTATGCACCCCTATGGTCAATACATTTTTGCCATATCAGCGGTAGCTTGTCCAGCCCGGAACCGCAAAAGCCTGGCAATCTAGAGCCATTTAAAACTTGGAGGGCCTATTTTACAGCATCGTCGGAATTAAATGTTTTTTCCTATCAAAAAGTTATCCAAATTCTGAAAGTAGTGCTAGTCAGTGGGAGCATGATCAGGTGAGTATGGTGTATGATGGAGAACTTCCAACTCCAAATTCTGTAGTTTCACCAATGCCATTTTTGCGAAGTGTGGTCTGGCATTGTCTTGCAATAAAATAGGAGTGGATCTGTTGACTAATCTAGGCTGTTTTTGTGAAAGTTTCTGCATCCTTTGGTCCAGTTGGCTGCAGTATACTTTGGCCGCGATTGATGAGCCAGGTTTAATGAAATCATAATAGATCACACCTGCGCAAGACCACCAAACACATACCATCAGCTTCATTGGAGGAAGTTTGCTTTTTAGACTGTGTTTTGGTGGCTCGTCTTTGTCCAACCACTGTGCTGAATGCTTACGGTTGTTGTATTGGATATATTTCTCATCACATGTTACAATTCGATTCAAAAATGATTCATTTTTGTGACGAGAAAGTCGCATAATGCAGGCTTCCAAACGTTGCTGTTCCTGATTTTCATTGAGTTCATGTAGAACCCACTTATCCAACTTTTTCACTTTACTGATTTGAACTAGGTGAGTCAATATTGTTTGCTTGCTAACACCATACAACAACAATAGTTTACAGGCATTTTGAGCTGGATCTGACTCGACGGTAGCTTTCAGTTCATCATTATCTACCTTTGTCGACCGCATTGCTCATTTGTGAGGTCAAAGTTACCAGAACGAAATTTTGCAAACTAATTTGATACTGTCTCCTGCATAATAACATTGGAATGAAATACTCCATTAATATTCTGAGCTGTCTCTGATGCAGTATTTCCAAGAAAGAACTCATATTTCAAAACTGTACGAATTTCCGACTTTTCCATCTCTAAGCAAAAGTAGCAAAAAACGATGTAATGAAATCATAATGGAGAGTGATTTTCTTTTTGTGACTCATATACTTTATAAAGTGCAAAATGAGTTAGAATAAAGAAATAGATGTGTCAGCTTTCTAACAAAAAATAAAGATTGTCAAAATATAATAATGGTGCAAAATGAGCAGCTGTCAAAGTTTACCATATACCTTACTACAAATTTCATACTTGACGACCTAATATATATCCACTTTCATGTTGCATTCAAGTGTTTCTGTAGTTTCGCGTTATCAACACATTTCTTCTCGATGTCATGAAGTTGTATATTTGAGTGAAAGATCTTTTTGCTTCATCTCGTAAGGTCATGTATGGTTTTGGGAATATTATTTCTGAGAGCAATGTCTTTTCACTCTCGGTCTAAGTCTATTCACATGGCTTGTATTATTGACGTAAATTCTTAAAGTTCCATTATATTTTCTTGCTTTGAGAGGGCCACTTTATTTCAAGATCATTTTTGAAACAATCTGAGTCATCTTTGTAGATGTTCAGGTTGGAAAGGTTCGAGGTTGTATGCATGTATCTTCATTCACCCCTTCTACGCAAGCATATATACATACCCATATACTTAGGAATAATATTTTCTCGTTTGTTCTTTGTACTCTGTGAGAGGTGGACCTATTAATATAAATACCTATATAATTATACATAGAAATTCATCATCTGAGATTTTCCACGTTTGGCTTTCTCTCATTTCGCATATATTCATATATACATTTTCTTGTATTTGACGTATTTAATATATTTGAGGTGTCTAATTTGTTTATCCGTATGATCGCCTCTCTCTCTCTCTCTCTACACACACACACACACACGCACACACACACACGCACACACACACGCACACACACAAGAAATATTACACACACACACAAACATACACATATATACAAAAAGAAAACATCATAAACACACACACAACTCTGTACACACACAAACACACATACACACATAGACAAAAAAGAAACACCACAAAAACACACATACAAACAGCTGGTGACCATACAACCCATTCACAGGTGGACATAAAACCCATTCAATAACTCCTTTTTTAGCCACTCCCTTGGCAGGAACGCACAAAGATTTCTTTTAGACAATAGACACCCCTGCTCTCAATTTCTAACACTTTGAACTCTATGCCGAACTTTATTTAAGGAAGACTTCAACGAAAAATCTCCAGACATGTTCTTGACCACCAGACAAAAAATAAACTATTTTTATTTCAAATTTTTCAAATTTTTATAAATTTTTACTGATATTTGATAAGATGAAATATATCGAAACCGGTGATATTTTTTATTTATATAATGTTTTATCAAATTCCCTCTTAAATTGAAATGTCTTAGACTTGCTTCTGTGCTATTTCCACCTCCATCTTTTATATATATATATTTGTGATATTTATGTGCGACCTTCTAATCACATATCCGTAGTATCACAGTTGTGAACTCTCAATGCGGAGAAGTAGCGGCCCCACCTGTGACGACTCCCTGGTCTATGAGCATCGCATCGCATCCTGTTGAGTAACTTTACTCCGGACATCTTTTGGAGGAGCCCTATTTAGGTCACTTGTATTCACTTATCACCATTGAAAATAATGTTCCTCCACGGTTGATATGGATGTTGAGCATTTCCTATAGCTTCGGTAGGAACTGCAGTTGTAACTCTCAGTGGATGAATTCATTAGACAAATAAAAATAACAGTTAACATCTAGAATTGTATGTCCCCTAGACAGATTTGTCCTTGGTCGCAGATAAAAAGAAATACTGTTCACTCCAGAACTCTGGGATACATTTCTGTTAAAATTGCAAAAATATGCGTTTCCTATCAATTTAGAATTATAAGAATATGTATAAAGTAAAATATAAATATATAATTTTCTTATATCATAACATTAAGCTATGAATAAATAAATTATCAAACAGCTTCAAACACCATAGAAACCTGGGAATATTCAACTTAAGCGAGTATCTGCATTACGATAAAAAATATGTACATATAATTACATACTAAAAGCATTGCATAAGAATTTGCTATAAGCCATTTAAGTTTAAGAATAAATATTTCTTCACACTCGACCTCTGGTAACTAACATACATACTACACACATAAATACGTAGCTAATTTATATAAACTCGTGTATAGGTGTGTGTATAATTGTACATGTAAATATATTCTACATTTAAAGTCATACATATACATACATACAGACATACATTATATATATATATATATATAATATATATATATATATATATATAGAGAGAGAGAGAGAGAGAGAGAGAGAGAGAAAGAGAGAGAGAGAGGAGAGAGAGAGAGAGAGAGAGAGAGAGAGAGAGAGTGTGCTATGTAAATCTAAAAACATTAATTCAATTACTCGGTGAAACGACTTATAAGTTGTTTTAGAATTCTCTATTTCATTGCATGTGTATGAACTTTTACATATGTATTTATATTTTAAAGTGCGAGATATTTCGCTTCATATAATTATTTTGTTATAAAAAATGTTATAACTCGAATTAATGCACGTTGAAAATTTCTTGTGATATGCAAATTTTATTTTTCTTTTTTTTCAATATAGAAAATATTTTAGCTATAGTTATAACATATTTACAGTTTTAAAATTCATTTTAATCATTTTATGATGTTTTGCACTTCGTAAATTTTCAACATGTGTATATCTCATTTTTTCTGATATTGTAATATTTAACTTCCTTTTTTCTACGATTTTCCGCTAACTGAAACACGGTCAAATATATTGTAGTATAGTTATATTCAACTCACTTTCTTTTACAGTTCTACATTACCAAAATTCTATTACTCCTTATTCAAATATTTCTTTATTCAGTCGTCACAAACGCATTTCTTGTACAGCTTCTTTGTTTTATGTTGTGATCGTTTTCAAGATTGAAACTCTCCATAAAATAACTGCTTGGACAGTCTCCATCTGATGTACCAACACGATGCCCTCCCAATCGCATTTGATTGGGACTAAATATGACTAAATGGATACACAACCAGCTATCTAGTATTTCCGTATCTAACAGCAAATCCTCCCATTTTACCTTTAATATTTTTTGGTGCATTTTCAGTGGAATCTCTCAAGCATTTTTACATGCCTTCTATGAGGATTCCATGTCTCAGAAGCATACAAGAAAGATGTCAGTATGCATTTCTTGTAAATTTTGATTTTAATGCGAGCTGTAATATCTCTATCTGACCACAGACTGTTCTCTAGTTTTCCAAATGCCATACGTGCCTTTTCGATTCTCAGTATACGAGAATTTCAAAATCTAGGCAGCTATCATCAGATAGGGCACTTCTCAAATATGGAAATATATCCACCACTCTTAATATGTTTCCACATAGCTATTAGGCTCCACATTATGTTCACTAAGTGCCGGCGAGGTAATTTTAAACTTAGAGTTAGACAAAAGGCAACTGATGCAACAGAAAAATCTGTCCGTTATGATCTGTATCTTTTTTTGTGTATATGCTACATAGCCAGCATCATCTGCATACCACAACTCTCTAATCAGAACCATAAAAACCTTTAACTTACTACTGAGACATAAATTGAAAATCTATCCGAAGTACAGAATCCTCTTTTAATAATTCTGAGTTTGTGAGACATAAGATAGCAGTGTAGGGAAATATATTGAAAACAATGAGGTACTGGAATGTCACCTTGTTTTATTCCATTGCCTATGACGATTTCATCTGAAATCTCTCTATTAAATGCAATCTTTGCTTTCATGTTGCGGTTCAGTTCTTTAAACATGCGTACACATTTTGATAGACTGCCAAGTTTGCGAAGGACTCTCCATAAAGATTATTTGTTGACCATATCAAAGGCTTTAGTGAGGTCAACAACTAACTGAAAGAGGCGTATCTGATGTTCATCACACTTCTACTGAAGTCACGAAGGTGAGAAAATCATGTTAGTTTTATGTAGGAACATACGTACATCATCAACACAGTCCTATGAAATTGGAGTTCCTTCCCAGTAAGCAAATGTCATCTAATGTACTGTAGATGTCACAGTGTTGTCTTCTGCCTTCAAGGATTCTCTGGGTATTCTATCAAGGCTGGGAGCCTTGTAGGAGTTTAACTAACTTCTTCCTAAAATAACTTCACATATTCGGTTATGTCGTTCATGCGCGTCCATATGTTTGCTTTTGGAAATCCATTAATTATTTCCATATTAACTCAGAATTATTAAACAATGCAAAAAGTGATGAATCAGCTGGGTCTTATAACAGCTTTTGATTGCAAATATTTTTCTAAGGGGACCATATAAATCCTTGGAAGACTTTATGTCAAGATATCCGATGAAAGTTATGAGTACAATGTAGTTTTAATTTTTCTTAATTCCTTCTGCCATGTTCCTTTCTACGAGTTGGAGGGCGCTCTAAAGAAATTTTATTCTTTGTATTGTGATCCAAAAAAGCCCTGTCAATTGATTGCTTTGCCTCCAACAACTGGGGTATTTTATTGTTATTGCTGTCAAACCAGTCTCTATATCTTTCTTTCGAATCTCGAGATGATGACGGCACCTCAATCATACGTGATACTTGAGATTCCTCCAAGTTCAATCAAAGCTGATAACAATGAACTCGTTTTGCACACGTTCTAAATATATCAGATTGATCTAAATTATCAATAACAGTTTGTTTTGGTGGTTCTGCGCTTTTCATGTGAATTTTATTACGAGTCCAAAATTTGAACTTACACAATATTAGTTTATAGTCACGGTCGAAGTGTCTGTTATATAAGACATATAAAGACGTCTTGCATATCACACTTTCGAGTGAAGATACAGTCATAATATAATATATATATTGGCTTGGTAGTCTACAAATTCCATGCAAAAGGTTTCGGTAGGCTCGAGGCTACAATACAACAAGGCGCCACTGAACCCAGAACCATGTATAAGGAAGCAAATTTTTACCATGTGTGTGTTTATGTGTGTATGTGTTAGATCTACTAATTGTAAACATAATCTATACTTAACACAAGGTTAAATAATTTTTCTCTTATTGATATCATGATTTATTTAAAGTTGAAAATATAATCCTCACCATATTCTTTCGACTTTGTTTCTCAAATATTTCATATTAAAGTTTGAATGAAGTATACTTCCTCGATAATTATTCTCTAAATAATCAAATAACTGTTTATTTGCAGATTGAAAATTTGTCAGTGTATTGTATTTCTTACTTAACGAAAGAGCAATTCAATCTCTCTTGACATATGGATAGAGTTTCAAATTGCCATTTCATTTAGTTTAATATAGCGATTATGTTGCACAATTATTTCCTTTCGATACGTCATTTGTCTTTTTCGTGGAAGAAATATAGTATATCAGAAATGATGTTACGTTTACTATAAGAACAATTCTGGAATTTTGCTTTAAGCTATTAATTGCTTATTAGCTTTTAACGTCAAAAAAATTTCAAATATGCAAACCAACGTGACGAGCACCTTGAGATAAATGTTATATTATGGAAAGTCGATTCGATTCTCGCTTGACTTCACTTGCCCCTCACGCCTCATTTAACCTTGTGAGGAGCACAAGCATCACAATATCCTGTTTTTCCCTTTTGCTCTAAAACATAAAACCAAAACAATCACGAGAAAACCACTTTTCACCCAGAAAGGCTAATCAAATAAGTATATATTTGTAAAGAAAATCGATCTGAAAATAAAGGAACTAAGCATAAATGATGCATACAAGTACTTACGTATATTTGAAAGAGATATTGTACGAGATGCCAAAAACGAAACAGATTATCGGACAGAAATTATTTAAGGAATTGCAGTATAACATTAAAGGGCAATCATCACACTGACAATCTCAGCAGTAACCTAAGGTTGTAATTAGAAACTACTCGTGATTCTAAAAGCAGATATATAACCAGGCATGTAACGAAGTTTAGATTACATCACAAAAACCTCGGTACATATAATACATAAATACAGACATATATTTATAAAAAATGAGGAAACCTATCATAATTTCAACAATTATCTTTAGCTACATTGAAATAGATATAAAATTATACAAAATGACAGAGACGAAACGCAAAACCATTTATGCTGCATACAAAGGCAATTCATAATTTTTCCTACCAGAAATACTAACATTAAGCATAATTAAGCAAAAATACATGCAAAACTGATACGGAAATAAATATAGTTCAGACGAGAAGATACTAATATTTGATATGTTGTAATAACCTCCTGGACAATTCTTCAGAAATATCAGTTAGAATATGACAAAATGAGGAATTGCATGTTGCTCTAAAGTTTACACTCAGAAAGAGAACGAACAAGCTCAGAGCCGATGTGTTCCAAGTAGGAATTATAAACTACATCAAAACTAATCATTGTGCCGAATGTACAATATTCAGCACATCAACATGGGACTCATCCTTGTACAAGACAGGAGACTCCCAACTGTTCCTAACTACACTATACTTTCCGTGCGCTTGAAACTCTGGACGGGTTAGTATTTCTCTGTTGTAGATGTATGATACCCTAACTGCAGGGACCCCAGTTTAAATGTATAAATGAGAAAAATGGATTCTTCTGATAATACATTGATGAAGTTGCAATGTCTCTAAACGGCAGTGTTTGCTATAGGTAGCTAGAAGGTAAACCTTCTTTAAATAGCATTCTATATTTCAAAAATAGCTTAATATAATATATAATGAAGTTCTGACTATAAATTGCGAAAAAATAAGGCGGAATTGTCACGGTTTTAAAACTAGTCGCACCATTTATGAGCGTTGCAAATGAATACGTAGAAACACTAATATGACTGCTATTATGATTTTGTGCTACTAATTAGAATCTTTTGTCAATATATACAATAATAATGCAAGATATACTATAATAACGTGGTTTTGTAGGAGAAAATAAGTTAATGACCATTAGTATGCATGCATATCTTCATGATACAAAATTGTACTAATATCTATATGATCCTGATTGCGTGAACCTAAAATAACACGAACGCTTTCTCTAACGACATTAAGTTAAACAGCTTGTTTAACCACAGATCAACTCTGAGTGTATTCTATCTGTGACTATTTTGTCACTTCGGAATATGTCAGTCTACATTATCAAATTTGTCCTTTCTTTATTTAAGGAGTTAACATTTAAATTGATAGAGATTGGCTGATGTTTCTAGTGCGATGAACGGTCACGTAAATATTTATCGTTGGTTTATGAAAACAACTTAAGATAGCATAGTTAAATCCAAGAAACAATGCTGAAGTTTCTCTGTGAAAAATGACCAGGGCAAATTTCTCTTTTGAAGAATAAATGTTTTTATTAATTTTGGCAAAAAGACAGCAATTTTGAACCGAGGCGGTACTTTATTTTATCGACTCCAAAGGATGAAAGGCAAAGTTGAACTCAGCAAAATTTGAATTCAAAACACAAAGAGCCGGAAGAGATGCAACTTAACCTTTTGCCCATCGCGGTAACTATTCCGTTAGCTTACAGCCGTATAAAAATAGATTAACATTGGTCATAGTTTGTGTATAGTGAATGGCTACTCGATGGCCTTTGCTTTTTATTGTCAATGAATAGTACACTACTGTAGTTTAGCCCTAGATCAACACTCATTCACCAGACATGTGATGAAATATATTTGTTTTCTAACCATTTCGTCTTTTTGTATACCTAGGGCTACATTTTCCAAGATGGCATTTCTTTATGACAGAACATGTAATGAATAAAAACATCAAGCCGAACGACCTCGTAGATACTCTCATATTCATTCGAATCTTATAATACTGGTTCATTTTTACCCCTTGGCCAACCGAGTTCGAGCAGGTATATAATAATTCGAAGCTCAGCCTTTACCATTTCCTCTTTTGTTTATCAGGGTCTGCATTTTTCAACGCATCCTGTGCTTCTTATGTAAAATAATGTTAGTTGACTAGGAATAAAAATGGGAAACGACTTGCTTAAATTATGACTTATGAAAATAAGAATGACTGTACGAAAGCACACGTATGTGATGCAATAAAACAGTACTCTTTGACTTTAAAAAGAAACAATAAAGCACTAAGATTCTTGATATATTTTGTTACGAACCTTTGTATTTTGAATTCGTGTTCTGCATATTTTCCATCCTTCGCATGGATTGAAGCGATAAAATAAAGTATTAGTCAAATAGTTGTATTGTTTTACTATTGCTCTAAAACATCTTAGAAGAGAACAAAGTTATGACAGAAGATCAAGGCTAAAATAATTTTATCACAAACGATTAAGTTTCCTTTAGCAGTGCAATTGTTAATTTAAATGGTTAGCTAATTTAAAATATTATTTGTTTTGCATTAAACTTCTAGGAACAATAAACGAATTATGTGACGGAAAACCATGGAAGTTAGAATAAAGCTCTCATCTTCCTCAAGGTGAAATCGTAACAATTTGCTTTGATATTGCCATTAGAAAGAGCTGAAACAAAGCAATAAATTTATCAAAGAAAATCAATCTAATTTTTGCTTTAAATTCAAACTATGATTTTTAAATAACCAATTAATACTTCATTAGTGAATATTAATTAAACTCAAAATGATAGCAATCTATAAAATTTATTAGAATTATTCTAAACAAAGAATAAGAAGTAAAGCAAAACAAAAATATAATGACTGCATAGAGTATAAAAAAGAAAATAATCAAAGTACTATCATGTGTCCTCATTTGTTGGGGACTGAATTGAGCAGAAGAGAAATTTTAATTGCTAAGATTCCCACAACGAATATATTTAGGTGCGAAGTTTCGCCTCCGGAATATGTGGAAAGTGTGATATATAATTCATGAATTGTAATTAACTATTGATGTTCAAAGTTATTAAAATTTTTTATGTCTCTAGAAAAGAGGGTAAAAACACAAATATATTTTTGAGTGTATGTTTTGAGTGAGTGTCTATATGAAAATACATACACATTTAACGTACGTACGTACATACATGTATAAGCGTGTGTACATATGCATGTAAGCAAATATATATATATGCACAATGTCTACAAATATATTACATATATATGCACACATTTAAACACACGCGCACGCACTCCTTCACACACACACACAAACACAAAAGTGCATAGGCAGTCATCCTCAGGCTATGAAATTTCGAGCTAAAGTGTAATCGACTATTTCGGAATACGGTCTGTAATTTTGCTCTTACAAAAACAATTTAAAATCTTCAATTTCTTGTCTGTCAAAATGCCGCGTCTCGGCGTTTTAGCTAAGATCATAATATGTTTAACAATTTACTATTTAAGAGCTATAATCACAATGCATGCAAACATGTCAGTGTGTATGTGTACATATAAGGGTTTGTGTAAGGGTCACAAAAATCAATTATGGAGGGTGAGGTTCTATATTTCACTGAATATTCATGTGTGTATTTGTGTATATATTGTGTCATAATTCTTGTACATGCGTCCATATATGTGTCTATTTAGTGTTGATTATCGGGGAAAAGCGTACTCAGTAACGTAGTAAACATTAATTCGTTTTACAATAAAGGGAGCTAATCGATTACATTGATCCCGTTTCTTAAATAGTACTTATTTTATCGTCTTCGAAAGGATGAAAGGCAAAGTCAGCCATTAGGAAAAGTACATAGTAATATTTTAGTTTGGTTGGGTCTAGGCAAGTTAAGACTGAAAAATGATGGGGTTTGCATATCATCTATAAGTTTCTTGTCAGAGGGTGTGGCGGTGGAGAAAAATATAGTAAAGGGGAAGAAAGAAACAGAAAAGAAAAGAAAAGGGAACAGATGAAAAGAAAGAAGGAAAAAAGAACACATAAAACAACCAATCGAAGAGGAGGAAATGAAAGGAATATATTCATGGGAGAGAATAAAATACGGTGGGTGGTCATTCGAATGGTCAAAGGATACAGTTGAAAAATTCAATAAATACATAGCAGATGAGTATATGAATGAACTTTGGAACCAGTGACATTTGTGGGTAGAAATAACTGAATGAATTAATAAAATTATAAAAAATGGCACGAGAAATAAAATGAATAACAGCAGGCACGCTGATTTAAAGGGATGGTTTAAAATGTGTAGTTTGCAGTTATGTTACTAATGAGTAAGCAAAATTTAGATGGTGCCATAAAGATATATAAGGGATTACGATGCGCACTCTTCTATCTTTACTATCTCTTCTCTGTCTACTTCTCTCCCTCTCTTGTTCTTCATCCTTTCTGGTTTTTTCTCCCACCCTTCCCTGTTATTCTTCTCTCCTTTTCACCGTTCCCTCTCACTCCTCCTCCTCGACTCTCTCGTCGCTGACGCATGACGAAAGAGAATCTCTATCTTTCTGACTACTACTTTCTTAAAGACAACAACATGCTTATACTGTCTCCTTCATAAGCTCGTCCTCCTAGCGTTCAGAATTTCTCTATCGTCTAGACTTAACAGCCCTCAACGTTTGTTTTTACTGTTTTCTTCTCACTGTCCTGTTTTTGTTATTACTTTCACCCTCCGCAAAAAAGTCCCAAATTTTATTTAAATTGCTTTGCGGGAAGGATTGTTTCAACGGAGTCGCGTCTTGTCCTTACCTTCGAAAAGGCGGAGTAGATGAAACAGGGACAACTGAAGAAGGGGAATATTCTCTATGTTGTATATCTCATTTCTCTGTTTGCTTTTTTCGTTGTTCGAAAAGAGTTCGTCTCTATGTTTTTGCTTTTATGTTTTCGGTTCTCATTCTGTTCAACGTTGTTTTGATGTCCTGTACACATATATGCATGTATATATAAATATATATGTAGGTATGTACATATATGTATATATATATGCATATATTTATATATTATTTATATTATTATATATATATATGGCTATAGGAGTGGCCGTGTGGTAAGTAGCTTGCTTACCAAACACATGGTCCCGGGTACAGTCACACACACACACACACACACACATACATATACAGTTCAGAACGGCATTGTTTTCGTCAGAAAAGTAGATATAATTTTTTATCAAAGTTGTTTTATATTCTATAAATTCACAGACAATAAATACGATATTATGTGTTATTGCCTGAGATTTTGGTGTAATTTGAGAGGATAATACAAAAGTTATGGACGATTTAGTGATTTACTGCAAAACCCATGGCGGCCAAAATGATCAGAACGGTTGCTTTTACTCCGTGTTTTAGTATATTTAACCGGCGAACTCTAATATTTTGAATTTGTTTACGTGACGGTTCATTTACTAAACATTAGTAAGAATATTTGCAGTGTACTCTGTTAATATAATGCCACTTACTCCGTTACCAATTCGTCAGCAGATAATTAAGCTTCGAAGGAAGGATAATTTAAGTATTGGATCTATTGCAAATATTGTTAACAAGTCAAAAAGTGTTGTTCACGGTATTCTTAAGGTCTTCGATGATTGTGGTTCGTGTGAAGCAAGAAAGTTTACAGGTAGGCCAAGAAAAACGACCAAGAGAGAAGATCGTGCTATGGTAAAGTTGGTTAAAAAGGACAGATTTAAAACTGCTGCTGCTGTTTCTCGGAAAATGAGTATTGTATTGAAGAAAACTTTATCTCGAAAAACTGTGTCTCATCGTTTAGTTGAACATGACCTACAAGCAAGAGCACCTGCAATGAAGCCACTGATCAGCTCCAAGAATAAAAAGTGTCGTCTTACCTTTGCAACCGAACATGTGTTGTGGTCTCAAGAAAAATGGCAAACGGTGCATTTCAGTGATGAATCTAAGTCTATGTTATTTGGCTCAGATGGGAAAAGGTACGTTCGGAGAAAAGTAGGTGAAAAATTGTCGCCTAAATGCCTTAAAACTAGTGTTAAATTCGGTGGAGGAAGTGTCATGGTTTGGGGTATGATATCTGGAGATGGTGTGGGCCCTGTGGTGCGATTATATGAAAAGGTAAATGCAGGAGTTTATAAATAACTTGTAAAAGATCATGTCTTGCCTGTGCTGAGAAATTCAACTAAGCGACCACTCATATTCATGCAGGACAATGCCCCATGTCACAAGGCTAAGGTGGTCATGAACTTCCTCAAGGTTGAAAAGGTTATTGTTATGGATTGGCCTGCTCAAAGCCCAGATCTCAATCCTATTGAAAATGTGTGGAATATTCTAGGAGAACGTTCGAAAGCCAGAAATCCTAAAACAACTGAGCAATTATGGAATGCCTTTCAGGAAGAATGGAATAAGATCACTCAGCAAGAAATTGAAAATTTGATTTCCTCATTCAGTCGAAGATGTCAGAGTGTGATTGAAGCTAAAGGGCTTCACATTAAATATTAAATAATTCCAGTATTCTCTGTCCTTTTTGATTATCTTGTTATTTTTTTAACCGTTCTGATCATTTTGGCCGCCATGGGTTTTGTAGTAAATCACTAAATCATCCATAACTTACGTCCCCGTAACTTAGCAGTTCAGCGTAAGTGACCGATAGAATACGTACTAGGCTTACAAAGAATAAGTTCTGGGGTCGATTTACTCGACTAAGTGCGGTGCTCCAGCATGGCCGCAGTCAGATGAATGCAACAAGTAATACAGCATTGGAATACTTCACAGCATACATAGGGGCAGTCATATATATATATATATATATATATATATATATATATATATATATATATATATATATATATATATATATATATATATATTATATATATATATTACATTAAATTAGAGACAAAACCACTATTAGGCAAATCATACAATGAAAAACTTAAGCCAATACATAAGATTATTTAATTTATATTATTTAAATATATAACAAAATTATTAAAAAGATATGATTAATATATCACTACAATCGTTTCATGGCTGTTAATTTCTTTAAATTTTCAAGTCACAGTCATTCATCAGGTGGTTTAAATATTTATCTTGGCGAGGTTTAATTGTTTAAACCTCGCCAAGATAAATATTTAAACCACCTGATGAATGACTGTGACTTGAAAATTTAAAGAAATTAACAGCCATGAAACGATCGTAGTGATATATTAATTATATCTTTTTAATAATTTTGTTATATATTTAAATAATATAAATTAAATAATCTTATGTATTGGCTTAAGTTTTTCCTTGTATGATTTGCCTAATAGTGGTTTTGTCTCTAATTTAATATAATATAATATTTTACTATAAAATTGGATTCAATCCTAAATCTGATTTTTCCCTGTAAGTTTGGATTTATTCCCTAATATTTATTATTATTATTATTATATATATATAATTCAGGGGAGCAAATTCTTACTGCTGTCTCTGGGATATCCCCGAGTATGGGATATTCCATCATCAGAGACAAATGGGAAAAAAATTGGGAAAATGAGACTGGTATATATTAATGATATGGTGATTTGGAGGAAGGTAGTAAAATAATAATGAGATGGAAAGAAGGAAGACTAAAGAAGCATAAAAGTTCATAGTCGGACTTTTCGAAGTTAAAGGAACCAGACCATGTATCCTTAGGTGCAATCATGCGTAGATCCATGAACGTAGGTCTTTATGCTTATTCTTTTGCTCCCTTCCTCTCTGTCGCCATCTCATTAATATACACCATTCTCATTTCTTCCTATTTGTTTCTGATGACGGAATATCTCATACTCGGGAATACCCCAGAAACAGCTGTAAGATTTTCAATTTCTTCCTATAATAATATTGTACACGACTTGAGATGTTTACTTTGCCTTAATGTTTACTGTCCTGTTTAACAATTATATATTTGCTGCATCGGAAATCTGCAATGGCTCCACAACTACCGTTTCAACTATAATGTATGTATTATATACATACATACATACAGATATATATATATATATATATATATATATATATATATATATATATATTATATATATATATATATATATATATATATATATATATATATAATACATACATACATATTTATTCAATCATGAAGACATATATATATATATATATATATGTATATATGGGCGCAAGCTGGCTGTGTGGTAAGAGGCTTGCTTCCCAACCACATGCTTCCCGGTTCAGTCCCACCTTAGGCAAGTGTCTTCTACTATAGCCTCCAGTCAACGAAAACCTTGTGAGTGGCTTTGGTAGACAATAACTGTAAGAAGCATGTCGCATATATATGTATATATTTATGTATGTGTGTCTATGTGTGGATGTTTGTCCCTCACCACCATCGCTTGATAACGGATGTTGGTGTGTTTAAGTCCCCGTAACTTAGGGATTCTATAGATAAAAAAACCTATGGAATAAGTACTAAGCTTACAAAGAAGAAGTCCTGGGAGAGACTTCTTCGACTTAAAAACCTTTTAAGGTGGTGCTCCAGCATAGCCGCAGTCAAATGACTAAAAACAATAGCAGAATATATATATATATAGTTACAATGAGGATATTTAGACCTCTTATAAGGATATTTTTATCCAAGATACACTGGTTTAATATATTGCGTTTTGGCGTTTTGAAGAGATATTTCTTCAGTGAATATATTATATAAAATATTGCAAAATATTAAATATTATCCGCTAGATCCCTCTGTTTTCAAACACGATAGTAATATTATATATATATATATATGTATATATATATATATATATATATTATATATATATATATATATATATATATATATATATATATATATATATATTGCGGGCATGCCGGGGTCACCGTTGTTAAAAAGGAAAACAGGTAACATTAAACCTTTGAGCCCGTAACACCGGTTTACCGGAGGATGGCTTATATTTCTCTATACCGTAGCACCTATACCGTATCTCTGCCGGTGGAGCACCGGTGGAGTGCAAGGTATATGGTCAAATAAGGTTCAGGAGGTCAGGGCTCAAAGGGTTAAATATGAATCATCGGGAAAATAGTATAAAATAACTCATGACCCCCGACGTGATTCGGACTAGATGCCTTCTGATCTGGAGTCAGACGAGCGCTATATATATATATATATATATATATATATATATATATATATATATATATATATATATCAGAATATTGCAAAAAAGCACTGAAACATTGAAAAATATTGAAAAACATGTCAATTGAAATGAAAGGAAAAGAAATCATAGCAACGGGGAGCTACTAATTTAGAGGAATGGTAAATAGTTCAAAAAGTACCAATTGATGTGCTAGCCAAAGATGAAGACAGATACAATAAAGTAAGAAAAAATGATAAAATAAAAATAAAGTAAAACTGAAGACAAAGTAGGAAAAATAAAGAATATTGGTAGGATATAATAATAAGTAAAAAGATAAAATAAAAATATGTAGAAAAATATTGATAAATATCGAGGAAAATCCTCAGCCCCTGCTGTTTTTCATTTTAATTAACTGTCATGTCATATTTTTTAAATTCTTTGCCAAGACTGAGACATTTAGTCCTCTCAAAAAGTTTTCCCAGCGCATTCTACATGTTAGTGGAACAGTACTGAGACATGTGGAGAAGTTTAAGTATCTGATGGGAAAGCAGGAGACTGGACTCCTTGCTAGAAGTACAGGTGCTGGCACAGTAATGCTTCAATTCCAGCTGTCCAATTCCAGAGGGGATGATTCGATTACATCGACCCAGATGTTCAAGTGGTACTTATTTTATCGACCTCAAAAGGATGAAAGGTAAAGTCGACCTCAGTGGAATTGGAACTCAGAACGTAGCTAAGCATTTCTTCCGGTGCGCTAACGAAACTGCCAACTCGCTGCCTTGTAAATTACCTTTAATGAAGAGAAACGTCATTATATTATTAACTATTTTTGGTAAAACAACAGAAGGGAGACGCCAACACAATCAATTAAAAACCACATGTAATGCTGCTGGAGTTTGATTTTAGTTAATTAAAGGTGACCAGTATAGTGCTGGTGTATTTACGTCCCGTAACTTAACGGTTCTGTAAGAAAGGATGATCGTTAAGTGCCAGGCTTAAAGTACGGGGATCGATTTATTCGACTAAAAATTATTCAAGACGGTGCCCCATGACCGCAATCTAATGACTGATACAAGTAAAAAATATAAGATAAAAGATACACATACGCACACACACACACAAAATATTTGCCAAGCAAGAGTAAATTTGATTGTGATACATTAAGCAGCGATAATTAAAATATTTAATAAGTTCGCTTATGCTATGTACTAAAACTAGAAAGCCCTTCGAAACTTATTCGAAGTTTCTACTGGAAGTTGAAAAACAGTCGAAGTGCAAAGATATTTTAGTAGGAATCTTCATAAAGATCCACCTACACGGTTTACCCTCATTCGAATAAGAGATGAATTTGTAGCAGATGGAACGGTTGAAAATGTCCACAAGACACTCTTCCCCCGGAAGACCACGGACATCGACAAGACCTGCAAAGCAAGAAAGGACACTAAAGATAGGGCTCTAAAAACGTATTGCCAGAGTTGATGAAATTCTCTGCGACAAATTAGTCATGCGATATGAATTATAAAATCAAGCGATCATCACGTTTTGAAGCGGTGTCTTTAGGAAAATTTTCATTTCAAAATAGTCCATGCTCTCTATGATTTGGACGGAAGAGTAAAGTTTTGGGGTGTGTGGTATTTAGCAAAATACAAATTCAATGATTGAAGTGATGCGGTTTACATTTAAATTACATAGCTCAATTAACCGCCACAGTTGCACATACTGAGGACCTTACAATCGCTATGTTATGGAGAAAGGTCATATTAATTTACGGAAGTTGCAATATGGTGTGACTTTTCCAAAGGATTAATTAGATCATTCGTTTTTGCCCTTGCTGTGACTGATTCCACATACTTGAGCATGCTACGGCAATTTATCAAACCAACCATTCAAGATGACAGTGAAAATGTCGAGTTTTATTTCTGGCAAGATGGGACACCTCACTGATACTATAGTATTGATGATATTTTGCTAAATAAATGAATTGGAGGAAGACGTCTTGCAGGATACTATCCACGTTCATCGTTCATCACACCACTTGATTTTTCCATGGAAATACCTAAACGATAAAGTTTACGGTACAAAACAGCAACAGTCAACGAATTGAGGCGGTCATTGAAAGAGAATGAGCACAGATGCCGAATGAAATGTTCATTGATGTCTGCGATTTCATTGATTTGCATTATCGGCAGTACCTGGTTTACAAACAATAGATAATTAGAAAAATGCAGTTGGATCAGTGCTTTGAATTGCAGTTTAGAGCCTTTTATGCTGTTGATATGGGCATACAAAGAGCATGTCTTTTCTCAAGGCTTTGTGTTCAAGAAAAAGAAGAAATTATTGCTTTTCCCCTTTTCTCGCTGCCAGTCAAAGTTTTCATTATCCTTTGATGCAGTTTTGTTGGTGAATATGGGAAGACTACAAAGAAGATCAAATCCATTTTCCTATTCATATAGTTAACCCACCGTATCCAGTACAATTGGTAAATATACACTGCAGCATCCGATAAAATTACAGAAGACAATTTTTTCTTACTTCAGAATATGTTATGAGTATTTTTAGAAGTGTAGGGGAGACTGGGGCACTCCCTATGAAAATTATATTAAATTAAATAAAACAAAAAAATCAGAACTGAGTTGTGATCATGTAAAAACTGAATGCTACATGACAATGCTTGTCATCATCTTTCTTAACATAACTTTCTTTAAAGAGGCGCGAAACCCAACACTTTTCAAGCTCGTGAGTATTATCGATTGGATCGACTCCATGGTTAATCACTACCAGTTAAACGACTCAGAAATTATATAAAGTTAATTCTGCTGCAATTTAAACTTCAGAAGTTTATAAAGTATCTATAAAGAATCTAGCCTAGTAATTCTGAAAAATCATAACTGTCGCTATTATTATGTCGTACTAACCTTTCTTTGAAAGGAGGCAAGAAAGTTTTGCAGGGAAGGTGGTAGCGGCTATTGAACGAGTTCCATTATACAACATATAATTATTCTCTCGACCATGATGAGCTTCAAAAGAGTAGTCAACACCAGCAGAGATATCATCTTAGAAGAAATTCAATGTACAATATAAATACATTAAGAATCAGCAAGCTACTGTCTTGGTATTCTCACCGATCTTTAAATGCAAACAATGCAGTCATTGTTTCCAGTAAAATATTTTTATTTGGATGGGTTTTCGTCAGATTTTCCGCTGTCAGCAAATCAAATGATACATTTGAAAGCACGAATCAACCACATCTGCAGTTCAGAAATATGAACTATATTACTACATTTTACTCATTTAGATAATTTTACAAATGCTTTGCATGCAGTTTATTAACTTTAAATAACGTTTTAGACAAGAGTCACTTATTAGTAATTTGCAACATTTCTCCTACCGCTCTACGATTCTTTTGTCTCTCATTCCTTTCTACTGTCACTCTTCCTTTCAATTAATCTCTATTATCGAAAGTTTAACTAAATTTCCCACAAAAAGATTAATGATCTTCATTATACGAACTTGTTGAATTGTGTAGTACTTATTCGTGACTACTTATTTGTGTCGTCTATTTACGCATTATATTGAAATAAAATAGCAGAATACTACGTAGAGGAGATTTGTTATTTAGATAATGACTACTATTGAATGATTCGCTACCAAAATATATCGTTACAAAAATACTATACCTAAATAAATATTTGCATTTATAAAAGATATACTATACCAAAATAAGATTTTAACTACTTTAAGGATAATTACATGAAATCATGAAAAGCACAATTCTACCTATAAGTATTGATTGCACATTGTATTTGTAGGGATAGTCTCGGTTGTTTATCATATGTGTTCATTAGTGCTTATCTGTTTGCTGTTTTATTAAATTAATACAACTTTACAGAAGAGATATCTTTAATTATCACCTTTGGTAGTAATTACAGCTGGAATTCTACGAGGTATGAACTCGTACAAAGTTTGAATTGTTTCCAAAGGAATTTTTGTCCATTCTTCAGCTAAAACCGTCTCTAGTTCTTGTAGTGATGATGGTGGAGGATATCGACTCTTCACTTGTTTTTCTAGAATGCATCATAAATGTTCAATAATATTGAGATCTGGGGACTGTGGTGGCCAGGTAAGATGTTCAACTTCCGCTAGAATGTTCTTCGTGCCATTCAGTAACAACTTTAGCTGTGTAAATTGGTGCATTGTCACTGAAAGATTGCGTTTCCCTCTGGAATCAGTTCTGCAACCATAGGATGAATTTGATTAGATAAAATGCTTTAGTAGTCTTGACAATTAATTCTACTTTGAAGGGAAACCATTGGGCCAGCGGATTTCCAAGATATAGCCCCCCCCCGATCATCACAGATCCTCCTCCATGTTTAAGTCTGAGGCAGTCTGGGTCAAATGCTTCTTTTGGCTGTATCCACACGTATACCTGGCCGGTGGTTGTAAATAAGGTAATGGATGACTCGTCCAAGAAAATAACATTCTTCCACTACTCTAGAGGCCAATTCTGTAGGGTTTTACTCTACTCTAGACGCTTTGAGACGTTTGATTTTGAAAGTAGCGGTTTTCTGATTGCAGCC
The DNA here is from genome assembly GCF_006345805.1 of Octopus sinensis. Classification (NCBI taxonomy): domain Eukaryota; kingdom Metazoa; phylum Mollusca; class Cephalopoda; order Octopoda; family Octopodidae; genus Octopus; species Octopus sinensis. The sequence continues at coordinate 124,829,863 of NC_042998.1, read as the reverse complement.
TTCCCGCGAAATCCGGCTTTGTGCAGCTCCCGTTAAACAGTTTATGTGAAAATTGGTTTGTCGAGGTCACCATCAATCTCTGTAGTAATTTTGGGAGTTGAACTTTTGTGATCCTTTCTAACAATTCGCGTAAGAGTCCGACAGTCCCTATCTCAAAGTTTTGGTTTTCTTCCGGAGTTTTGTTTCAACGAGGGGCTTTTTCGCTGTTTCTCAAAGGCTGCCATTAATATCGAGACAGTACTTCTTGATACACCAAACATTTCGGGTGTTTTCGTTACGCTAGTGCCTGCCATACAATTGATGTCTTTGAAAGTCCGATAGATCTGTCATTTTAATGAATTTTAATTACATTTTTCTTATGATATCTGAAAAGAAACAGCAATTTTAGCAAAACATATTAAGTAACACTAATAATAAATAAAAAACATAAAAATAAACACGTTTTTGACTGTTATATAGATATTTCAAATTATGATGCTAGGTGTTTCCATTATTTGTCCAACCAATATATGTATATGTATATATATATATATATATATATATATATATCCTTTGAAGACTTTTCCGAAACATGGACAACTGAAGAAGGGGAATATTCCTTGTGTTGTATGTCTTGTAATGTTTTTTCGTTGTTTGAAAAAAAGTTCGTTTCCATGTTGCTGTTTTTATGTTTTCGTTTCTCATTGTGTTCAACGTTTTCTTATGTCCTGTACTTATATATGCATGCATATATACATATAGATGTAGGTATGTACATATATGGATGTATATATGCATATATTTATATATTATATGATCGAATGCCACGCATCCTTTTCCAAGTAAGTTTTATCTTTATATATATATAAATATACCTTTAATATCTCCGGTTCATCTCTTTAATTCAATTGTAGCACAGGTTTGGTTTCTGAGGTTAAATCCCATTCTCAGAAACCAAACCTGTGCCACAAATGAATTAAAGTGATGAACCGAAACTGTGTTTGACAATTAAAATTTTCAAGGCTACTTATTTACATAAATGTATAAAAAGTGAAGCGTATTAGAAAAATAAAAATTTAAAATATAAGTTAACCAAGCTAAAAGACGCAATAATCAGGCTTAATCCAGTGAACCTAAAGATTTCTAGCCGTAATTCTCCTGAACTATTTTCTGGCAGTATGTACAAAATTACCATATAAAAGTCAGCCTTTATTTTTTAAACGGTGGGATGTAATTACAAGAGAGATTTTTGGCCGTTTTTTTTAAGAATGTCGAACTACGTACACGTTCCCTTGTTGTCTCGAATTAGGTGGAGAGGAATTCGTCATTGGTGCACCAGTGATGCATTAAGTAGAAGATTTTTTTATCAAATTAACGCAATCATATTTCATTATTTATTAACAGCTATCAGTTATATGAGAACTAAAATAAATATTAAATTTAAGTTGCTAAGTAGAATTTCAATTTTTATTGTTAAAGAGAAAGCTTGTAAGAACATATTAAAGCAATTTATTTAGAATATAAGTCAGCAAAATATACATGTCTCAGCTAGCTGAGTTATTTCTTAAATTCTTATCTAATTTTACTGCCCTCTTATAGATTACTGGATTTTCAACTAATATTCTGCTTGAAATTCAGAACTCTATAAGCTGTGGAAGAAATTGGCAGAATATACAACCTTATGTTTAGATTATTTTGCTCAATGTTTTTGAAAATTTTTATTTCAAGAATATCAGATGTAATGAAATTTAATATTTGTACTATTTAATGCGGGGAGCTGGCAGAATTGTTAACATACCGGAGAAAATGCTTAGCGGCATTTTGTCCATATTTACGTTTTGAGTTCAAATTCCGCCGCGGCTGGCTTTGCCTTTCATCCTTCGGGCTTGAGCACTGCTTACCCCTCTCCAGTGATTTCTGGCCTTTTGCCAAAATTTGAAATTAAAATTTGAACGACTTAAGGCGGGTGGGAGGGTGGCAGTACTGTTAGCACTCTGGGTAAAATTCTTGGCGGAATTTCGTTTGTTTTTACGTTCTTAGTTCAAATTCTGCCGAGGTCAACTTTGCTTTTCGAGGTCGATCAAATAAGCATCAGTTGAGAAAGACGCTAAAGATATTCAGGTTTTATATTGATTGAAGAAGTTTGCACTTAATGAAAAGGTTGAAGTCTAGGCAAATCATTCTCTCTCTCAGTCCCTAGTTTTCAACCTTACTATTAAGTATAAACTTATACAAAGAGAGGAAAAGAGGGAGAGAGAGAGAGAGAGAGTCAGTTAGCACATTTCTTTTGGATTTCAAATTCAGGTTTACGAAAAATATCTATTAATTTGACAACGTACCCTTGATGTTGGAATGCCTTACAATACTCGTGAAATCAACACCATTAATGTTTACATTAAGGTATGTATGAGTAACGTGTACTGGAAAGTAATTTGAAGTGATGTAACTCTGAAGAATGATATATTAAGTATTTTCCACGGGACCAAGGAGCGATATAGTAATTATAAGAGGAGAGAAAAATACATAAAATGAGATTGAAAGGACGAGTTAGGTTAACAAAAATGAAAGGGGGCAGGCATAACAGATGAAGTTAGAGGAATGGAGAAGAAAAATATCGTAGACTTAAAGGAAATGAGCATTTTGGAGCAGATTTTATGCATGTTGGAATACAGGGTATATCTAAGGCAGAGAAAAAATAGGTTAATAACTGCTAATTAAAGATTTCGTCTGAAATAGGATCAAATGATTTTGTGTTGGAAGGAGGAGGGCAAACGTTTCCAGATTATATTGAAATTTATGAGTGTTGGATTGAAGAAGTTAAATAGACTAATAATGATAAATGAAATTCTGGCACTTTGATGGTGACCTTATAAGGAGGTTGCTCGATTTAGAGTATTATGTAATGTTTCTACTTTTATAAGGACGTCGGTTATTAACTATTACAAATGATACAACCACAACATCTACATTCCTCAACTGCTAATCTACCAGTGTACCAGGAAACGGATTCCATGCAGATTCAAATTAACTACCAATATTTTACGGGCGTGGAATAACAAAATAGGATCATTACACACTCATCTGTTTTATAAGTTGTTGTGCATTTACAAAATGGTATTGAAAAAAGAGAGCACTAAACTCCAGCCAATGATTTATCATTGTGTTTGCAGGCTGGAATAAACTAAGTATCGAAAAGATATGAACCGTTCAGAATTGTTCAATATGATCAGTATTGATAGTGTGTAGAGAAGAAAATAAATATATCTCTTAGAATATGTGAATGCCTCACAACGTATTTATTGCAATCTACCTTTAATAATCACTCTTTAAATAATCTTCGTTACAAATTGTGTTTACTGAAGAAATTGCCATTTCCCACATGAATGCACAACAGGTCACCGATCAGTATTAATCATCATGTTGGTTGCTATTAACAACATTTAGGAGACACGTAAGGGTGCTAAAGTGACTCTCATTTGATTCTCACCATCAGCTATTCAAGCATCCAATAGCGTTTACAAATACAAATGACTTTGGATTTACGAGAACCGGTAACGAATACAAGAGATTAACCCTGTTATTAAGGTTAAGGTTAAGACGGCAATGCTGTCTTACTTAAGATACCGGCTTTGAAATCTGCTCCGGTCGAACGAACCGTTTAATTTCCGGTTGAGATCTTCAGAATTATTAATCGAAATTTCAAAAGTGGATGAGTTAAATATCAGCTTCAAGTAATATTTCTTATTTCCAGTTGATTTTAAGGTCGTGATATCAAAACTATTATTGCTCTTGACAGGTAAATGCAAAGATCAAGAGTTTAAAAGCCACTATTATTGCAAGCGTTCTTGTTTCAAAAGTTGTACACACACACACACACACACACACACACACACACACACACACACACACACACACACACACACACATACACACACACGTACACACACACACACGTATATATATATATATATATATATATATATGTACAAAGATACACGCTTACGTGCGTGTATACAGAGATACATTATGTGTGCGTGTGTGAATGTGTGCACCGCACAAATACATTAGCCAAAGAGAGATTGCAATTATGTGAGAAATAGCTGCTGACATTAAGACCTGAACTGAAGCACATCATCTATCTCAATGACGTAAATAATTGATCTAAACACAAACATGCATTCACGTAAACAGACTTTATACGTGTACAGATACACATGAGTATTGCCAATCATACAAAGACTATGTGCACAGGCATCCCCACTCATTTTCACGTACATATTGTTGTAAATATTTGTTGTCGTCAACTTCGTTTCTAGAAGAAAGCTTCAATGTTTCAATGAGTGCTTCTCATTTCCTTGAAAATAGACACAGACTCCATTCTGTTAAATGGGAATGACGCATTATAACTGAGGACCAGATTAAATGCAGTATATTATCAGACTTTTGTAATATGGTAACTGATAATACACATAAATATAATCAAATTTTAAATACATTTCTTTCTGATTGATTACTCTTAATTAACGGTATCCAACAGTGAGTAATGAGTATAGTTGATTTTAAAGGCAGAGAGATTGGTAAATGTGACATTACATTCTTTCCCAAATGAATTATTGGCGAACATGATATGAAACAGAGACAACTCGATATCGAAACCGGGCCGCAGACACGAAGATTTATATATTTACTCTACTGCGTCTGTCATAAAAGTAAATCCAGACAGCACATGATTCAGATAAAACACTGCACGTCTGTAAATTGTATTAACTTGGCTTGATATTTGTTTTCCCACATAGAACGAGAATAAGTGTTTGGAACGTGATATGATTACATCATATATATTTCATTCATACATACGCGCATACATTCATACACACACATGTATACATCTTGTATGTGTGATACATATGTACATACATATATTTGTAAATTAATTGTCTATATATAATTTTGTGAATGTATATGTAAATTTATGTATATGTGTGTGTATTTATGTGTACGCATGCACATATATATATGTAGTTGAAATTTACAAGAAAAAAGACGAAGACAGGTGTATGAACAACAAGCAGGCGTATTAGTTTGACGTTCGGGAAAGTGAAAAAAGTATTTTACGTTTCGAGCATATGCTCTCCAACAGAAAAGGAATATGAGAAAATAAACTGAGAGAACAAAAAAAAATTGTGGATTTAGTAAACAAGGATGACGAGGGGTTGGAAAAATATGGTTTGACAGTAGAGGTTGAAAGAAGTGGCTTTGATGTGTGTGGATGTGTGCGTGTGTGTGTACATCTGTAACCTGTAGGTATGGGATGCTGTGTGAATGTGCGGATGATGGTGTGGTGATGTGGGTGCTAGGGAATGGTGAGTGTTAGTACGTGTGGAGTGATGTGGGGCGGTGTGATGTGGTGTGGTAGTGTGGTGGTGTGGGGTGCGAGGGTGGTGTGTGTGTGTTGGAATGTGGGGTAGGGGTGGGTGGAATAGAGATGTGTGTGTGTGGGGTGTTTGAAGTGGGGATGTGGGTCTATGAGGTAGAGATGTGGGTGTGTGAGGTGGGGATGTGAGTAAGGGGTAGAGGTGGGAGTGTAGGATGGGTGTGTGTTGGGCGGAGTGGTATCAAAGAAGAGAGAACGAGGTAGGGGTGAAGAGAGGACGTAGGTGTCAGACGAAGAGAGGAGAGGTACGTGGAAGTGAAGAGAGGAGGGATGTTGAGCCCATATGGCGCAAAGGAGCGATGACAGAAGATTAATTCCTCTTCACGGCGAAGGTGGGAGTCCGGATGCCTCCTGTGTAAAGACAATCCGAACACGCACGCACACACACATGCATATATTTGTATGTGTGTGTATCTACAAAATCAAAGACGGGTTGTGATATTCATAAAACGTATAATAATTAAGAATTATATAAATCTTGTAAACTGTATTGCTCAGAAAAATGAGTCAAATATTCGATTAAATATTGTGGTATGAAAATTTTCTTCAAGCAACTGCGACATACAACTCAAAAACAAAGGTGCATAGTGTTCTAAGGAAAAAAGAAACGCTTCTATATATCACCTTACATACACACATACATATATGCATTCCACCCAACATATCTAATTCTCTTCTCTGTCTGTCTGTCTGTCTGTCTGTCTCTCTCCCTCTCTCTCTCTCTCTCTCTCTATATATATATATATATATATATGTATATATGTGCACACGTATATGTTTATATGTTTATATTTGTGTGTGGGTGTTAAGTTCTCTGTTTATATATATATATATTATATATATATATATATATATATATATATATATATAATATTTATATGCGCATATATATATGATATTTATATGTGCATATATATATATATATATATATATATATATATATACATACATACATACATATATATATATATATATATTATTTAATTGAACGCCACGTATCCATTCCAAGTACATATACATATATATAGTGCATGTGTGAGAGAGGGAAAGAGAGAGAGTGAAGATCGCGCGAGAGTAAGATAAAGATGAAGTAGGATGGAAAAGAAAATATTTCATACTACTTCGCATAATTGCCTATTATTTTCAAACTATTCTTAAGAAATTTAGCACACGGGCATCCTCTTTGTAAACGCCAAACAATACAGCACAAAAATATAAAACAAAGCCCTCAAAAAACTATATTAGAGGAAAATGTTAGTGTCTGTTACATAAATCCTAGAAAATTGGATGGTTGAGAATAAATGATTGAGAGATAAAATTGTTTATGTTAATTACGAATAAATTCTCAGGATAATTGGTTATTGTGTCAGTTAGGGAATGTGCAATTTAACCATTGGGAAAATACATTAATTGGCAACAGATCGAAGCGTGGTGTGTTTGAATAAACAGAAGACGACCAATGAACTAATATTTCGAATTGTTAGAACCACTGATCCGTAAAACTGCCCATTGTTTCGAAAATTAGCCGATTCAATGAAGATAGATTGATCCAACATCATGATTAATAAACGTTTAAAAGTTATTGGAAAGTTTTCGAGAATACTTTACGAGCGCTGTTGAAAAGTTTTAATGGCATTAATAGAAAGTTTTAATTACCATTCTATTAACGTTTAATAAACTAAGGAATGGAAGCAAAATGTGGTGAAGTATTATTCTATATATTGAATGAGTTAATCGAGATATATAAATTCTGTATTGCATTTATACAAACATATATCAATTCCTAGAAACATCACCACACAAACGCACGCAATAGTGTACACACACATGCACACACACACACACACACACACACACACACACACACACCACACACACACACACACACACACACACACACACGCACGCACACACACCCACACACACGCACGCACACATACAAACAAACACATACACACACACTTTCTCTCATACAATTGCTGGGTTTCAACGATCGGACAATACACATAACTTTCCAAACCAGTAAGCATATTGTTGTCAGGAAAGATATGATATGAGTAGGAACAAAATTCTAAAAGATGTTCTGGGAAGAGAAAAAAATATATAGAAACATTGGTTAATGCGTGGCTTGGACATAACATGGGTGATGAGTAGAGGAGAGACGAGTGTGCCAGGATGGTGAAGGTAAGGGACCAACCAGTTCTGTGGGACGGGGGAGCATTACAGAAGGCAGTAAAAACGACAGAGCGAGAAGAAAACACGCCCGAGTAAGAGACTGGAGTGTGTCCAGCGACTGGCTGTTGCATGCAGGTTTAGGATGTCCCTTTGTGTAGCAGCAGCTCTTTCTCAAATTTGGAGTGTTGTGTTCCGTTTCAGGCCTTGTTGAATGCTGGCAGCTTATATAGGTTGAAAAATTTTGAGGTTGTTAATAAAGGAGCCAGTCTTTGGGATGTGCCCTCTGCAATGATAAGCGTGTGCTTTCCCCAGAAGAGATATTAGATATTAAGGCGGCGAGTTGGCAGAAACGTTAGCACGCCGGGCGAAATGCTTAGCGATATTTTGTCTGCCGTTATGTTCTTGGTTCAAATTCCGCCGAGGTTGACTTTACCTTTCCTCCTTTCGGGGTCGAATAAATAAGTACCAGTTACGCACTGGGGTCGATATAATCGATATAATCGACCTAATCCATTTGTCTATCCTTGTTTGACCCCTCTGTGTGTAGCCCCTTGTGGGTAGTAAAGAAATAAGAAGAGATGTTAGATGATTGAGAAGCCCGGTTTGCGACGCGACAGTCAGGGCGGCTCGTGTTTAGAGAGAGTATGGTTCGGTGAGGTTTTCTCAGTATAAGTAGAGCTTGATTTACTTTGTGTCACAAGATTGACATGGCTCCACTGAATCATATCTCAAGGTCTCCGTTTATAAAATACATGCAACTTTATCGTGTAGTGTTTAGGTTACGTAGGGATGATGCAGAGTAGAGAGAAGTTATGAATGAATGTCGATCGTATCATCGCATAAGCGGAGTGACTCCAGAGTCTTGTGGGTTGGAAGCAGACTTTTTACTACACAATCACCCCTGAGCCTATCCATACGTATGAATGCATACACGTGAATGTATGTACATAGATGTGCAAACATTGCTTTATACAGATATGCAGGGTAATCAATCATATGTCCAGTGAATACACACACGTACACACACGCACACAAATACATATACAAGCACAAACTCTCATTCTCTCTAATACAGAGACAGATGCACTCATCCTGACGTTTTTGAGAGTCCTTTCGTTCATTGAAACTCTCAAACACATTTACTCAAGACGTTATACGTATATTTCTATATAAATATATGTTGCTACATATTCTAAAGCCTTTTCATCTTATTTTCAGTATTATTCGTATAATTTATTTGGCTTCCGTTGCTGACTAAAAATGTTACAACAGTAAAGACTTAGAATTTGTAAGGTTTCAAATCGAGAATTTGAGAACATCAAAATTGTCAAAAACGAATGCAGTTGGGTGTTGACTATAAAATATCTAAATATACCATATTTCTAAGATATAAACATGCAAACCTATCCTCTGGTACATACAAGCGTGACGTATACCTTTATAAATAAAGATATATAATTACACATACACACACTCACACACACACACACACACACATATATATATATATGTACATGTGCATACATATATAAACACATGTATATATATATATATATATATATATATATATATATATATATATATTATATATATATATATACATACATATATATACTTACATACATACTTACATACATACATATATACATATATATATATATACATATATATTATATATATATATATATATTATATATATATATATATATATATATATAATATATATATACATATATATATATATATATAGAGAGAGAGAGAGAAGTTAACAAGCTATCATTAAAAAATGTCCCCACCAAAGTTAACAAAGAACTTATCAGGTCTACAAACCAAACTGTAACATTATAATATTAAAAAATTAAATCATCATCATCATTTAGCGTCTGTTTAGCTGGTATGGGTTGGACGTCTTGACTGAGAACTGGCAAGCCAGTGAGCTGCACCAGGCTCCAATCTTATCTGGCAAAGTTACTACAGCTAGATGCCCTTCCTAACGTCAACCACCCCGAAAGTGAAGTGGGTGCTTTTTACGTGCCACCGGAATCGGAGCTAATGCATATATATATATATATATATATATATATATATATGTATGTATGTGTGTGTGTCTTTGTGTGTGTGTATACGTATATACCTAACGAAAGATACAGACCGTATAAAAGTGCTCAAGTAGAGCCTGAGACGTTAGATAATTATGATAAATGGAATGGAGAAAGTTCAAATCAAGTAAACCACAGTGAACACATATGTATACGGATTAATTCAGATAAAAATTGTACAAAAAACATATACTGATATATTAAAAATACATATCAAAACACATATAAACATATAAAAATGTATGAATGTTAAAAATATATATGGACATATAAATATATGGAAATACAAACATAGTAATAATATAATGAAGTACAGGATTGTACATAAAAAAAAAAACGTTTTTTTTAAATAGAAAGAAAAAATATATCGTGAAGAGAAAATAATAGGCGTCGAAAAAATATTTTAGGTTACATAAAAATATTTCTTACGACCAAATAATTTCTCTTTTTCTAGATTTAGAGTGGGTTACCACATTAAGGTGTTCCGATATAGATGGGCCTACATTTAGTACAGTTACTAAAATGAATGTTATGAAGTTTGGTATGGTTAAAGTTCTTTCGTATATTTTTATAATTTAAAGAAGGAATCGTGTTAGTAATTTCAAGATTAATGTCAAATGAGAGATTAGCTGATTATTTGATTTTGAATCTGGTATCAGGAATGCCGAGAATATGACCATGAAAGCCGCTTGATTTTAGGGCTTGATTATAAAATGGGGTACGTGCATTAAATATCTCCTCGTTTGCTGATAGGCTGGAGATCCTGATAGAGATAGCCGTAATAATACTACATAAGGTTAAGGTTATATATATATATATATATATATATATATATATATATACATAAATATGAGAGAGAGACCACTACCCTAGTGCTAAAAATAGATCCACTATGGTATAGATATACCATAGTGGATTTATTTTTAGCACTAGGGTAGACCACATAGTGGTCTCTCTCTCATATTTATGTATAAATTTGTATTGTATCCCTGGTTTTTATGTGCTAAGCCACTTGGTGTTAAATGGATGGTATTATTAAATTAATAGCAAATTTTTCACCCTCATTTATATATATATATATATACATACATACATACATTTCATTCAAACAGAGTTAGCGGTTGTGAATCCAACCAACTAAGGGGTAGTATCTATACAAATATACTGCTGGTAATTTATCCAATTATTAATACACAAAACTTGGTTGTTGCGTGGCAATACACTTTTGAGCGTAATAAATGGGCGAGGGTAAAAAGTGGTTTACCCTTAATTTATACGGCAAGAAGAAAATGGAGGGCATCCAGCGATAGTATACCATCGACGTCCTGTACCTATATATGCATATATGAGTACAGGACGTCGCCATCAGTAAACAATATGAAATACGAAAACAAATGAATTCAGTACACAAACAACGAGAGAAACAAATGGAAAACAGGACAAGTAACACAAACAACGACATTTCATCAGTTGTCGGCTGTCTATTAACTCCTCATTTCGAGCATTGAACAACAATATGAGTCTTCGATGACAATTGCTCCCATAAATACCAAAATAAAATTTTGGATTTATGGAGGGTCGTTCTGGTCTAACGATCCTCCATGTTTGTTTTCGTTCGGTTTCCTTGTATGCCTCCACTGTTCTGATCATACCAGGAATACGGATTGACATTTTAAGAGCCATGTGAATTGTGGAAACGCAGCATAGCGATTCTTTCATTGTTTATAAATTCCATCCAAGGATTATTGTTATTATTACTATATTTATCCTACATTGTATCAGTACAGCTCCATGCAACCCCAAAATACTTGTTCACCAGTCAGCATCATTAGACCGTGACTGACATACGAGCTTTATTTGCATATTCAAAAGACTCCCCTCCACACATAGACATATATTCATTTATTCTTTTACTTGTTTCAACACAGACTTGAAAGGGTTTAGATAATTGAGTAAATACTAGTTGAACAAATCGACCACAAGGCATTTCTTTAAGCCTAGTACTTATCCTATTAGTGTATTTTGCTGAACAGCTAAGTTACGGTGACGTAAACACGCCAACACATACTAATAAATATATATATATATCTTTTAACTTTGTTTATGGTAACGTTTTGGATATAAAAATAAAGCTACTATTCCATTATGCCGGCCATCGTTTAATTAGTGTCTTCTATTATAGCCTTGTTGCAACAAAACCCTTGCGAGAGGATTTCGTATACAGAAACTGAAAGAAGCTGTAGTATATATATACATATATATATATATATATACACACACACACACATATATATATATATATAATATATATATATATATATATATATATATATATATATATATATATATATATATATATATATACTATATATATATATATATAATATATATATATATATATCACCGTGATCACCGTGACCGACCAGGCCATCAGATGTTGCTACACATCGCTGGTCACAATGCGCTTCGCATTGTTTTTGCCTTCAAATGACGCCACCCCGCTCGCTAAGCGAGCAGGCCAATATATATATATATATATATATATAATATATATATATATATATATATATATATATAAATACGCATATATATGAGTGTGTGTATATATGTATATATTATTTATATGATATATATGTGTGTGTGTATATATATGATAATAATATAATAATAATAATAATAATAATAATAATAATAATAATGATAATAATAATAATGATAATAATAATAATAATAATAATAATAATAATAATAATAATATAATAATAATGATATAATAATAATAATGATAATAATAATAATAATAATAATAATAATAATAATAATAATAATAATAACCAGTACATACAGACCGAACCATCACCAGTACATACAGACCGAACCATCACCAGTACATACAGACCGAACCATCACCAGTACATACAGACCGAACCATCACCAGTACATACAGACCGAACCATCAAGGCCAATAAACCAGATATTGTTGTGAAAGACCAAAACAATAAAGTTTGCTTATTGATCGACATGAGCATCCCCTGTGATCATAATATCTCAGCGAAAGAGTTTGACAAGCTCAGAAAATATAAAGACCTACTCATTGAAATTGAGAAAATGTGGCATCTCAAGGCGGTTACAATACCAGTGATCGTAGGAGCACTAGGAATGATCAAGAAGGGAACCGAAAATTATATGAGAATGATCCCTGGCTTACCATCCCTGCAAGAAGTGCAAAAGATTGTCTTAACTGGTACATCACACGTATTGAGAAGAGCATTGTCGATGTGAGAACTGTTGCTGCTCATGCATTTTAATTTAACTTTAAAAAAAAAAAAAAAAATGAACGAACTACTGAGTTTGGTTTAATGGCCTACCAATATACACTATGAGTTTCTTTGCCCTAGGAGTCGGGAAGACACTCGGCAAGAAATGGAAGAAAATTTGAAAGAAGAAAAAAAAAGTAATAATAATAATAATAAATAGAAGAAGAAGAAGTAGAAGAAGAAAAAGAAGATGAAGAAGAACCCCAGGATGAAATTTATAAACATTTAATGCATCGCTACGCGCGTTTCCGGAAATCACGTGACTTTTAAGATCATAATCCGTGTTCCTGGGATCATTACAATGTAGTCCGTAGTATCCGTGGACACCCGGTTTATCATCATCATCGATTCATTTCTTGAGACAAAATAGCATTAGTGGATGAACCACTGAGCGACATTTTTCTCTTTTTACCAGTATAAGGATCGAGCGAGTTAGGGTATTTCTGTGTGTATTTGGCGGGGTGGAGCAGAAGGTGATGAAAATAGAAGAAAGAATGTTAGTTATATCGGGATGGAGGTGTGTCTGTGGTGGTGTTGGATTTATTTTGCTTTCGATTCAGCAGATTTCAAGGATGAGCAGTACATTCTTTTGTTTGATTTCATTTAAGGCATGACTATCTTCAATAAATTCAGAACTCAACAGGAGTAAAGTACTGTTGCTATGCAGTGGGATTTGTTAACTGAAATGAATACTACTTTCTTATGGTGACCTCTTCACTGTTTTTGTTGGTAAACATAGGATCAAAACATCATTCATGGTGTTTGAAAAATATATTTTGAAAGGAAATAACACATTATAGAGGAGCGAAGGAAGCGAAACAAATAAAAAAACCAACCAATATTTGAGATGCTATACACTATACCAACAAAAACAGTGAATATATTACCATAAGAAAGTAGCTTACTTCAATTTCAGTGTACCAGATCCACTCACAAGGCTTTGTTCCGCCCGAGGTTATAGTAGAAGACACTTGACCAAGATTTCATGCTGTGAGACTGGAACCGGAACCATGTGGTCGGAAAGCAAGCTTCTTGCCACACAGCTATGCCTGCGCATATATATATTATATATACATAGTTATATATACATAAATATATACTGACATATAGACGTACATAAATATACACATATATGTACATATATATACAAATATATATTTACATGAATCTATCTATCTATCTATCTATCTATCTATCTATCTATCTATCTATCTATCTATCTATCTATCTATCTATCTATCTATCTATCTATCTATCTATCTAACCGGAAAAATCAGTGGGCTTGCGGCTCGGCAACTGGAGAAGCAAGCCCATGCCGTCCACCAGCGCCTCCGTCGTGGGACGCTGGCCCGACGCTCCGGTCGAGTTGCTCGGGGTCTGGTTTGGCCAAGACCTCCAAATGGAGAAGAACTGGAACGAGATAACGAGTAGGGTGGTCACTCTCGCCCGGCAATGGACCAAGAGGAAACTGTCCTTAAAAGGTCGGCCGGAGGTGGCGAACACGTACATTGCGTCCATCATCTACTACCGCCTGACCGTCGTGCCTTGTCCCGACCCTACCATCACCAAACTAGTACGCATTCTCTTCCGCTTCTTGTGGAAAGGATGCGTCCCGATGGTCAGGCAATCCATTTGCTGTCAACACCCGTTAAAAGGAGGACTGCATAACGTGGTTGATGATGCGCAGACACGCGCTGAGACTGCGACATCTCCGGCTCTACGGAGTGTGGTCGCCGTTTGTGAGGCACGCTTTCCCGCAGCTTGTCTCCATGGCCGAACTGCAGTCGTGGATTAAAACGAGGCCGAGGAAGGGCAAATGGCACGCGAGTGTCGCGTTGCTCTCAAGCAACTATGCCGTCCCGGGTCGACCTTGAGCGACTTCAACACAACTAAAGCATTCTATAGGAGATTAGTGGAGGGGAGGTACGACGACGATCTCGGGGCGAACCTGGGCATCGACGAGGAATACCTGATTCGCCTGTTCAAGACGACTTTCGGGCCGGGACTTATAGATAACTTCCTTGGGTGAATGTAGCAAGGATGGAACGTATGAATGACGAAGCCACCTTGAGCACAATCCTTTGAACCCGGAAAAATTTAAAACAGAGAGTTACTTACTTGCAAATAAATGTGTTTACATGTGACGTTATTGGCCGAGGTTACCATAGGCTTTTCTTTCCACAGATAAACCTTACACTTTACATCATGACATTTCTACATTTCTGTGATACACGATCCCTATTGATCGTTCTTTCTTCTTTTTTTTACGATCCCTTTTGATCGAAAACTTACCCCACCTTTTTTTCTCCTCAAAAAGAAAAGCTCCAGTTTGTAATTTATCCCCTCTGTGTTTAGCCCTGTGTGGCTAATAAAGAAACATATCTATCTATCTATCTATCTATCTATCTATCTATCTATCTATATCTATCTATCTATCTATCTATCTATCTATCTATCTATCTATATACACACACATACACACACACATGTAATGGTCGAATATTTTCGTGCTAGTAGCATATTTAATCATTTACTTAGTTTGATCTATATAAAGTTTCTCTGTTCGTTTTTTTTCTACTTATCTCTCTGTATACTACTAAAACTCTGTGATTGCTTTTGCTTGCTTGCTTGCGTGATTGCTTGCCTGTGTTCTTGCCTGTATTTTAATATAGCCAAAGCGGCGCATAATGGGAGAATACTCTGAAAGTAAGGAACCACTGAAATATGAATACAAACGGAATAAAACAAATATTGCGTAAATCAGACCACGGATTCATGAAAAACACAGTTTTTTGGGGTACCTTCATAAATAGCTACTCCGAAAGAAACATAACCCTGAAATGGAAATATATAATACTGTGAAAACTGTTTTCATTAATTTTATGTTTACATTGTATAAGAATTCTTTTTGCATTTTTGTAGAAGTGTGCACATATGTCATAAATAAATGCTGTTACTAGAGCTCAGGTTTTCCTCGGAAGTTCTGTTTTTATTAGATGCTATAAATAATCAATAAAACCTTAAACATGAAGTTGTAAATTTTGAATGATGACACGAATCATCATAAAATTAACTTTCATTTCAATGCAATGCTGAAATCAGCTTCAATGCTTTATAACCTGAAACGTCAGTGACCCAACGGTCACGGTTAGTCTAGTTGCTTTATAAGGAGATATTCGCTTTCAATTTTGGCTTTCTTATTGTCCATTACCCTGTTATTTTCTTTTTAGCTTTTATATTAATTTCCTCTACTAAATTCTGTTAGGCACTATCTTTTTACCTTTCTTCCTGTTGCAATATTATATAAATATATAGTTTTATTTCAATATTATAGGCGTAGGAGTGGCTGTGTGGTAAGTAGCTTGCTTACGTACCACATGGTTCCGGGTTCAGTCCCACTGCGTGACACCTTGGGTAAGTGTCTTCTACTCTAGCCTCGGGCCGACCAAAGCCTTGTGAGTGGATTTCGTAGACAGAAATTGAAAGAATCCTGTCGTATATATGTATATATATATATGTATATATATGTATGTGTGTGTATATGTTTGTGTGTCTGTGTTTGCCCCCCTCCCCAGCATCGCTTGACAACCTATGCTGGTGTGTTACGTCACCGTAACTTAGCGGTTCGGCAAAAGAGACCGATAGAATAAGTACTAGGCTTACAAAAAATAAGTCCTGGGGGTCGATTTGCTCGACTAAAATGGTGAAAGAAGTAAAAGAGAAAAAGAGATTAAATGAATATAAAGTGATTAGTTATTTGTTCTTTCTGTGTAGTCGGCGTGTCCTCAATCTCTCAACTGTTTTTTTACACAACTTATAACTACTTCCCCGTCTATTAACATTTTAAAATCTAATAGTAAACCTCAATACACTGTCTCTGGTATCTGTGGCAGCCCTAGACGACCTAGTAATGTGACAGATTTCATTCCTTTTTGAAGGTCATACCTACTATTTTATAAAAATTCTACCTTCTACTACTATTCTCCTTTTCTATTTTGTCTGTGTAGTACTAGTCAGACATTTACTTAACATAGATGACCCAGTTTTCAAATAATACCAATTTGATGAAATTCCTTTCGTTTGGCAGTCAGTTCATTGTGGCTCTGAGGACGATAAGGTAGGGTGATTGTTCTCTATATTTTTTCAATCGATCGATCATGGATCGATCGATCAAGACGACTGAACAATTGAACAAAATTCCTCCAAGACTTATCCCAAACATTTGTAAGCTTAAAATAAATGTATAAAATCCATTACCTGCATGTATTTTTGATTACTATATCTATATATATATATATATATATATATATATATATATATATATATATATATATATATATATATATATATATATATATATATATGTATAGA
>NC_042998.1:124807488-124809988 GCF_006345805.1 Octopus sinensis | reverse complement strand
TATGAGCACATATTTCTAAAAGTGTTAGGTGTTTATCATCGTATTCCTGGTTGATACTTATAAATAAACCATATTCTATTTTGTTATGACAACGTTAACAAGTCTAAGATTAATATTGCGATAACGTGTGTCATTGGCTTGATGATTACGATCAAGGGTTGAATGTTTAATTGGTAGTAGCTGGGGTCGTGACATTCAGATTGTTCTCGATAACATTAATGGATTAAGGGAAATAACTAAAACCAAGATCAACACAGTCAGAAACTCGGTTTAGTGAGGAACTTCGTAAATACACAGTATGTATTGTAGTGTCTTGAGTTTAAAGCACCTTCAGTCAATCGTGGGTGCAGCGTGGTGACAAACACCATTGTCTTTGATACTTTTATACATGTCGGAACCCATCCCTATCAAGCCGTCACCACAGACATTTATTCCCAGAGAGATATAGAGAAAGAGAGAGGTGGAAAGAAAGTGGGAGAAAAGTATAGGACTAGTATTATATTTATCAGTTTCAGAAAGATGAAAGTCTAAGTCGATGCTGACATGATTCCAACTCAGAGCACCGAGTACAGGATCAATTTAAAATAACATCCATTAAATGCAGAACGAAAAGAGGAACGAAGTGCTGCCAAGCATTTTGCCCTGTGTTTTAGATTCACCAGCTCGTCGCCTTGGACGTCTTCTAAATATCAATACATATTTTATAGGATGCAGATAAAAGAAATCAGTGTCAGCATTATAGAAAACTGAAACCTGAAAGTGTGGAGTCGAAATTAATTAGAGTGTGCGTATGTGTATGTGTGTACATACATACATACATACATACATACATAGTGGATTTTTAGTACTGGCGCGAGACAACTGACTTTTGGAGAAGGTAGAGCTGATTAAATCTACACCAATATTTATTTTGTACTGCATTTTATGGACATCAGAATCACAGTATATAATGTTGACTCCGGTGGAATTTGAAAGCTTTTAATATATGACTGTAAAAATACTGTAAGTTATTTTATCTGTCGTTGTAAAAGTTCTGACAATCCACTAACTTAATACTTGTATAAAATTGATTTCTGTTATAAGGCCTTACAGAACGGTAAAGTCATTGGTATTTTAATCCATTCCACTACTTGATTGTTATTATTTTATCAAACCTAGAATGACGAACAATCGACCGTCGCAGGTTTGAAAAACGGAACCTAGTGAGATGTAAGTAAATACCATGAACTATTTGAAGGCATTCAAACGTTCTGAATTTACACGTGATGTTCATTAATTTTCAAAAGCGAGAGATAGCAAAATCAATGGAGTGGAGCATATAATGGTTGCGTAGTATGAAGTTTTCGTCCCAATCACGTGGTTCAAGATCCAGTCCCACTTCGGGACAGGTTTGGAAAAGGTTTTCTACTAAAGCCTCCGACCGACCGAGCTGATTTGGCTGATGGAAACCGAACGAAGCCTAGGTGAGTGTGGGTGAAAGTGTGTGTGCTTTGTGCCTGTGTTTGCCTCCCATTCAAATGCTTGATAATGTGGTGTTGGTGGGTTTATGTCTTCGGAACCTAGCAGTTCTGCAATATAGACCGATACAATAAGTTCCAGGCGTCAATGTATATATACATATAAAATAAATACTGCGGTCGATTTGGTATAAAATTCTTCATGGGGGTACTCCAGCATGGCCGCAGTCTAATGAGTAAAATAAGTAAAAGATAAAAGATATATGAATATATCAATCATACTCAATGTATACTCTCTGTTGAAAAGCGAGCTGCTACAATATTTCCCCTGGCATAACATCTGTTATGGACTTGCTATGTTAAAAACAATGGCTATCAGAAAGAGACGAAATTCCTCCCTGCAGTGTCTAGCGAGAACACCACATGCATTTCAGACTTTTGGGGCCTTTTCAGGCAAACAAATGCTCGATCGAGAATGTCATCTCAGACACAGGTAATGATGAATAAAACATATCTCAATGTATCATATTAGCGGCTAATGAGAGTGCCAGATGCATTTTGGACATTTTTGACTTTTTCGTGGCGCTTACTCGCAGCGTGTCACATGCTCGAAAAATCCGTTACTGAAACGAATTTTCTTTCATCTGCCATATTTATTTTGTTTTTAGTACAGCAAATCCATTAGAGATAGTATCTCGGGGCAAATACTACAGTAACTGGCCTATCGACTGTTTATGTGCCATAAGAATGGTGTGTATAAATGGTTATTTTAATTAAATATATGTATATGTATATATACATGTGTGTATGTATGTGTTCGTGTGTGTATGTGAATGTAACATGACTCTGAGAAGGTTGTCACACGAGCGGTCGGTTCTGTGTGCAATGCTTCATTTAATAAACAGCTGTAATGACAGCGATTACGTAACTCCTGTTCTTTTGTCATTCGTTGACACACACACACATACACACACACAAACGCACATACAGGAGCACACAAACTTATATATGTATATGTATATGTATATGATATGCACACCACC
>NC_042998.1:124794988-124804988 GCF_006345805.1 Octopus sinensis | reverse complement strand
TCGAAAAATACAATATTTTCGTATTCATATATATATATATATATATATATATATAGAACAAATGTGTAAACTTTGCATTAAACTTGTATATTCTCTTTTAGTAAAGATGTGTTAACAATATGTCTAGGATGTACTTTAAAAGAAAATGAATTATATATAGGGATTTGTTCATTATTTTTTAGAATCTGTTTTAAATATGTATCTGCCATGAAGTTGTTTGTGATGCTTATTTACGTCAAGAGGGCGCAGGGTATACAGAAAAGGGATTGGCAGCATGAATATGCTTTATTATTCTGATTAATGGTTCGGAAAGTTTATATTATCATTAAGTAAATGATTTACTTTATAACGATTATTATTTGCTTCGGCTGGGATTATTTCGAGTTTTAAATATTTTGATTAGTTTTATTTCATTTATTTCACGTTGTTGCTTTTAACACAAGAGAATATAAAAATTAAAGAAAAAAAGATTAAGAAGGTAGATTTGTGTTTAAAGTATTTTTTGAACGAGCAAATAATATATCAAGCAAAATATACTAAACAACAAGTTAACCCAATTCTTCATTCTTTCAGTAAATGATGAATATCTAAACTAAACAAAAGCTGTTCATTTCTGTTATTCCGGTGTTTAGGTTTCGGCGCTTACGTCCTTTATGTATGGAAGCTCACTGGCGCCAATTGCCTGGCAATGCATGTTAGTTATAAAATGTAAAATAATCGACATCATTTCAAATAAACAAGGAAGTAACGAAATTACAACATCAACACGAACAGTAATGAAAAACAAACAATAATAAAATTGAGATATACAAACGAAAAACAATAAGCAAAAAAAAAACAATGGCGCAATAAAAACAAGTTTGATATAATTTTTCACACTATTTCATTGACTATTTACATTTATTAATTATAGATATATCATGTTATTTTCCATGGAATACTAGAAACATGGTGGCTACAAAGTCATTTGCTTGTTAACAATGCAAAATAGATAAATAAAATGAATAAATAAAATATAATAAATAAATTTAAAAAATACTGTTGCCGAGGAAAAAGCATTTCGTTTATTTTATATATCAGAGAAATTTTGTCTCTTTTTGAGGAATAAACTAAACACCCCAAATTTAGTGGAGCCAAATATTCCGTTTGATAAATAATTGCTATAGCATTTCGAGTTGTGGATTGACAACATTACAGTCTCATGAAACTCGATACTTTTAACCGTTTCTACTCTCGCAATAATAACTGAGACTAGAGAAACACATTCATAGAGCTTAATTTCATCCCTCATGAGTTCGAATCTTGATCAATTCGATCTTACTTTTCATAAATTTGTAGCGTGTTAAACTTAGTAATTCTAATACATCACATTTGATTTAATTGAATTTACTCCCACAGTATATATATATTTACCATCTTTTGTATTATCAACTGGACTGGCTACAGTGGCATTGTTCGATCGATATCTTGATGTAGAGCTGTTAACATTTAAAATCTATCAATGTTTTAGTATTTTTCTCGGTCTTTGAGTTCGAGTAATGAAGGATAATTGCTAAGAAAGAAACAACATGCCCGTGGCTCGGTTTTGATGCAGACAACGGAAGAGATGAAACTTTATGATATATTAGCCATGTCAATCTATTAGTGATACCAAATTCTGATAACTAAGATGCAAAACAAACTTCCTGTCTAGGCCTTTCGGGCGAATAACAACAGCAATGATAGAAAACTAATAAGCGGCTGTTTACATGTGAAATTTATCAAGAACAGTAAAATTAACTACGCCTTCATTTCATATAAGTCAGTATAAAAGTAGTAATGACAGTAGGAGGAAAATCATTATTATTATCGTCTTTTGTATCAAAAGTAAGTTGTCGAGGATGCGGTGCAGACTGCTATACCGGAGTGGATGTTACACCACTCCGACGCTGGATTACAACAGTGGCGATGAGAGGTTAACAAACTCATGATGAATTAACAAACTCACGAGGATTAAACAAACTTACAAAGAACTAGGTAACTCCGGTATCAAAAGTAAGTTGTCGAGGATGAGGTGTAGACGGGCAGGACATGTTCAAATGCAAAATGGATCGCACTCCGAAAATTCTTTTGTATGGCCAACATGTAGAGCAATTCCGTGGTAAAGAAGGCTAAGGTATAAGGATCGTGCGAAAGTTATTGCCTAGTTCGATCTTTAAATATTTTTCACTTTGTTTTACTTGCGTCGGAAATTAATTAGCACTTCTCAAATTTCTACATTTTCTTACATTTTCTTAATTTAATTAACTTATTATCAGAAACGAACTCGTTTTTAATCAAAAATTTATTAAAACATATCCCAGCACACCACATAATTGTTATTAATCGTGAAATTTAGTCAATATCTTGTTGCTCCTCCTTTGGCAGCAATGACAGCTGCTACGCAGGTCGGCATGCTGTCTATGAGTGCCTGCAGGTACTGTGCAGGGATGGCCCTCCATGCAGCAAGAAGTGCCCCAAACAGCTCGTGTCGGTTCCTGTATTGCTGCACATTCAAATCCCTACCCAATCGACTCCAGAGGTTTTCAATAGGGTTCAGGTCAGGTGACTGGCCAGGCCAGTCCATGACCGTCACCCCATGGTCCTTGAAGAAACCGGTTGTGAGCTTGGCTGTGTGGGAAGGCGCGTTGTCCTGCTGGAGCACGTACTCCTCGCCACCAAAGAGGTATCCCGTACCATCTCAACGTACTTTGCTGCGTTGATGTTGCCTTCGACGGCATAGAGCCGCCCAACACCACTGTAGCTGAACGCCCCTCACACCATCAGACCACCCCCACCATGCTTCATGGTGGGAGCAATGCAGTCTTTGTTGAAGCGCTCACCCCTGCAGCGTCGCACATGGACAGGCTTGTCACTGACGAGACTGAATCGCGACTCGTCAGTGAACATCACTGTCTGCCACTGCTGCACGGTCCATGTCTTGTGGGCACGGGCCCAGAGCAGCCGCCTCTTCCGGTTTTGGGCTGTAAGGAGCGGCTTCCAGTAATCTGGTCTTGACGGTGGTTGTAGACAACTGTTCCCTGTCATCTTTTGCATCTCCTCCGCCAGTTGCCGGCTCGTTGCCCTTCGGTTGTACAGTGACTTTCGGATCAGCATCCGGTCCTCCTGCTGGGTCGTCAGCCTCTTCCGTCCCCTACCCTTTTTGTCAGCTGCTGATCTGGTTTCCTCGTATTTCTTAAATAAGCACTGAATTGTGTGCCTGGCTACACCAAGTTTTCTGGCTATTGCAGCCTCCGACACCTTCCCACGCCACGAGGGAGCCTCGTACCGTCTCTCCAAGGTCATGCGAGGTCCTGAGCCCATCTAGGAATGAACGATAAAAACCAGTTATTTTCATTAAAACTATTCATTTGAATAATGTTATGCTATAACAAAACTGCTATGAGTTATTATTCATTAAACAAAAAAGAAAGAAAGCAGAATTTCTCACCTTATTTGATGTATAACAGAAAGTTTTGTGAACCGGAAGTGACGTCATCAAGCAGAGTGTAGGAGAATTTGTGAGGAAAAAAATCTTGCAAATACACAAATCAATTAACCTACGAGCTGTTCAAAACGTCTTACGCGATGAGAAAACTTAGTACGGTGTGATTTCGGTCCTTGCGAGGCGCTACCCATATCTATTAAACAAAGGAAGATTTGTCTGCATCCACACTCCAAGTTGTTGTTGCACTGCTATGTCCACATCATTAGGCTGTAGACTCTCAAACTGCTCTGCAAACAAAGTTACGTCATCGTTCTGCACAACAGTGAACTCACAACAAAGCAATAGTTCGAGATATGGCCACTAGGTGACAGCAAATACCTTGAGTGAAGAGCAAATCAAGGGTGCTAATTAATTTCTGACGGTAGTGTATATATATATATATATATATATATATATATATATATATATATATATATATATATATATATATATATATATATATGTATATATATATATATGTATGTATGTATATATGTGTGTATTTATATATATATGTATGTATGTATGCATGCATGTATGTGTGTGTGTGTGTATATGTATATATGTATGTGTATGTGTGTGTAAGTATGAGTAATACAAGATGTGGATTCAGAGAATCTTCGCTGTCATGTAAGGATCCTCTTACAGACTCGACTATCAGTCCACATAGTATACAATTACAAAGAAATGTAATGTAGAGAATCCTTGTCAATGAAAATCCAGAAACTATGAGTGATGAAATTATTTCATGAAAATATAAACTCAGGTGGTATGAGAGGTGGATATATATTTATATAGCTACAAGACTTCGTAGTTAAATGCATATATATCTATCATACTTCGTAGTTAAATGTATATTTATCTGTCATACCTCTCATACCTCCAGACGTTATGTTTTTATCTATGCATATATGTATATCTATGTCTATAAATGTATATGCAGCAATATATACAAGGTGCATACAGAAGGTTTCGGACCTTTTTTTAGGATAGACATTTATAGTTGACGAGATTATTGTAATTTTAGCATATCATTACTTTACATCTAATAAGCTGACCGGCCAAAATTTTTATTACAGATTGAAGGAGACGGCTGTAGCAGCATTTTGAACACATCCTATTAAACACTATTTGTCACAGCTGGCTAGTTTGCAGAATGCAGTCGGGACGTAAAGAAAATTTGGAAGCTAAACTAGGCAAACATACAACAGAAACTTGTGAAATGCTCCAAACTGCTCGTAAATTAACCTGTGTATGCGGATGATGTGGGAGGAAGGGAGACGTTACAGCATTTGAAAAATTTCGCAAATTTCCGGATGAAGACCGTTGTGCGTTTATAAAGATAATACGCATACTGTCTCGAGTTGGTGCGCAAAATTTGTACAAGGTTTGTTCACAGGGTGTCCAGTGACGAAGAGAAGAAAAGACGTGTTAATGACCAGAGAGAGGAGGTTGAGATCATTACCTCCAATTCCAGATAACTTGAGTCTCCCGTAACCGGTGACGAAAAGTGGATCTACTGTTATGATCTTGCTCTCTGTGACTTTTGATTCTTCTCCAAGCTGAGGATGAAGTAGGCTGTGACAAGGGTCCCGGACACACTCACTTTCAGTGATTTCCATGCAGAGTTCACGAAATGGGTGGAGCGCTACAAGTGTAGTGAAGTCGAAGGATGTTACTTCTAAGAATATTAGAGTTTTGTACTTCTTTTAAATTAATATATGTGTCTCCTGAAAAAAAGTCAGAGAACTTTAGAATGCGCCTTGTATACATACAAACACATATTGTTATGCGGATAATAATAATAATAATAATAATAATAATAATAATATAATAATAATAATAATAATAATAATAATAATAATAGTGGTATGTGGTAATCGTTACAAATAATGTGACGAAGGAGGTCGAGAAATCGGCGATGTCGGTCATATATAGTCGTGTCATCCTTTGATGATAAAGGTAGTGAAAAATTATATATATGAGTGGCTGTGTGGTAAGTAGCTTGCTTACGAACCACATGGTTCTGGGTTCAGTCCCACTGCGTGGTACCTTGGGCAAGTGTCTTCTTCTATAGCCACGGGCCGACCAAAGCCTTGTGAGTGGATTTAAAAGACGGAAATTGAAAGAAGCCCGTCGTATATATGTATATATATATATATATATATATATATATATGTATGTGTGTGTGTGTATGTATATTTGTGTATCTGTGTTTGTCCCCCAACATCGCTTGACAGCGGATGCTGGTGTGTTTATGTCCCCGTAACTTAGCGGTTCGGCAAAAGAGACGGATAGAATAGGTACTAGGCTTACAAAAAATAAGTTCTGGGGTCGATTTGCTCAACTAAAAGCGGTGGGCCAGCATGCCCACAGTCACACGACTGAAACAAGTAAAAGAGTAAACGAGTATATATATATATATATATATATATATATATATATATATATATATATATATACATATATTATATATACTGCGTGTTTTTCTTGTGCCTTAGTTTGTGTGTGTGTGTGTCCTGAGTATGATGTTAAATTTGACCCGATAAAACTCATTTTGACACAAAAATACATTGAAATCCACACACTCACGATTATTCAATATGAAATATTCCACCTCACATTCCATAAGTGTATTTTAATAATACAGACACGTGCACGCGCATGTACACACACAGACACTTGCAGACACATGCAAACACACGCAGATACACATGCACACAGACATACAAACACATATGCATATATGTATATATTGGGTTATATTATTTTCCTATTATCAACAATACTTTGATAATAATTAAAACACAGAGAACTGACTTGCGAGCTTAAAAGAACATGTAGTTTTGAACCGTTAAACTTCATCCGAGTTTCTGTAAGGGCAAATTTAAAGACCGTATCCTGAAACTGTTGGTCATACTTGAAAACTTCCGTATCCAGAGTTGGTTCTAACGCAGTGATTACTGTATGTGTATAGGTGTTTATGTGGTTATATGTATGTGCATACAAACATAGAAACACACGAGCACATATACACATATGCAAGGGAAAGAAATAGAGAGATATCATAAATCAATAAGTGAAATATATTATATTTTGTATATGGTATGATTTTGACAAAAAGGCATGGTAAATAAAACAAAACCTGTATTATTTTGAAAAATATTTGCTGCGGTTATCGAGTATTTATTGCTTGATATAGTATACTTCATGGCATTTAGTGATAAGTTTTAATGATAGAAACTGTAACCATGGTCTAGAGTGGGTTTGCTATTCTACTTAATCATGTATTTCACTACTGACCCAAACTTTAAATTGGCGCCTTTCTAGAAATACCTATAAATTGAGAACAACTCTCCTGACACCGCTATTACTAGCCTCCATAGAAATCAGTTTTCCAACTCAACATGATTTAATATTGTTATGATTGATGATCTTTTGGCAAATTGTCATTCAGTCTAGTAAGCATTTGTCGTACGTTCATCGCCAATTCACTATATCCCATCTCTTAACCAAGACTTTATTGCAATATTTTCAATATTCTTTATACTATCTTATCACTCTATTGTGTTATTTTCAATTTCTCATCCGCTATCCAATGTTCAATTTCCTGAATGTTTAATGGTCCACCTTATTGAGGAAAGCTACTTATACACCCTATCAATTATATACCTCATTAAATCGCAATATAGCACATTGCATTGTTTCATTATCATTCGATGATTTCCAACCTGGTTACTTAACTATAAACTTTGTCTCACAATATTCTCTGATATACAAGAATTAACGAAATAACTATATCTAAATATATACGGCATAATTAATGTCAAATATAGCGCATAGATTTTAGAATTAATCATCGAAATAATCGATAACTTATGAATAACATTTAATACATAATAAAGCAATCTGTTACTATATTCAACAAATGTCGGAATAACTCCGGTTAATATTCATTCACCTTTTGACGGCCGCCACAAAGAATTTACCATAATTTATCAAATTTTCAAAATTAATTCTAGATACTACGAATTTGTTTTCGAAGTCATAGTGATTGTTTTACTTTTTTTTCTATAAATAAGATAGCAGAAAAAACAGTTTCAAAAATGATTCTGCTCTCTTTATATTATTGGTACATATTCTTTTTACTAAGCGCAAAACCAAAATTCAGAATAACGTAATTTCAAACGTTAGTTTGTAATTTATTAGCTTCAAGAATAAGAAATACAGCAATGTCGATCATATTGGTATTTGGATATAAAAGGCAATAAATTCTACATAGACAGCGAGTGTGCTATTGCGGTTTGAAAACATTGATTTGAGTAAGGAGAGTCCCAGATTTTCTAATGAAAGAATGTAGTCTATTGAATAAAGGGTGTTATGTTTATATCGCTTATATCAATGACAAACGGGTGAAGGACAAAACTGACTCTAGTGAGGTATCTAAGAAGAGTTGATGTTATTAAATTGTTTACGAGTCATATTCACTCTAGTCATTTGATTTCGTGTGCAAGAATAAAGAATAAAGGTTCAATTTTTAGGTAGTTGGTAATCAATGAATTTCTAAACGACACTTAAGGAGTAAAAAGCTAACGCTGAGAAAAAAAAAAGTGGCAATGAGCTCGGATCAACAGAAGCTGGCCACTAGTTTTTCTGGGCTAGATACAATGGTCTATATCTTCAAAGACTGAAAAATGATGTATGATGTTCATATCTTTCAAAATAGCTTTAGAGTTATAAGTAAACATACTACAATAGATAATCGAAACCTGACAGTATTTTGACTTGCTATCTTCGTGTTCTACAACGCTTAATATTTGATTGATTTGTTATAAAAGCTCTATATACGTTTTAAAAGAGAAATAACAGGAATTGATACGTTCATGCATTTCCCAGCAGTATTAGTGACTTAATGGAAGTGAAGTGACTCCAAACGGTAGTCGAAATCTCGTTTTGTAGAATATTAATCTCTTCCTCTCTGGCGTCGCTACTCAGTAAAATAAACAATCATGTAATACTTTATGATTACAGCTTTTCTCTGTTTGATCGATACGTCAAGACAATTAGCTGTTGTGATTTATAAAGGAATCGATAAGCCGAAAACTATAGTTTGATCATTCAACATGTAACCTATTTTTCTATTCAATACTGACATATTTTTATAAAGTTACAATGTTCGCCGAATGCAATATGTCAATACCGAGTATTAATAACTTTGAAATATTTATTTATTGGTAGACATTACAGAGCTTTAGTTTGCTTGTTGAGATAATAAAATTAGTCCGCAAACACAGTCGTCTCTTGCACAAGAATAAATGTGATTCTCAAAATGCTATTACGTATATTATGTGTAAATGGACACCTGAACTCGTTTCATTTTAATGATCGAATTTCGTGATTTTACAGTATCTCCTGATGCCTATAGTACACTAAAGATGGTCCATTAAAGTTCATAGTTATATAAGTTTAAATATTCTTTACACACATACCCATATGTTATTGATGAAACGTTTTAGTTTTATTATTTATCCATTATGCAATTTGTATTTTCTCATAAAATTTTCCCGTGTATATTAACCATTTATTTCATTGTCTACTGACTTATCTATTACCCACCTACCTACTTTTCTACTATCTATCTATCTATCTATCTATCTATCTATCTATCTATCTATCTATCTATCTATCTATCTATCTGTCTGTCTGTCTGTCTGTCTGTCTGTCTGTCTGTCTATCTATCTATCTATCTATCTATCTATCTATCTATCTATCTATCTATCTATCTGTATGTCTGTCTGTCTGTCTTTTCGTATATGTATATATCTATGTACACATGCATATATGTATATATGTATACATCTGTCTATGAGTCATTTGTTATTCTTCGCCTCTTCCTCCTTCTCTCTCTATGTATATATATGCGTCTGCATTTATGTATACACATATAAAAGATATATATATATATATATATATATATATATATATACTTGCATTCATATATATATGTATAACTATCTATATACACACTCATAGTCATGTACGCGCGTGTTTGTAAGTGTGAGTGTGTATGTGTGTGCGTATGTGTGTGTGTGCGTGTGTATAATGATATCAGGTTCTATAAGTCAGTAACTACCGCACTGACAGACTTGAAACACAATGATACCATTCGCACCAGCAATTGCGTTTACAATCACGCTAATGGCGTCAGCCAATTACGAAACTCTCAAATTATATACGTAAATACATTTTCCATTCTATCTTTAACACTTCTACTTGCTTTATCTCTATAGCATAACTTTCCAGTTACAAATCGTAATAGATCAGTTCAAACTCCATCTATCTATCTAGGCATGCCGTGCTTGATGATGCGCAGGCATGCGCTGAGACTGCGACATCTCCGGAACTTCATTGATGACGGTGAACAGGTGTGGGCGCCGTTTGTGAGGCGCGCCTGCCCGCAGTTCGTCTCACTGACCGAACTGCAAACGTGGATCA
>NC_042998.1:124789988-124792488 GCF_006345805.1 Octopus sinensis | reverse complement strand
CTCTAGAAACAACAATAATTTTATTTTCTCAAAGTTTATGTTGTAAAATTCGTATGAATACCCAGACGTCATAGTAAACAAATGCAACACACAATGGTCGAAACTTTATTACTAAAATAGGAAGAGGCCATTACGAAATAAGAACATATTACATATATTTGGACCATCGCTTTTATAGTGCAGATAAACCAATGTTTTCCTCCAGGAAATGCTCGCGTAGAATAGTTTATATGATAAAATATTTAAACTGGCAACATGGCGCCGCAGTAAATCATTTAATTTTCTCATATATTCATGAAGTTTCAAATTGTCTTACAAATATTTAAACTATAGAATTTTGTTCACTGAGAGTATGAAACTATCTTCTACAACGACCTCAATTCGGGAGGTAAGATGAAGCAAGTATAACTTCGTGTTCTATATAGTACTTAAGTCAAAGTAAATATTCCAGCTCTAGCGTTAATTGTTATAAAATTATGGTGCTTCGAATATATTATTAAAGATATGCAATTTATGATTTTATTATTGTTTTTGCAACACATACGTGCTACTGAAAGAATACTGCTCCATAAACCTGTTAGCGTATCATAGAATCCATCAAGGCATTAGAACTGTACATTATTCCAGGCACTAAGAATTATCCGATTCGTTTGTTGCTTAATGGGTATCTATGATGATACACTTTTCATACATTGATTTCGAGTAAACCACGATAAACTCCTACATAAGTTCCTATATTAATTTAGATGCAAGGAATTCATTAAAGAATATACGTTTAAATATCCTGTTTAAATTAATCCTAATCAGTCGTTCAATAAATATCCCATTTTTGATTATATATATGAATGAATAGCTTTTTCATTACAGAAGCAACGAAGGAAAATAACCGTTTGGTTGTAGCAGAATTTTATATAACCTTTAACGATATTAATGGTTCCAGTCTAAAACTTAGTGAACCTTTTCTTTATAAAGATTTTATCACAAATTAGTTGAGATAATTTACTTCGTCTACTGTGGTGATACTCTGGACTGTATAATTCGCCTCAAGTTCAACGTGACAATACTTAAATTTTCCACTTTTCTTGACACTCTTCGTAGTGTTCCTAATATTCATTGGGAAAGCAACGAAACTAGTTGTCACCTGGACACCAAAATTGTGGACCATGTTCAGTTTTCTTTGCGATTATTTCAGTAACTACTGTAATGCTCTCTGGAATGAAGGGTGATTATACCTTAATAGTTGTAATGTACAGCGGATGGAATCTTGTCACGAAATGTAAGACATTTTTTTTTTGTTGCTGGCAGAATCGTTAGCATGCCGGTTCAAGCGGTTAGCGGCATTTCACCCGTCTTTACTTTCTGAGTTCAAATTCTGCAGGTGTCGAGTTTGCCTTTCATCCTTTCGAGGCCGATAAAATAAGTACCAGATGAACACTGAGATCAATGTAATCGACTTAGTCCTCCGCGAACTAGCAGGCTTTGCGTCAAAATTATTATTATTATTATTATTATTATTATTATTATTATTATTATTATTATTATTATTATTATTATTTTATTATTATTACCTTTGCACACCTGGAGATGTAGTACAGTGTCAGCTGTTCACTACCAGTGAATTAAGGTAACCCTTCTTATTTTTCGAGCACCTTCCGGAGTATTCGAGCGGTTCCAAGCAGTGCTATTTTCTGCAAGTGCTCCACTCTTATTGCAGCCCATATTTGTTCCATGTACTTCTCGAGATTTTCGCCCACAGTTCCAAGAACTATTACTACCTTTTTCATCGACCACAACTGCTTAACTTCCCAAGCTAACCTGTCATATCTCTCAACTTTTCGTTCTTCCTCATCGCACACCTTGTTGTCAGCTGGGCATGCTGTGTCTATGATCCAGCATAGTTTGTTTTCTTTTTCAATTAAAACTATGTCCGGCTTCCTTTTCTCTATCTCATGGTCGCACTGAATCATAAAATCCCATAGGATCTTTGCATTTCAATTTTCGATGATGCCTACAGACAGGTTTGTGGGCGTACCCATTTTTTGCTCTTTCAAGTCCATACTTGTTGCAGAGTGTCCAATTTTTTCTAACTATTTTTTCTGGCTATATTGTCGTGGCGTCTCTTGTATTCCTTCTGGGCTAGTAGCGTACATTGGCTGATAATATGTCATACGGTTTTACCGTTTTGTCCACAGATATGCCACACGGTTTCACCGTTTTGTCCACTATTCATTATTATCTGATGCAGTAGTCTGACTTAGTCTGTAACATAAATGTCCATTTCACTGAAAGTTATAAAAGAAGACATTACTAATCAAGAGTAAAGAAACTATTATCAATAACCAGAGTTTAAAATAGGAATACAACATTGCTTCTATTTTTACTATAGCTTCAGACACATTTACAGTATTTACAATTATAGATTTTGAATAGATTAAGAATAAGGAAAAGGTTTGATTAATATATATATATTTACATAAACATAGTGTAGAGGTGGATTCCA
>NC_042998.1:124687488-124784988 GCF_006345805.1 Octopus sinensis | reverse complement strand
ATGTGTGTGCATATGTGTATATGTTTGTGAGTGTATATATATATATATATATATGTGTGTGTGTGTGCGTGTGTATGTGTGTGTATACTAAATTCATTCACAAGCGTTGGTTTGCCCAAGGGTGTGGGTGTTGTAGAAGACATTTGTCTAAGGTGCCACGCAGTGGAGATGAACCCGGAACCATATTGCTGGGAAGTAAGCTGCTCACCACACAGCTGCCCCAGCGCAGACCCACACACACACACACACACATTCCGCAGACCCATGCACTCACTTTATATTATATTATCATATTTTTATACTATTTTATATCATACATTCTATTACAATATATTTTATCGTATTAGGTGTAGGAGTGGCTGTGTAGTAAGTAGCTTGCTTACGAACCACATGGTTCCGGGTTCAGTCTTACTTCGTGCCACCTTGGGCAAGTGTCTTCTACTATAGCCGCAGGCCGACCAAAGCCTTGTGAGTGGATTTGATAGATGGAAACTGAAAGAAGCCCGTCGTATATATGTATATATAAATACACACACACACACATATATATATATATGTATGTATGTGCGTGTATGTGTTTGCGCGTCCGCTTGACGACGGATGCTGGTGTGTTTACGTTCCCGTAACTTAGCGTTTCTGCAAAAGAGATCGATAGAATAAGTACTAGGCTTACAAAGAATAAGTCCTGGGGTCGATTTGCTCGACTAAAGGCGGCGCTCCAGCATGGCTACTGTAAGATGACTGAAACAAGCAAAAGAGTAAAGAGTAAAGCGAGTACTGTTTTACATCATATTGTACAACAGTAATTCATTAATCGTATTTTATTTTATAATTATAATAATTCGTTTAAAGGATTTTATATATTTCTATATATTCTTTTTGATTTTATCTTAAAATTTTATCTTTGAGTATTGATTTAAAATTTTGGCACAAAATCTGCACTTTTGTTAGAGAGGTTGAGTCGATTACATCAACCCCAGGGTTCAACTGGTTATTATTTTGTTGACCCACAAATGATAAAAAGCAAAGTCGATCTCGGTGGAATTTGAACTGGGAATATAAAGACAGACAAAATGCCGCTACGCACTTTGCCCGGCGTGCCAATGATTTTGCCAGCTCTCTGCATTATTTTATCTTTCAATATTGGTTTCAATTTTTGGCACAAGGCCAGCAATTTAGGGCGAGCTGACAGAATGGTTAGACCACATTGCAGTATTACGTCCTTGATGACGTTCTGCGTTCAAATTCCGCCGCTGTCGTCTTTGCCTTTCACACTTCCGGTGTCAATAAAATATGTACCTGTTGAACAATATGGCCGGTGTAATCGACGTACCCCTCCCTCGGAAATGCTGGCCTTGTACCAAAATTATTACTTCACACGGTGACCAGGCAGAATCGTTAGAACGCCGGGTAAAATGCTCAGCGGCATTTCACTAGTCTTCACGTTCTGAGTTTGTATCCATCAAGGTCGGCTTTGCCTTTTATCCTCTCGTGGTCAATAAAATTACTTTCTGGCAAAATTACTATTTAAAGCGGCGAGCTGGCAGATCGGTTAGCACGCCGGGCAAAATGCGTAGGGATCAAATCTCACCGAGGTCCACTTTGCATTTCGTCCTTTGGAGGGTCGCTAAATTTTGTAATACCTTTCTTGAAATTGCTGGCTTTCTGCTAAAAATTGAAAGCAATATTAAAGCGGCGAGCTGAGAGAACCATCACGGCGCAAGGATAATGCTTCGTCTGTATCTAGGTTCTGCCGAGGTTTAATTTGTCTTTCATTATTTCTGAGTCTATAAAGTAAGTACCAGTTGAGCATTGGGGTCAATGTAATCGATTTACCCTCTCCCACAAAATTGTTGGCTGTTTGCCAAAACTTGCAACCAATATAAAAGCTGCAAGCAGGCAGAATCGCAAGCGAACATCGCATAAAACCTGAGCGGTATTTCGTCCGTCTTTACGTTTCCATTTCAAATGCCACCAAGGTCGACTTTGCTTCCATCCTTTCACGATCTATAATATACACAAAGAAGGAGCATACATGTAGCTTTGTTTTTAGTTTGCTATTTCAACATGGTATTTCCCACACGTCCGAAATTATTACACTGCATTAGTATATGCTCCTACTTAGAGTTGCAGCCACTGTCTGAGGAAAATATTTCCCTTAATATTGTCATGTCGATTGAGGATCTTTGGCCACAAAGCTAATCTTTACCACAAGATAGAGGTCTAACTATACAAACATTTGCGCTTTGTCCTGTGGGGCATTGCATATATCGTTAAGTATATATGTACATGTGCGTGTGTATGATACTACGTGTGTGCCGTTGGCGATTTCTATTCCTTCTTTGCACCTCTCCCTTTAACCTCTCCCACGAAGAGGTGTGCTCGAAACGTCAAACTCTCTCTCTTTTCACCGAGCGCCAAGCTAATGCATTACTTGTGCACGTTCTCATGTTCGTTTTTATTCGTTTTTTAGTCGTTTATTTGATTTGTTTAATTGAAATGACTATATATATATATATCAAAATAAGCAACACGGTATCCAGACGTAATGCAGTACGATCGTTTCAAGCAACTCCATTTAATTGAATAAGGCAATTACATCAATTTAAATGCAGAGCAATTCGCTGCTACATAAATATATAGAATTAAATTAAGTTAAGACAGATGGACACATTAGTATACTTTTATAATTTTACCTAAAACCTCCAAAAAGGTAAGGAGATAGACAAAGACCATACTATATATATATAATATGCTATCTAATATATATATATATATATATATTATATATATATATATATATATATATATATATATATATACATACGTCAAATTGTTAAATACATGTATCTATTTGTATGCAATGCCATTCTTCCTTACTGTAAACATTGACAGTCAAAACATAATCGATCATATTAGATTATATACTGAATATATGAATATATTTAATTTTATTTAAACAAATCCTCATAAACAGACATGCACATACACACACATACACACAAACACACACACGCATATATATTCAGAAATATGTACGCATGCATATATTTGTGTGTGTGTGTATATATATATATATATATATATATGTGTGTGTGTATGTGTGTGTCTATCTTCTGTATGTCTCTATGTATTTATATAATATTCAAAGCTTATTGTTAAATTTGTATATACGTTCTGCATACCAGTTTTGGAGATGGTTCAATACTTTGGGAAAACTTCCAAGGTGGGGAGAATGCTTATATACCCATTTAGCAATTCACGTTCAATCATCTATATTTTATGATCCGCACACCTTATATGTGTTGTGTGCATTACATACTTTTTAGACTAATTTGTGGTTTGCACATAAATAAAATTATATATGTATATATATATATATCTGTGTGTGTGTGTGTGTGTGTGTGTGTGTGTGTGTATACACAGAGAGAGATTCATAACATGTTTGAATACATACACATGTATATTTCCGTGCGCGTCTGTATGTGTGTATATTCATACTTAGAAACATACACAAACATGCACACTCCCACGCAAACAGACACACGCGCACACATACACACGCGCACACATACACACACACACATATGTATATATGTATTTGTATACTCACGTATGCATTCACATACATATACATACATACATGTGTATATATATATATATATATATATATACATATACATATATATATATGTATATATACATATACATATAATATATAATATACATATATGTGTGTGTGCGCATGTATATGTAGGTAAATATACATCTGTATTCATACATGCACAGGTTGACGTATGTATGCACTCTCCGCAATACAATGATTCATTGTCAAAAATTGATTGATTATATTGATCTATGTGAACATGCTCTTACATCACATTATGTTTAAACCAATTTTGAGTTTATATTAACGTAAATACTTCTCCAAATTTCTTTTCAAATGTGCTTGAATTCGCTTGGTGCAATATAATGTTATCAATGTTTTGCTACAATGTTTCCACGTGGTGTACTATATCATTAGAAATGTCAGTTCGAATTGGAGAACTCGTTAAGCAGCCGTATTTATAATGCATTCAAATAATCATATAACGAAGTGACACTAAACACATGTCATTCTCTATCATACTGATTTGTTTGCCGTGTATGGAAAGAATTCGAAAGGACGTCACACCTGAGATTACAATTTGTTAAATTCTAGCAGAATGTAAGTAAATCATAACGAGAACACTTCCCAACCAAACATATATATCTAAATAAAACTAGAAAATGAGAAAATATACATCGTAAAAGAAACGTGATAGAATGAAGCATTTTGACACTTTAATTATATTTGTGAAATACAGCAAACAAGAATTGTTGTGTATTCATACTCTACACTGCACTAAAAATACAATTAATGAGTAAACAAAATGGAGGAATATTTCTGACAGGTTTATCGTAATATAAATAGAGTTAATTTCATTCCCGTACCATATTTATATATTGAGTGTCGTAGAAGCATCTCTTTTCGTCACTCGAATAACCATACTTAAGAGATAATTTATTGACAGCTGTTTTTAATTTGTTGTGGTGTTTTCAGAAAGCATATTCGGAGAGTGCAAGACATCCCTCCTAAATAAGACATATTTTGGACGATATGTAGCGGCACCTGAAAGTCTGCCGATGATGGGAAGTGTTAATTATTCTTTTTTACAATGCAAACGGGTGTTTATTGTTGGTCTTCGTTAGCTATGATGTATTGTTATTACACCTTCTTGGTAATTTGACATTTGGCAAAAATAACGGAACGTTATTCTTTCCTGTCTAATACATGTCAGAACTGAAACTCAAAGTTTCAATGATGGTTACAATTAATGCAACTGCGATATTAAAACATATGAATACAATTAGTACGCACAGACACGCGCACACATAATTATATATATATATATATATATATATATATATATATATATATATATATATATATATATATATATATATATATATATATAATATATATATATATAATATATATATATATATATCTATATATATATATAGTATATATATATATATATATATATATATATATATATAATATATATATATAGAGAGAGAGAGAGAGAGATATTTAATAACATATGTATATGCGTGTGTGTGTATGTATCGAAGTATATTTATGATAGACATGCTGCTTGCTACTTCTTTTCTGAAGATTATACGATCATATGTTGGCAGGTGTCTTTGCAGCCCAGCTTTCGTTCTGCAGGGATGTTCAAAGATGTTACACTTATTTATCTTTTTGGTACACATGTACAGCGATGCGCAGGATAGAACCATCTTACAAGCTCGATTTTTTCCTAGGATCATGTGAATTTAGATTAGTTCGCACATATTTCACTTCAATTTCTTCTGAGGATTTGAAGGCACTGCACTTGGATTCCGCTTACAGAGTGAACGCTTCATATCAGCATGTTCCACATGCTTTTTCTCACAGTCACCACAACTATAGATGGTAGTCTATGTCCATGATGTACAGCTTTCAGTAATATACCTTCTAGGTATTCATATCAATATCCAAAGCCTTAAGGTTGTTACTTTAATGATATCCTTAAATCGCTACCTTGGTATTCATACGAAAAATATATACTCGTGTTTTATGTTCTATTTTTCTTGTTTGTATTGTTAAACCTACATAGAGCCTATTTTTTATTACATCTGGATAACATTACAAATGACAAAAACAAAAACCCCGAAACCCTAAAGCAATGAGTAGACGAATATTGACCTCTTGAATTGTAATGAATTTAAGCGATTCGGGAAAAAGATTCCCTTCTGCAGTTGTGTCCAATGACAACTGAACAAAGAACACAATACAATTTCAATAATCTCGGAAAAGGAGCCATTTCTCACACCCTTTCTTTCTTTATTTATTTTCCTTTTCCTCCCTCTAACCAAGTCTCCAGAAATTCACTTAAACACATACTTACACACACACACAAATATACACATACACAAATACACGCACGCGTGCACACAAATTTATGGATTAAAAATGAAAAAGGATATTCTGTTCCCAATTCAAATGCAGATTTCTTTCAACTAACATATATGCAAAAGGCATGTTTTCTGTTTAAAAAAATAATCCCTGAAGTATCTTTAAAGCGAGATGAAAACGTTAAATAAATAATGATCCAAAATTTTGATTACCTCGTTTTTTTTAATATAACATTTGTACATCACTTCAAACAATCTATAGATGCTAATACACGCCCACGCACGCGCATGCACACACACACATACACACACAAACATATGCACACACGCGCACACACACTCACACATACATACACACCCACATGCATATCTAAGTTTGCATGTATGCAACCAGGTTCACAAAGGCACTTCCTTTTCTACTGTATTTGTTTAAACATATTATTGTAATAAAGATGGTATTTATTGATACGTGCAATTGGATATTAGTAATTGCAGTATCCCCGTCTAGTGATATTTACTTCTTGTTATATAACTTCTGCATATTAACTTAAGTGCGATGAATGAAAACAAACATTACATATTTATATTTTCCTCCCCTCCTGTATTAAGTAAATACGCAACCATTAGCTATCAACTATAACATTATATCAAGCAAATAATAGTATTTGACATTTACTACTTTCAAAGAGAATTTGGTTGTTTCCATCACCCATGTGATCCCAGGAGCAGTACTAAGATATTGTGTTATCATATTTACAGTTAGCAAACTAGCTGAATCCCCTTTCTGTTTGTCTTTCTGATATACTTAGCAGAGTAAGTGAATGTAGTACTGTAAACTAATAAGACAAACATCTCTTTCAGCGTGTCGTATACATATTTACAGTGTTTTCGACAATGAAAATGTATGTATAAAGAGGTAGTAGTTTAGACTATATAAGAGTTCAAAATATCGGTTACTCTTACAACTCAGTGGCAGTGACTATGTACAAGCCTTCGTCTCTTGATCGGTTTCGCGATTGTTTAGATCATTATAACTTATTCTGAAGACATCGGATATTGAAATAAAATTGAATCCAATTTGTAATGCAAAGAGAAAGATATCATGGCTCTCTGGTCGATAGTTATGGCAACATAAACATTAAGAATATTGAGATATAGGCGCAGAAAAGGCTGGGCATTTAAGTATTTCTCATTGTGCTGTTTGATCTCGAGTGGAGTCACATCTGCTGTAGCCGCAGTTAGTAATGTATGAGACAAAAACTTTGTATATATATATATATATATATATATATATAATATATATATATATATATATATATATTATATATATATATATATCTATATATATATATAATATATAATATATATATATATATATATGTATGTATGTGTATATATATATATATATATATATATATATATATATATATATATATATCTATATATATATATATATATACACATATCAGTGTGTGTGTGTCTGCTTGTATGTATGTATGTATGTATGTATACATGTATTCATTCTATCTTCAGACGGTACTTGAGACGTTTTAAGAAGATTTAATGCGTATTGATTACTAGGTTATTCGTCTCCTTTGGTAATCATGAAAATATATTAATGAAACAAATCCCAATCAGAAACATTATAGGTATTGTTTAACTCATACGTACTTTAGAAAATGACTAAAAGTAAATGACATATATTGAATTTCATATAACATGCTATATTCAAACTGTTTTCGCTGCCTGTATCCACTACAAGATCTATTGAATTAAGTCAGGATACAAAAGGAATCGAAAGAAGGAAAGTTTATAGCTAACTTCACATCGAATAACTGAAAGAAATTTCAGTTTCAAAATTAAAATGTGAATGCTGCTTTTAGTGAAACACTTTTCATCCAAACTATTAAAAAATGCAATTGGAAATCTGGAAAATATTTATACACGTTTTTCGTCAATGTTTTCAGTTCCCTAACTCTTAAAAAATATTCACTTTGAACTATAGGTTCGCAAGCCTGCTCACTTTGAAAAATCTAGTCAGCAACATTACATATATTCCACTACTATATCATCACAGAAAAAAATAAAAATTGAAAACAAAATTAAAACAATAAAACCGTATATTTTAGTATAGCTGTATTGTGTTTTCGAATTTATAAGTTTTAACTTGTCGCCTGTTTTATGAATCTAATTTTTATTATCGAACATAAAGTTTTCGTGTTTATTGCTATTGTACTAAAAAGGAAAATGAAAACTGTGTGAACGACAAAAACAATCACGGGAAACAAACATTTATAGTTTTGAATGGGTTGTACATTATATATGCGATTATAACATTGATACATACAAATATCAATATATTCATACAAACAGATATAAATGAATCTGCTTGAATCCTGGATTATGGCAGATCACAATATGCTCAGAAGAATATTAGTTGGGCTGTCTTGTCAATTGAATTACCATTTTAAGTTATCCTCATGAACAGCGTGTGGATTACATTATTTCATATGACAACAGTTAGCTATTTCTCAGTAGACATTTATATTAATACGAAGTATGTAATTACATGTATGATACTTTTGCTTTCAGTTGAAAGGGGAGAAGATATACTGAGCAAAATGGCAGGCAAAAAGTGGATGAGTGGAACGCAGAGGGAAGTTGTAGTGGTCGGACGGAAAAAAAGAGAGGGGGTGAGAAGGAGAAATGAAGAACCCATACAAACACAAAAGCACGTGCACCCAATCATTAAAATGTAATATTATCCTTTCTACTATAGGCACAGGGCTTGATAGTTCGGGGGGAGGGTCTGAGTCGATTACATCGACCCTACTTGTACTTGTTTTAACGACACCAAAATGATGCAAAGTCGACGACATTTGAACTCAGATCGTACAGAAGAAATGCTGTTAAGCATTTTGGCCAGCGCACTTACGCTTCTGCGAGATCACCACATTTATAATAATAACAAAATGTGCAAGGTGGCGAGCTGGCAGAATCGTGAGCACGCTGGGCGAAAATGCTTGGAGATATTTCGTCCGTCTTTACGTTCTGAGTTCAACTTCCGTCGTGGGTGACTTTGCCTTTCATCCTTTTAAGGCGGCGAGCTGGCAGAATCGTGAGCACGCCGGACGAAATACTTAGCTGTTTTTCGTCTGTCTTTATGTTCTGAGTTCAAATTCCGCCGAGGTCGAGTTTGCCTTTCATCCTTTAGGGGTCGATTAAATAAGTACCAGTTACGCAGTGGGGTCGATATAATCGACGTAATCTGTTTGTCTGTCCTTGTTTGTCCTCTCTGCGTTTAGCCCCTTGTGGGTAGTAAAGAAATAGGTATTTCGTCTGTCTTTACGTTCTGAGTTCAAATTCCGCCGATGTCGACTTTGCTTTTCATCATTTCGGGGTGTATAAATTAAGTACCAGTTGCATACTGAGGTCTATCCAATCGACTGGCCCCTTCCCCCAAGCTTTCGGGCCTTGTGCCTAGGGTAGAAACGAATAATAAAAAAGGTAATATAATGAGAACTGTTTTATAAGACAGGTGATACTAGTGGCTATGGCAGTGATAAGAAGGCGACAAAGTAATGTGTAGTTTTTCTTTTAAATGAATTGAAATATATTTTACTTCAAAACATATATATCTGTATATATATATATATATATACATATATATATATATAATATGTATATATGTGTGTGTATATGAATACATGCATATATATATGTATGTACATACATATGTACACATATATATATAGAGATTAAATCTTCAAATAGATGAATCGCTAAAACGAGCACGGGACCAGCATTGAAGTACAGATATGAATAAAAGTGAACACCGCAATGAACATTGATTCAGAAGAGGAGATAGGAAATGATAAAGTTAGAGAGAATTTGAATGAAAGAAAACAATACAAATATGTGCAACCCATGAAAGAAATAGTTCAAGATAACAGAAAAATTTCCACAGTTTCACCTACATTTTATCAGTAAGAATCTGCCCCAGTAAGCACTAGTCTTGTCTGATATAATTTTACATCGAGCATGAATCTACATCAGTTAACATGCAAACGTTGTACAATATTTGAAAATACATGTACAGTTTTTACATGGGGAAATGTGTTCTTTCTTTTCAAAGGATGGAAGTATAAATCTAATAAAAAATACTATAAATCATTTCTTTTTGGAACACGAAAAATAGAAAAATGACATGTTAAAATTATCGTTTTTTCATTTGATTTTCAATGTTTAAGTTGGAGGTATATTTGTTGTCCGAACAATCAGTTTTGAGGCTTGGAAAAGAAAGAAATATTTTATCAGCATGAAATTATATCTAAATATTATTACAGTGTATTTTGTCAGAATATTTCGCAAATGGAATAATGAATAACATTTATAATGTCGATATATTTTCTGACTGAATATATGTATATGTATGTATATGTATGTGTATGTGCATGCGTGTGTGTGTAAATGCGCAT
The DNA here is from genome assembly GCF_006345805.1 of Octopus sinensis. Lineage (NCBI taxonomy): Eukaryota > Metazoa > Mollusca > Cephalopoda > Octopoda > Octopodidae > Octopus > Octopus sinensis. Next base: position 124,774,528 of record NC_042998.1, on the reverse strand, counting down.
ATGCTTTATATGGCCGTAGCCGAATGACTGAAACAGGTAAAATATGAAAAATATAAGATATATATATATATAATATATATATATATAATATATATATATATATGTATATGTATATATGTATATATGTATATATGTATATATGTATATATGTGTATATATATATATATATATATATATATATAATACAAAAAAAAGAAACACCAAGACGAGTTAAAAGAACAGAGTGTATTGGGTTTACGCTCATATGCGCGCGCGCGTGTGTGTGAGTGTTTCGGTATGTGTGCGTGTTTGCGTGTGTATATTCATTTAAATATGTTTCATAACTGGATATAAGCAAACTGTTTTTCAATTCATCTCTTTCCAATATAGCTAGATCGCCATTACTCCGACGCATATACCAAGTGCGATAGTATTTCCGGTTGCTTCTGATCAACAAACCTAATGATCCTGATAACGCTCATTCAACTACCTATGAAGCAATGTGCCTTACAGACAGCCCTTATAACCACCGAACATCTCAATCTTTCTTTGTCTTTTTGTTTCTCATTCTCTGTAACGTTGGCCGTCTTATCGTTTCTCTTTGAACTGAGATAAACCTCGAGTTTTACAAACATGTTGCGTTGTGTCATATTCGCATGAGTGGCAAGGTCGTAGACCCTGCCAACTACATTCCTAAGATATTCATTTTCTATATTTGAAAATTTAAGCAGACATGGTTAGTCACATTCTCTTTCGGAATGTTAACGAGTATAACGTGTCCGTCTTTTGTGAAGCCAGATTTATTTCATCAGGAAAACTCGAGAAATTCGGGAAGAGCGGTAGAGTTGCCTTCGACATCAGCAAAGCTTTTGATTAAGACTACCACATGAATCTTCTGTCAAAAGAGGGTGGTTATGATCAGCGTTTGTCTCTCATCCCTCACATCTATGGTTTCTTGTGAGATGGCACTATCAGATCATGTATTAATGAAGTTCTCTCTGTGTTATATAGTTTATCTCCTTTATTACGCACCACAGTTAAATTTCGGTGCTCTTACGGTTTCTACTACACACAAACAACCTACTTGTCATGATCTTCAACACTGTCCACTTCCTACATAGATGAATCAACGTTTCCTAACTGAACCGAGGTGTCATTCATATGCAACGTAAATCATATCAACATAGATTCTATATACAAAACATCGAAATGAAATTCTGTAAGTGCGTGTCAATCTTCAACGATAATAAAAACAGTATCGTTGCAACGACAACAAAAGCACTATCATTGCACTCTTAAAATAAACATTTCCGCGCACTACTCAATCGGAAACATAAACAGCACATAACAAAGACCTTCATGATAGCTTTATATATCTTTGCTATCATAAGGATTTCTCCTGACGAACTCACAGCCTTAAGATAGCAAATATTGTATCTCAAAGGCATGACCTTCAACCCAGAGCAAAATAATTCTTTAATTATTAACAACTACTAACCTTCTACAAATCTTAAGTGAGTCTTGCAACGGAATAATGCTCCATTCATCAAAAATCACTAGAATGTTCGGGGTGATGTCACACATAAAAACTGTAGAATTTCTGGTCTACAAATCAACTGACACTCCCCTGCAGCAAAAACATGTTAGCAGCACCTTTCTCCGAACTAATCTACTACTACTACTACTACTACTACTACTATTACTACTACTACTACTGCTACTACTACTACTACTACTACTACTACTACTACTACTACTACTACTACTACTACTACTACATATGTATATATATCACACATATGTACACACACAAACACAATACATGTATACAAATACATATGCACACACATATACATGTGTGTATGTATGTATATATATATATGTGTGTGTGACTAAGACAGGTGTATGAACAACAAGCAGGTGTATTAGTTTGACGCTCGGGAAAGTGAGAAAGGCTTTTACATTTCGAGCCTACGCTCTTGAACAGAAAGGAATGAGAACATAAACAGAGAGTGAATAAAGACATCTTGTGGATTTAGTGACCAAGCATGGCGGCTGGTTGTGAAAAAAGGTATGATTGGAGAGGTAAAAAGAACGGAAGATAATAAAGTATTGGTGATCCCAAAACGAAGGTACGCGCGTGTGTGTGTATGTGAGAATGTGTAAGTGTGTGTGTGTGTGTGTGGAGAGGTGCTAGTGACTTTGACATGTGGATGTGTGCATGTGTAAGTGTGTGCATCTGTAATGGGTGGGTATGTGGATGATGGTGTGTGGGTATGTGGATGATAGTGTGCGGTGTGCAGATGATGGTGCGTGGTGCGGTGCTGGTAAGTGGTCAGTGCTAGTGTGTGTGGTGTAGTGTGATGTTGGGGAGGTGGGGTGTGAGGCTGTGGGGATGTGGGGTAGGTATGTAGATGTGGGGTGGAAGTGTGAGCAGGGGTGGGATATATTGGAGCGTAGTGTGTGGGTGGGGTATGTCTCGGAGGTGCTCCGCGAACCGGTCTGGCAAGCGGCGTCCCGTTTCACCGATGAAAAGAGAAGGGCAGAAAGAACAGGAGATGCTGTAAATGACGTTGTTAGAAGTGCAAGTAAACGAGTCGGTGATATGATAGGGACGATGATAGTTGCTGGTGAGGACGGTGGTGTTGGAGAGGTAGGGGCAAGTGCGACAGCATTGGCGGGAGCATGGGAATGAGCCAGATTGGGAGGAGGGGTTAGGGAAGAAACTATGGACAGGGGATCACGGAGGTTGTGAGATCGTTTGAAGGAGGGAAAGGGTAGATTGGGGAAGATGTGTGAGATGGCGGGTCGGACTGGATTCGACGGAAGGCTCGGAGACTGGAGCGTTGGAGAGGTAGGGTAGTGGGGTGGTAGGTGAGGAGAACAGGAGACGGGCAACGGCGGGTCGGGTGCGGGGAGTGAGAGCAGAGTCACGGCCCACGGAACGTGCTCTGGCAAGGGCTGTATGGATAGTGATGAGAGGATATTCACGAAGGATGAAGTGGCGAGTAATGAATTCAGGCTGAGTCTCAAAGTCATGGTTGTTACTGCAGAGCCTTCGCAGACGGAGGAATCGGGAGTAAGGGATGGAGAGCTTGGTGTGGATAGAATGGGAGGAGGAGAAGTTAAGGTATGAGTGTGAGTCCGTGTGTTTGTAGTGAATTGGGGTAGTGAGAGCGGAGGGGTGTATGTTGACCGAAATGTCGAGAAATGCGATGGAAGTGTTGGAAATAGTACAGGAGAATTCGAGATCAGGATGGAAGGATTGGACAAAAGAGCGGAAGGAGTCTAGTTGTTTGCGGGAGAGTGAGGTCGCACCGATACAGTCATCAATATAACGACCGTGTAGTTTGGGAGTGAGACCAGTGAATTGTGAGAATATTTGGGTCTCAACGTAGCCAAAGAACAGGTTCGCATAGTTGTGACCCATTCCCGTTCCCATGGACACTCTCTAGAGTTCTGTTGGTAAAAATCCCCCGCGAACGGGAAGCAGTTGAAGCAGAGAACAAGTTCAGCCAGACGTAGTGTGGAGGTTTCAGGCTGGGGGTTGGATCGAAGATCTCAGAAATGATGGAGTGCAAGAAGTCCGTCGTTGTGTGGGATCACCGTATATAGACTCTTGACATCAAGAGTGAAGAGAAGTTTAGAGGGGCCAAGGGAGAAGGAGAAAGAGTTGAAGAGAGCATGGTTAGTGTCGTGGATGTGGGAGGAGAAGGAAGTCACTGAGGTGGGGCGGGCAAGGATAGCCTGACGCGGTGCACAAAACTATGAATATCAGCACGGGTCTGAAGAGAGAGAGAGAGAGAGAGAGAGAGAGAGAGAGAGAGAGAGAACGAGAGAGAGAGAGAGAGAAAGAGAGAGAGAGAGAGAGAGAGAGAGAAAGAGAGAGAGAGAGAGAGAGAGGAGAGAGAGAGAGAGAGAGAGAGATTCATGTAATACAAAACAGGAAAAATAACGAATCATTATTAAATTAAATACTAATCAAAGTAAATCACTGTGATAGCACCTTCCCAATAGTTAAATAAATCTAAATTCACAATCAAGACCACCGAAGAGCTGCTTCAACGTAGATAACGATGATGATTATCTCTGCAACAGAAGGATGCGTAACATTTATGTTAAGCGGAATAGATGCATATTTTACCACAGGATTTACAAAATTTACAGTTAATTACGTCATATAAAAGGTGAAAAAATATGATAAATTAAGTTATAGAGAATGTTAATTATGTGATTGAAAACTTTGAAACAGTTAATTAAATATTCGTAGTTTACAGCGCTTTCATTGCTATTCAGACATCTGCTTCAGATTTGTATAAGATTCACTAAAATAGTATTGATGTTTTGATAATATAGATACAACAAAATTGTAAATATCTCTTGGCATTTAAGAGTTATTGTGAATAAATGTTTGTTGACTTAAACAACATTTTTCCTTCACGTAAAATGAATTTTAAATTTCTCCAAAATTTTCAAAGAGTTCGATTGTTCAATAGATTGCTAGTGTTTTTGAAAACATCAGTATAATGTTGTATACATATTGTGCATCACTTTAAACCAAATTTGGAAATGTGTATTAGTTTATAACAGCGGGGTTCTCGAATATTTCATAGCACACGATTAAATTTAGATGAAGCAATTAAAACCAGTTAGTTTTAGTTCTTTCGTATTGTTACATCCAAAGAGACAACAATGACAATCAACAACAAAAACAACCACAGTTAATTGTTGATTACCTTAGAGCTACTTAGTGTATAAGTATTTCAGTAATTTGTTAAGATTAATGAATGTAATTAAACGTTATTAATTGAAATATTAATATAATTTCTAGAACGCATAAACATTACTTGGTTGTAAGACTCCCACACGGAAACATCAGCGCAGCAAACAAGTAATCATTCTATATACTGTAATAAGCAAACAAAAGAAATGTGTTTCGTAATGAAAAAAAAAAGTAGTTTTTGTATATGTCACCCAGGTGGGGATAATTGAAATTACTATGAAAATTAGGAGCGTGAGGAAAAGAGTATCAAACCAGAATGAAATATATCGAAGAGCATATTAATATTTCTGTCATAAAATTAAACAGTAATAAATCAGTCAAATCAATATTCATTCATGATAGAAGTAATGCAACTCTCGTTTCGTATTAAAACATTTACCGGAAATTCAGACGTATGGTTTAATTTATTTCAGAGTGATCTGCTTTAAAATATTCTGAACAATTTCTTTTCTTTTTTTTTTTTGTATATATTTTAAATTTATTGCCATTAAACGTGGGATTCATCAGAAGCAAATAAAAATAAGTGTAAATCAAAATAATTTTTGCGAAAATTATATATCTATATTTATATACATATACATGCATACGATATATACAAACATATATGCATGCAATATTCTAATTAATGTTTTTGAAAGAATTAATAAGAATTACTTGAGATATTTACTTCAATTCCTGTTTCTTATATTGACTGAATTGTTAAAGTGTAATGATCAGGCCATATTTTAAGTTTAGTTGAGCAAATGAAACCGGTGTTGTTATTGTTATCACTATCGCCATCGTCATCGTCTCCTCATCGTCGTCGTCCTCCCCCTCCTCCCCTCCTCCTCGTCCTTCTTCTTCTTCAACATCATTGGTAGTTAGGCGTTGTCCTCCAAGCCCACGCCTGATGTAGAAGAAGAAGAAGAAGAAGAAGAAGAAGAAGAAGAAGAAGAAGAAGAAGAAGAAGAAGAAGAAAAGAAGAAGAAGAAGAAGAAGAAGAAGAAGAAGAAGAATAAGAAGAAGAAGAAGAAGAAGAAGGATGATGATGACGATGGCGATAGTGATAACAATAATGTCTTCGATCCACAAGGTAACTGATGTTAGGTGCGGTGCGCAACATTGGCCTGTTTCCTCTCAACATAGAGTCCATAGCTATAGAAAGGCTAATATTTTTTATAAATCTAATACTGTACCTGGCTAGAATCTCATTAACTTAGGAAATTTATAGCATTCATGCTTCTCCAGCATGAAAATGTTCTGTGCATTGATTTTGTGATTCAAATTGTAAATAGTTGTATATCTGTTCCTCTCAAAGTATATCCCATTAAAATTCAATTTGATGACCATAGAATACTATAACGTTGAAAATGAACATCTGAGAAAAGTATGCGCGCTTTCAGTTAACATTAATTATGAATTTTCAGTTGAAAATACTAACGTAAAAGAGCGGTGTGTCTAGCGTTTATATTTTTTGCTAGTGCTTCTGTTAGCGTTTCCCACTACAGTAGAACTGAGCGTTTTCCACGCAAGCATTGTGTGTGTGTGTGTGTGTTTGTGTGTCTCCATATTTGTGTATGTCAGTTTGAAATTCATTGTGTCATTTAAGTTCACAAATGTGACAAGTAGCTTTCTACAGAGACGTATTTCAATCTGAGTAAAGTATTTGGCAGGTATCGAATACAGAAGTACCAGTTTTAGTGATAGGGTTGATGTAATGAAAGAAAACTTTTGAGGTCGGTGCTGCCCCAAAGCGATTGGAGTCCAGTGGCTGAGACAATTAAACTAATAATAACCTATAAAAATTGGTAAGATCCGGTGGAGAGGTATACAAGAACACACTGGATTATCAACTCTCATGTAAACATGTTCAACTTCAATGTTATTAATGCTCTTAGTTCTCTTTACAGAGAGTATAGAATACAATTTTATTAGATTCCTAAAGTTTTCAACTCAATATGCTCTCTTTCTGATTCTGTCCAGTTAACAATGTCTTTTCAATTTTTGAACCATACCCGTAATTCTGAATTCTCCTTCTAATCAATAATGCCGTTTCTGTGTTTTCTTTCATCAAACAGACTTTTTCAAAAAATATTTTGTTAAATTCCCTTGAACCATCACTTTGTTATTTTAATTTTCAAAGGCGAATTGCTTTTCAGGTGTTAATATAAAAAGATGATAGTAATGCCTGTGTATTCTCTCGTGTTTTGTTGCAACTCGTTTGCCCATTTCTTCATCAGTTTGAAAACCCTTTCATTTTCTAATTTTCCCAGTCGTCTCTCAACATCACAGACAGTTTTTAATCAATCTTCAAATTTAAGTTCTATCATGGTTTTTAACTAACAAAATCTTAAGAAGCCTTTCAGGATGTGTTTCAGTGAAAGGAAATTCTATTTGATCATTTCTTTTTATTGCAAAGCTTCTCTTTGAAAATCGTTTTGCGCAGAAATATATTATTGAGATGAATATTTTCAACAATAGAATTATTTTAGTATCTTTCAATAACAAAATTAAGTTGCAATCATCAATTTATAATCTATAATTTATAATCTAATAAAAATAATCCTATTTGCAGCCAAAACGTATGGTATTAGAAACAACGAAAAAAAAAATGAAAATGAAAATATGGTTCACATTTATATGGTTTTACTGCAGACGTCCTTTTGAGGTTTTAGCACCTTTTCCTTCAAATGTTGTATAAATATCTTGACAGACAAAAATTCTGTTTCTCTCATATCAGCTCAAGCAGTTGTTAACTGACACCATGCTGTGCAAGGCAGTATTGCTAGAAATGTAGCAGTGGTAAATCTAAAACCCAAGATTTCAATGAGGCCAGAAGATTTATTATAAGAACATAGGATTAAAAGTTTCAAAAGAATGACATCATATTAATAGTATAGTAACCCAATATACATTAAACTACATTAGAGAAACCTGAACATAAATAGTTACGCTATATGATGCTATCAAAATACATAATGGTAGGTTGATTATTTTAAATTATAATGGATGATAATCTATGAAACAATTTCTACATGGACACGTTATCGAATCTGGCAGACCATGTAACATTGTTATTGCCCAGTTTTTGATATTTATAGGAATATAGACTAAGCAAGACGACGTAAATAGAATACTATGGGTTGCTATTCTTAGACCTACAGTAATTGATTATAATCTTCTCTTATTTTGTTACAGTCGCAAAATCTCTTTTAAAGTGCTTGATTGAAAACAATGAAAATATTTTGAATCTACATTGATATTTGATATTCAAAAACTCGGATAATTATGTTGAATGATATCTAGAATAAATCACTTATTAACTCAATGTCATACATCATCATAAAACATTCGAAACTCATTACCATACAATATAGTCATCGCTTAGCGACTATAGCGGTAGAATCAGCTAAGGTACTTCATTGCTAGTTTCATTCTGTTTTTGACCAGTATAAAGTTGCAGTCAACCTACCTCAGCCAGTCTTTCACCCCTTCCTAAAACTCAGAGCTACATGTTTTAGTCCTTAAAAAGGTAAAACGATGCACACTGCAGGGACAGTGCCCATGAATTTCGCAAACGCTCCAATACCGGTATAACTTACGTTGTTAACATTCCACTTAAACTGTTGCAAGTCGAGACCCGTATGAAAGAAATTAGCAGAGAGAGAATTCCAGTGAGGGAATCGGTGCACTGGGAACGAAAGACCGTGCTTGTTGGGGATAGAAATGACTTCGATGATTAGAGCAGAAGTGCCCGAGTGGAGGTAGTATGGAAGCATAGATGCACACAGACACATACATGCACGCGCATACACGTACAAGAATGCACACATACCTCCACACATACAACCCCACGTGCACACATACATATGCACACGCGCACACACACACACACACATACACACACATATGCACACACACACACGCACACACATACATATGAATGCACACATACCTCCCACACACACAACAGAAACTCATACATACATGCACACACTTACACATACACGAGCACATGCACACAAGCACATGCTCGCGAACACACACACGCACGCACGAACACAGGAACGCACATATAATTCGACACGCACAGCCTCACACACAACCCCGCGCACACACATACACACATGCACACACGCATATACACACACGCACATACACACACGTACATACACGCTCACACACAGACGCATGCACTCACTACACAAAAGACACACACACACACACAACATATACATACACGCACACATATACTTCAGACTGCCAGTCAAACACTTTTCTACTGACCATTCCTCTACGCACATATGAAGAGAAACACAACTACACAAAAGACCACCACTCCTGTTACCATGCTGCTGAATTCTTCCTACATTAAGAGACACAAAGTTAAGCCAGCACCACACGAACACCACACACACACATACACATACACACACACATACAGACTTGCGTGCACGCAGATACCCACTCATACGCACACATACCCCCTTCTCTTACACCCTCCTGTCTTTTTCTTCACCCATTCCCTTCCGTTTATTTCAAAATGTAACATTAGCGACTTTTTTTCCTCCGTCTTCCTTTTCTATTGGACTTTCCTCTGCTTCTGAAGAAGTTTTGCTCGAAACGTTAAACCATCTTTCTTTCCTTCGCTGAGCGTCTGCTAACACTTAACGTACCACGTCCTCACGTTGTTGTTTTTTGTGTTTGTTCGTTTTTTATTTACTATATATATATATATATATATATAACATAAGGGACGTTAGCCATCTGAATGTGGCTAGGGACAAGGCAGGGCGGTGGGGGTGTTACTGATGCATTTAGCCCCAGGCGATCATCAACGTCACCAGGAGGGCTGACGCCATCACGGCGTCCTCTAGCCTGCAAAGGGAGATCATGAGGACGCCGTGATGGCGTCAGCCCTCCTGGTGACGTTGATGATCGCCTGGGGCTAAATGCATCAGTAACACCGCCACCGCCCTGCCCTGTCCCTAGCCACATTCAGATGGCTAACGTCCCTTATGTTATGGAGCAGTTACTGTCTATATCTCGTTTAGAGAATTATTATTGCTATATATATATATATATATATATATATATATATATATATATATATATATATATATAGTAGGAGTGGCTGTGTGGTAAGTCACTTGCTTACAAACCGCATGGTTCCGGGTTCAGTCCCACTACGTGGCACCTTGGGCAAGTGTCTTGTGGTATAGCCTCGGGCCGACCAAAGCCTTGTTAGTGGATTTGGTAGACGGAGACTGAAAGAAGCCCGTCGTGTATATGTATACATATATATGTGTGTGTGTTTGCTCCCCCAACATCGCTTGACAACCGATGCTGGTGTGTTTACGTCCCCGTAACTTAGCGGTTCGTCCAAAGAGACCGATAGAATAAGTACTAGGCTTACAAAGAATAAGTCCTGGGGTCGATTTGCTCGACTAAGGGCGGTGCTCCGGCATGAACACAGTCAAATGACTGAAACAAGTAAAAGAGTAAAAGAGGAAGAGTATATATATATATATATATATATATATATATATATATATATATGGAGAGAGAGAGTAAAGAGAGAGAGAGAGTGAGAGAAAGATTAAAGAGACTTTAATGTAGTGACTCGTTCTGGCGTTAAATGGTATTGTCTTTTTTGAAGTAACCGAAGATACTTTCGCTCATGGGTTTTGTGTATATAACTGTTGAAGCGAAAAAGCTTATATTTGGAAGAGATTTACTTATTGCGAGCTGTACGGAGTTGGATGCAAAACAGGCAGTGATAGTTCTTTAATGTGCTGTTCACAGAACCATGACTGTTGAGAAGTGGTGAGGTATAGTTTTCGAATTTACTGTAGAGACGATCCGTTGAGAACCGAAGCAATTTCGAGACGAGCAAGTTGGGTTTTCAAAAAGTGAATGAGATCAAATGTGTTTTGAAGTGGTTCTGCATCGGTCAAAGGTAGGTATAGGGGTGAAAGAAGTTAATGCACGTAGATGAAGATTGCTAAACATTCGTTTTATACAATAGGCATCAATGTACGATGACTGTGAGAGCCACGAAGAGCTGGTAGAATAGAAATCACCGGGGGAGTTGGGTGATATAAGAGATAGTTGAAGTGAAATGTTGACAGTATCTCCTCATTAATGCTGGTGGATATTTGGTCGAAGAATTTGAAGAATTTTGGAGAATGATAAAGGAGTCAGGAAAAGAATTTGGTTAGAAGCGTGATCTACCGGTAACAAATTGGAAAAAAGTTTAATGGAACTAATATTGATCTGTGTCGGAAAATTCAATTAATAAAGCTCGTAACTTTCAAGAATTTCGTATGTTTCATAAAATAGCTTGTTCGGAAAAATTTTCAAATGTCCGGTATCACCAAAGAAGACTTTTGCACGAAATATCATAAACCACATTTTTTTATGACATACTAACTTCAAATATACAAAGTTTATTCGAATTTAGGTTAGCTATGGTATAAATTTGTCTAATAACAATATGATACAGAAACATACAGTTCTGAAGTCAATAAGACAGATTCAAAATGAAATAATAATAACTATATCTCGATTATTATTATTCCCAGCAGGCGTAGAGAAATACTGTTTCTAGAACAGCAATTTCAACAGGGAAGGCGCGTACAAAATTGTACTTTATAATTAGTAGTATAGACAAACGAATGTGTGAAAAACACAATGATTCATCATTGGTTTATTAAGACAGCTAATGGTACATTTTTCATATAGCCAACGCAAAAGAGAATTTAGTTGCCGCTACAATCTTTTATTAATTAAAGTAATCGTAGTTTACGACTTGTTTATCTCCGATTTAATTGATCACCATTTGGGCTCCAATAATTCGAGCGTATAAACATTAAACGTAATTGCACCATAGATATTATATATACTTTGTATGTATGTATGCATGCTTGTGTGCATGTGTGTGTTTATGTACCTACGTATGTATGTACGTATGTATGTACGTATGTATGTACGTATGTATGTATGTATGTATGTATGTATGTATGTATGTATGTATGTATGTATGTATGTATGTATGTATGTATGTATGTATGTATGCATGTATGTATGTATACATTTGACATATTCGGAGGATTGTCTAAAGCGTTGTATGAATTTTAAAAGCTGACGCTAAAGTAATGAAGGAGTCTCAAAGGAAAAATAACTCCAAATGTGAGGAAATTGCAATATATCACGTAAAACCAGTGTTAGATCTTCAGTGGGGAGGGGTGTGTGACCAATTCAGTATTTTGCAATAAATATTAAAAAAATATAAAGAAACAAAAACATTGATTAGAATATGTATGAAGCTTTACAAGTATTAATAATAATGAAAGCATTAGCGTTGACATGGGAACGGAAAAGTATAATAATTTATTTAAAACCGAATACGAGTTGTAGCGCTTGGAAATATCACGGGTAAGTGTCAGTTGTCATATATATTATGTTTGTACCTTGCCTATCTATCTATCTATCTATCTATCTATCTATCTATCTATCTATCTATCTATCTATCTATCTATCTATCTATCTCCCTATCTATCTATCAATATGTCTGTCTGTCTGTCTGTTTGTCTGTCTGTCTGTCTGCCTGTCTGCCTACCTATCTATCTATCTATTTGTGTGTGTGTGTGTACGTATAGTTATGTTTTAATGTACCGAAGCATATAAGCATGCACAGCATGCATGTATGTATGTGAGTGTTTGTGTGTGTGTGTGCCTTTCATTCTATCTTCTGCTAGATGGACACATTAAGCACTTAAATATTTATGAACTGTCTGGAACAAATTCTTTATTAAACACTTCTAGTTTTGTATTCTGATACTCCCATTCTTCATCCACTCGCAACATTTTCACCTCGTTATTTATCTAGCTATTTGATTCCCATTACTATAACTCCCTAAAAATCCCAGCTCATTCTTTAAAAATCTTAACTTTTCACTAAACACTCTATACCCTGTAGATTGATACTTTCATTTTACGCACTTATGTGTGTGCATGCTATATATATGTGTGCGTGCAAGTGTTTGTGCAAGTATAGTCACACTTATATATACGCATAACCTCTATTAATTCAGACCTAGAACTCCTATGATTTTGGTCAACTTCATTTGCCACGCTTCAAAAGAGTATGAACTCAACCTTTAGCATTTCAGTTATGAGTTTTGTGCCTAGACATAAAGAAATAATTCATTGTATAAAGTCGCAGCTGAACGATTAATCAAAATAATATACATTCCACCGATAGGTTAAGACATTTAATTTGTAACAGTATATAAAACATTTAGTGCTCTAATGAATTGAACATTGCTCTAATGAATTGAACTTCGCGTATAGGTTGTGGTTGCTTGGCGCACGTGAATTGTAAACCAGCACTTATGTGATCAAAAACATTTCAGCCACGACCATTTCGACATTTCGTGGTGAGGATACTTAGGATTACATTATTTAACGTATCCTTCTAGTCTTCAGGTTATTTAAGACGGGACGGTGGGAAATGTTTTGTAGATTTGGTTATTTGTAGTTAGTTGAGTGACTGGGTAGAGAAACTCTTCTAAACAGTTATTGATGCTGGTGTTTAATCACAGTGGACTCTGATGTAGTAGGCTTATGATATTTTATACTTTTGCGCAACGTTTTCGTTTAGCTAAAATGAACGGAATAAACGAGATTTTGGTACTATTATTTATATATGTGGCTGCATAACAATCTTGTCGTTGACCTGTCACCGGTTTTTAATTAAATTTTGAAGTTTTGATGTACATATGCAATGCCATTTATAGAACATGAATTATTGTTCTTCTGATCTCTCGATTACCAGTGGCATAATCATGTCAGCGTATATGACTATTGTAGGAAGAAGTCAACGACGGAGCCTTTATATGGTCACTTGATTTATTAGAAATAACAGACTAATCTTCCTTTTAAGATCTTGAACACGAGGCAATGTTGCTCAAGACTTGCCTCACCAAAATGACAAGGCGGTTACAGTTGGAATGCCTTTGATCATATATATGTTTAATCAGGATTGACCTGGATGTTAAGCAATACGAATAACAACATCAATACCACAAAATAACAGCATGTAGCGTTGACAAAGAGCCTCCTATAGAACATAGCATAATGTTAAGGGAGATTGTAAAACAATGGTATTCTTTCTTTTAGGAATGGCACCAGGTGCGTAAAATAGATGCATTTTAAACGTTTATTGAAAAGCAGTTCGTGAGTTTAGATGTTAAATCCCCGAAGAATTACCTGTTTTTCCCGTGGTGGTCGTGGAAAAATTATATTTGAAAAGCATATACAAATCAAATACTCCAATTCAATTTTGCCTCAACTTGTGACTTGTCAAATCCTAAGATTAAAATTTTGGCTTCTAGCAAGAATTTATGAAAGAGGCGAGCTACATACATGTGGCTAGTTTTATCAAAGTAAGCAAGAAATTATTTGCTACGTAATTATATACTGAATAAATAATAGAGTATATTAATAGACTATTTTCACACCATTTTAATAAACTCTATTTAATATTTGCAAAAAATGAACTTTTTTTCAAGTTTTTTTCAAGATTGATAGACGTTGTTCATAAATAAAAGCAACCAAATAAACCTATTTAAATAAGATTCTCCTAATTAAAAACTTATTGCATTAGTTTACGTATGTTAGGTTATTTGTAATAGATTATTTGATTTATATATACCTAAAATGTTATTAAATTCATCGAAAAGTGTTTATCGCTGTATAAGCGCTCTGATTGTTGAACGCAGTGTAATTTAATCAGAAACAACTTTCATATAATGCAATTTTACGTGGAGGTTACCTCAAGTATATTCCTTGTAAGGATATCTAATATTTTTAACAGTCAGTTACAATTTCTCAATATATTTTGCCCTTTAAAACTATTGGGAGATACGCTATGCTCTCAAGTGTGAAATATAGTAATCGGAAATGTTGATAACAGATACGAAATATTTATAATGTTTAAAAATTCGTTGTAAATATAAATTTAAAGGAACCAGAAAGTAAGAAACGTTTCGGACAAGAATCTTTTTTTTTTGCGTAAGAGAATATGGAGGTTAATGTTGCAGAAGAGAGGAAAGATTGATAAGAAAGATTACTTGTAGGGAGAGAGGGGTGGAAGTAGAAAAGAACTCTGTGAGTAGTGGGGAATATGGTGAGAGAAATGTAAGATATGATGTGAGATGTGTGGGAATTTGATAGTGAGGAGGAAGTGAAGTGAGTGGTAGTCAAAGTAACCAAAGTTTGTTTTGAGATCCCAGTCATTTGAAATGGGAGGGAGGCTGTGAGATCCAGGATATACAAGTTAAAAGATGAGTGAGAATTATGTAGGGTATGCATGCATGATTCCGTTAAATCATTCAGCAGAAACAAAAACTTTCTACATATCGCTAATTTTCGATCAGAGCATATTTATTTCAGAAAAGCACACACACACACACACACACACACACATATACACACACACAGACACACACAGACACACACAGACACAGACACACACACACACACTCACAGACACAGACACACACACACACGTACAAACACACATACACACACACAGACACACACAGACACACACACAGACACAGACACACACACACACACACACACACGTACAAACACACATACACACACACACGTACAAACACACATACACACACACAGACACACGCAGACACACACACAGACACAGACACACACACATGCACACATACACACACACACACACACACACACACACACACACACACACAACACAAAACGCTAGATATAAAACCTCAGCAGCGTAAAAATGAAGTGCATAGAAGTGGCATAAAAAAAAGCGGATCACTTGCTACTACAAACTGAGACGTACGTTCATATGCGAATGCACAGCTACATTCAGTTGAAGGACCAAATAGATCAATGAGATCTGTTGGATCTTTAAATACCATGTAAAAAAAACAAGAGAAAATTGATAATATACGCCTGCAGAAACATGCATATATGATCGCGCGAGCGCAGACATACATGCGCGTGTGCACACACACATGCACACACGCCCACCCACGTATACATATGCACACGTTTATTCGAAGCCACATAATCCAGAACTTATAATATTCTTCAAGCGATGAGAGCATTTTCTGGCTTCAAATCCAAATACCCTTGTAGAAAGAACATATCAGCAAATATAGACGGCTTCACATATTCTTTCACTGTTTTATTGGTCAGTTATTGTTTGTTCTAAGTGGAGGCGCGTGGCTTAGTGGTTAGGATGTCAGCACCATGATCGTAAGGTTGTGGTTTCGATTCCTGGACCGAGCGACGCGTTGTGTTCTTGAGCAAAGCACTCCATTTCACGTTGCTCCAGTCCACTCAGCTGGCAAAAATGAGTAACGTTGCGATGACCTGGCGTACCGTCCAGCTGGGGAACACACATGCCACAGAAACCGGGAAACCGGGCCCATGAGCCTGGCTAGGCTTTAAAAAGTGCGCATTAAATTTTTTTTTTATTATTGTTTGTTTTAAAAATCATTCTTGCCGTGTTTCTTGTAAGTTTTTTCATTAGTTGTTTAAATGTATATTTTTGTTTTGTTTCTGTTTAACCCTAGGTCATCCTTATGAAGCAGAACTGTCGTCAAAGTCATTCCAACACTAACCGTCGTCTATTTCATCAAGAGTATGTGTCTAGCTTTCCTTTAATTTATTTTTCAAGATAGCAGAGCGTGGCGTCAGCAAAACCTGGTTGGTATTTCTAACTTTCAGTGCAGCTACATAGAATTTTCTAATGTCACTTATCGCCAATCTCCCATCCACAGCTTTTCTGACTCTTCTTATTGTTATTACCATTGTTATTCTTCTTTAGCTCCCCCAACTAACGCTGATCATGAATACCCTTCGTCAAAAACGTTTTAACCACGACCAATTTATCTCTTGTTTTCAGATATAGGACCAGATTACTTTGTGTGTCCTTTCTCCTCTCATATTCATAGGTAGATATATCTTCTACCAGAGCGATCAATCGCTAAAGTCTTGTCCCTCGTTGTGGTATTGCCCGACGATACCCTTACTTCACTTGCAAGTTGCTATAAATTGTTTCAATTAGATTTTACTTATTTTATGGCTGTTGTTTTTCTCTAAGTTAGTTATGGTCCATCAGGTATATGATTAAATGATTTTCAGTACGGCCATTCCAATTTAGTAGGAGTAGGTGCTAAGTGGTATCAACAGGGATATGTTAGCATTAGATAGTGTTTTATCGGTGTTCCCAAACAAATACTTTTTTAAAAGTATATTCCATATATACTGACGTTTTCAGATAACCTGATATTCCACGGTTGCTGCATTCTACGTTTGGTCGATTGAACTCATCCCACGATTGAAGGAAACTCTAAATTAGATTTTACATCCTGTTTACATCCTCCACAAACACACACAGCACACATATAGACACGCATGAATGCATGCACACAAACCAACATGCATACAAGCTAACTCACACAAAAACAGACACATACATAAACTAACACACACACATGTACACACCTTACAATGCTTATCAACAAGTGATAACACAGCTTCGCTTCGAACGCATAGTGTAAATATATTGATTCCGTAGAATTGACGTGGTTGAACATTGGAGTAGCGATGTCCCCGACATTAGAACTGCCTCCATAAATACAATACTATTTATATGTATATATATGTATATATATATAAATATATATATATATATATATAATATATATATATATATATATATTATATATATATATATATATATATGTATATGTATAGTTGAAACTTACAGAAAGCAAAAAACAAAAACACGTGTATGAACAACAAGAAAGTGTATTAGTTTGACGCACGGGAAAAATGAAAACGTCTTTTACGTTTCGCGCTTACGCTCGTCAACAAAAAAAATAATAACAGAAAACAAACGGAGAGAGAGAATGAAAAAAGCTTGTAGAGTTCAGCGGTAAAAAAAGAAAAAAGAGAAAAAAGGAAAGAGAATGGCAAAGTATTAACGTGTGAAGTATAAAAGTTCAGAAAGTTCAGAAAGTTCAAAAAGTTTAGATT
Source organism: Octopus sinensis (assembly GCF_006345805.1). Lineage (NCBI taxonomy): Eukaryota > Metazoa > Mollusca > Cephalopoda > Octopoda > Octopodidae > Octopus > Octopus sinensis. The sequence continues at coordinate 124,756,686 of NC_042998.1, read as the reverse complement.
GGAGCGATCTACATCAACGAAAAACTCCAATGAAATCCATGAAGGTAGAGTCAATAGATCCAATGGGAATCCGGATTTAGTATTGGTATGTGGATGAGGAGAGGTGCTGAAAGTTCGAGAAGTGGTTAGGATATGCAAATCCAAAGAGTAGGAAGTTCAGTCAGGATAAGGAAACATACTGTAAAATAATTTACTTATAACATCTTCACATGCGTTTCAGCAATAATTGCATAATGATATATACATACATACATATATACATACATACATACATACATACATACAATTAGAGACGATGTTATGTGATATAATTGCTTTTATAATTGAGATACAATTGCTTTTATAATTGTCATGAATTATCTGTGTCAAACATAATATTGATATAAGAATAAACAAATTAAACACTACCTACACATGGAGTACATCCATTTTTGTTGGCTTATCATCATTTCTTTTTGGTGGTTTAGGGAGGATAAAGGAATGAAATGTCTAGAGAATAGCATGGCAGAATTTGTTATTCAATAACTTATTCAATAATACAGACTTATAGTACAGTCAGCTGCTTTTCTCTAGGGCGGAATCAGGAACCTAACCATTTTTACACGAAAACGAAATGGTATTCACTATTATTGGATGAATCGAGAGTTTTGTAGGGGAAGAGGAATACAAAATAATAACTAAATAACAAATAAATAAAATGGAAAGAAAAATGATAAAAACTGAATGTTCTTAGACTTCATTTCAAAGATGACCTCTTTATTTTGATACTGTAAAGGTCAACAGTGGTCTCATGGAAAACATTCTGACGAAAGAATTTTGCAACGGCAGAGAGGTCAGGTTGCTGTTGAAAACAAGTCCAGATGTTTTATTGATTTTTTCGTCGTAATGGCTTTATTGAATGTAATAGTGTTCAAAATCGGTGATACAGAAATGTTTCTGGAAGTAAGCTGCTGTCTGATATTTATAAAAGTATAGAATGACAGCAATAATTGTTTGGAAGAGTTTCTGTATGATAGAGAAAACAAATTAACGAGAAATAAAGAGTAATATGCTTCATCAGTTAAATCTAGTCAGACTTTACACCTCGCTTTATATCAGAACAAATTCCCTGAAGCAAATAACAGTGGTGTGGAAAAAAATCCTCCTTTAAAACGTATATACATTACATTACAGCTGTTGTAAACTTGAATGACAATATTATTCTCTCGGGAACAATGCAGGGCAAGGACAGGAAATATAATTATACATATTCGTAAATTTACACTTGCCCTCACACACAAGTACATACACATAATATATGTATGAATGCATGCTACTGTATATCAAGCCGTTTATATTCTATTAGTATGTCGAGAACAAAGAATGTACACAGTTGCATGGGCGCTGAACCATTGATGAATAACAAATAGGGAAACATGAATGTATTTGCTAGACAATATATTGTCATGTGGAAGCAAATACTGGAATTTCAAAATTTTATAATTACAATACTTCGGTCTCAAAAATTAGTCTCCTGTTGGAAGTTCACATTTTTTTCTGGTAGCATAACCAAATTTCATATACTTTTTTCCCTTTAGAGGCTCATCGATAAGACTATAAAATTACTTTTCATCACCTGAAATCTCGTCTTATTGATATGGAAAGGTATGGGACGCTACACAGTTCACATCTTCCCTTTTTCTTATAAACAACTAAAATCCGTTATAGAAACCACGAAGCAAATGCATTTCAACATGTTTACCAACAGTTTACTTCACGCAATTTAAGACTGTCTATAAATTTGATTTCTTCACTTCAAACAAAGGCAATGTTTTGTTGCTAAAGTGTTTATAATTTAAATTAAAATCACATTTCAGTCACAGTCGGATACAGTTTATAAATCAAACCTGACAGAATTCTCAGAACTTAGGATAAAAGCTAAACCCTAAGTCATATAATACTCCTTAAGAGTTCGTATTTATAATTGACTACTTATGTACAATGAAAAATTTTGTGCAGGTGAAGTTAGGAAGTTGTATCGACGCAGTATATTACAGTGCATTTCAAATTTTACCGGCACTGAGGAGAAATGCTATGCAAGTAGTTACAATTAAACACAGAGTGTAGATGAACTAAATTACATATCACAATATATGTAGCCCTATTTCTTATCGCCTCAGCCTATTTACTGCTGTAAATTTATATAACACTGACAACTGAATAAAAAGTAATGAAAGTAGTGTGAAATATTTTCATCCCACGCTTTTCTATCTGAAACCCAAAATGTCTTTTCTTGTTCCTTAATTTTGAAGTGAAGATAATAATAACAACGTGGTGATCATGTTGGTAATATTTCTGTTAGGAGTGTGCTAAGTTTTTGGTGGGGTAATGTGAGCAAGAAGTTTGTTGCAGAAGAGCACACAATCACGATACAAAGATTTTGGAAAGCGAGTTGTACGTGCATTCTCTGTGTAAATCATACGCAGTTGAGCTAAACCGATAAACAGTAGTAAGTATATAAATAGAATATAGCGTGTGTTGGTACGGATTAAGAAAAAGTTGACAGAACCAGAATCACATGCACTATTGATAAAAGAGATTGGTAAATAGAGATAGGGACTGAGATAGAAAGAGTGAAGAGAGAGAGAGAGAGAGAGAGAGAGAGAGAGAGAGAGAGAGAGAGAGAGAGAGAGAGAGAGAGAGAGAGAGAAGGCAAAGTGTGAAATGAAGCTGGTTGCAAAATATTGTTGAAAATCTTTCCGGTTAGATGCTTTATTTTTGCATGCGTCATGAAGTGGAGTTCATACGCTCAAGATTTTTTTTAAAACCAGTATATTTCTAAGCCTTGAAAAGAAAAAAAACAGCTTTTTAACATAGCCTTGTCTTTATGATGATCATGACGACGATGCAGAGATGCAACAAAAATGATATTTTAGCTTGTAAAGCGTAGTTTGTGTAGAGAGTACAATGGATTCTATGTGTGATGATCAAAAGTTGGAGAAATGGAATACTCCAAGTTTGTTTTCCTGACAAACTGTAAGTGGAAATGTATGTTCGTTAAAGAAACATAAATTAGAGAAATTTAACATTTATTATTTAAGTTGAACAAAAATGTACAAAATTTAAATTGAGTGCTTTAGAATAATCAATTTATCTTGTAATTTAAAATGAAATATTTCCCCACTAAACAAAAATTCGAATTAATAAAGTAATTTATTAATGCACTTGAAAGAATAATCACAGTACTTTTTGATATTTAAATCAGAGGTAGAGGGATAAAAAATAAAAGTTTAAACATTTTACAAAACTAAAAACGTTGAACATGAAAAAGCAATTATTGATATATAATCATGTTATTCTAACAGTTTTCTGAATTCTTCTTATATGTATCGAAAATTAGTTGACGTCAAACTTATCCAAAATTACTTATATAGGCGGGAAATCTCAGCTTTATAACATATATGAAATATTGATTTAAATGTGTGGTGTAATCATGTTTACAAGACCATTAATGTTATAGTTCATACCAAAAATTCCAACTTCGGAACTAAAATCATTTCCTGGAAACTTAATCACAATATCCCATATTCTCTGTAAACATTCAATATGTAGAACTCGTGGAGTTGATTGCTTGAAAATATTTCAATTCCTGCTGCAGACTCTTGTACCTCACTTAGTATGCTAATGTGCAATTAAATGACATAAACAGCACAACTGTCACTCACCTTTTCTTAGTACTGAATATATTTACTCAACACATGATGGATATTACAGATTATAAGTATTTGTGAAGTTGCTGTTGTATTTCACCTATATGTGATTGCATTTCATCATTAGTTCATTAATTACAGTGAGGTTTATAAGGAAATATAATTAGCTACACTTCAAAATAATTCATTATTTACTCGAGACATCCTTCATTCTGTAGTATATCGAACTCATCAACGTAGATAAAGTCTCTGGCTGCATACGTTCCTATTCATGGCAACTGGTCATTATCTTAATATTTATCAATTCCATCTGTGACTAAACGAACAGGGGAAATGGAATTTCGCCTCTCATTATTGTATAGTTTATATATTACTTCTTACAGTCAATGTTTTATATGAATTTATAGTTGAAGAGGGAAATAATAAAGATTCAAAGAATTCATTCATGATCAACGTATTATTAACTTAATAATCACAACATTGATAAGAAGTGTTATTAGCTGAAATGTTGAATAAAGCTATCTGTCGAGACTATAGGTATGTTGATAGTTGTTAGATAAATTGGACTCAAGTAAGTCACGTGCTTGAGTTTTCTTTGTTATAGAACATGGGAATTTACTTGTTAAGCATCATGAAAGTATACAGAGTCTAGTTTGACTACTCTTCTCGTTATTCTTTGTTCCTGTTTAACTTCTTCAAAATACAGTGTGGCCACATAGTTAATCTTTGAAGTTGATAACGAAGTAAATTACATATATTCCACTCGTTCTCTCCTCCTGCTTCTCTCATCTTTTGTTTTTCTTTTGTCTTACTTTCTTTTTCTCTCCATTTTCTTTCTCTCTATATTTGTTGCTTGCGTGTGTATATGTATATGTGTGTTTATGCACGCACATACACACGCACATACTTGCACACAGGCAAATGTATTAGATGTATGTATCTATATATGTATATATATATACACATATATATATACACGTATGTATGAATGTATATATATATATATATATATATATATGTGGGGGGAGATGAGTATATGCATGTGTGTGAGAGTGTGTGCGTCTGTGTCTGTAATTACATGTAGATGTACATAATGTATATCTACGTACAGGGAAAGTCTAAATCCAACAGCCAACGTTAGTGGATGTAAAATAAAATATATCAGCGATGGTGGTGCGTTATCACCATGTCATGTGATATGATTGGTCAACAAGATAGCATCGTTTACTGACATTAGCGAAGCCAAGTGCTTCTCCAAGGTATGATTCTCACCTTTCTCTAAGGCATGATACTCGCAAGATGTATGTATAAGCTCGAATTACACTATTAAATGTTCACCAAGGATATGATAGGAATTGTACATAAAAGGAATTATAAACAGAATTACTCACACAATCATCCCCTCCACATATGCGGTATGTGTAAATATACAGTAATTATATTAATACATTTTAAAGATTTATCTTAATATTATATAATTAATTGATTGATATTAATGTTGTATGGTGTACGAAATAATTTTAGTTCGCTCAATATTTCCATTTCCGTTGTGGACGACAGTTTGCAAGATGAGACCATCGCTAACAACTTGTGTCTTCTCACAAGTAATTTATATGGAATAAATACTAGTTGCTCCATCGTAACTTGTATTTATTTCATATACATTACTTGTGATCATAATAACAAAATTATTAGGTACCAGCAAGGCTAGGCCTGTTCGACTAATACGTTGAAAACTTTAAGTTTGCTTTAAAACGCTTACACATAATAAAGTGGTAAATATGTATAGGTATACACACACTCACATGCGCACATATGCATATACATGCACAGAAACGCAATCATACACACAACGAGCATTTCTGTGTTTATTTACGTACTCACATACATATACACAGTCTGACATTCACACACAAACTCATACATATATGCAAATATCTTACATGAGATATGGAATATATCTGTTTAGAAATCAATATATAACAAACAACTCTAAATTTCATGCTATTTATATTGACTATATTTATGCTAAACCGCATGAATTTCCTTTCAGCATTTGTTTTAGCTTTTAGGATGACCGAAAATGTCAGGTAAATTTAAAAAATTTTTCATGAGATTGCTGAAATTCTATGAAAACTCAATCGATATTTCCTTCTCAAAACACTTCCGTTAAAACGTCGCCTATGAAAATAACCGGAATCTGCTTTGGGAGAAGCATTTTCACTTTGCTTGGTTACACTATCAGAAGCATGTCAATACAATCAGTTGCTGTAATTTAACCACCAAAAAAAACATTGCGGTAGAGTTCTATGTTTTTTTTTTTTTTGTTTTGTTTTGTATATCATGGGCTTAACGCAATCATGCATAATCTTAGTCTGCAGAATTAATAGAATTTTAACAATGTATTTCTTAAATTCTTATTTTAGGAACATGAAAATTGGTATGAAATAAAGACAACTAAATTTATGAGAACTACCTTTTAACAGCTGCTTACAGAAAGTATAAGGGAAAATTAATTTATGGCTTGGGTCTAATTTACTTTCATTATTATTTTCATTTTTTTTTAACATTTTGACGCAGGAAACCACTGTGTTACATACCACAAAACGATACAATATTGTATTTTTAAACTAAGATTTTAATGGTGGAACACATGAATTGTCATATATACTCCCAAGTTATAATTGTATATAGTGAAATGACTTCAGCCTAGAATCGAAACTGTCTTGTTGCTTCGACTTGCTTCTTTACCGCGATGTACCGCCATCTGAAGACAATATGTAATATAGACTTGGTAATTGTTCTTTCTATGAAAGGGGATAGGTGACCTGATCCTTTTCTGAATATAACAAGTATTTTTTAAATCCACCTTGGTGACATGAAAATTACTGTTCATCTCAACAGAAATTTTAATTCAGAAATCTTACGTATGAAATCTGATGCATCAGTGTATTGAATAGCGAAATAGTGGAGTGAGTTGAGTTTATTTGCCGGATTTCAAGTTTGAAATTTATTAGTGTTGGTTCTCATCGCTAACAAAAGAATAATTATTTGTCAATAGAAGATAGACAAAAATCAATGTTAATATGTCCTGAAACCTACATATTATAGAATGACAGCAGATGCTAAATTGTATCTCATCATCAAGGAAGTTCACCTGGTGATAGACGTCTGTAATTGATAACTGAATGGAATATCAGTTTACTGTTTGGATATTTCCGTGAGTCTTTTACCTGTCAGTGACAATATTTTTATTCTAAAACCTCGACTCCACGCTACTGTAATTCCAAACCATTATTAATAAGCAGTTTACTGTTATGGGCAATAAATTCAACATACAATTATCTAATGTTACATTATATTCTTGTGTTGATTTGAAATCACAAAGTGAATGTATTTGGAAAAAATAGTATCAGCAAAAAAGATATTTTCGTTCTTGTCACCCCGACGCTTAAGTATACATATTCGACCGTGTGTGGGTAAAGGATACACCAAACTAGGAAAGCACTCAGAGAGCGCAGATCTCCGCCAAACAGCTCATTTCCCCCATATGCATGCATGCTGAAAATCGCTCAGTTTCCCAAACCAACGCCGGCAAAAACATAACCTCCTCGACGGGGGTAAAAACAAATAACACAGCCATATGATTTAAAAAAAGACCCCTAACCCTAATCTTACCAAACTAAACCTACCTACCTACCTGCTTTACATCCCTCTGTGGTCAGTATAGTATCATTCATTCCTCAAGGGTCCAGCAACAGTTGTTGCTACCACTGCCTCCTCCCCCTCCTCTGCTGCTGCTTTTAGCAACCCTTGAATATATTAGTATCATTTAATTTCAAAACTATTTCGCTGCCGTTTGTTTATGTAGTTTGATCTCTTTATCCATCAGTTTCTCGTAAGATAGATATGCGAGTAAAATCACTAATAGAGAAACGAAAATAAAACTTTGGAAGCAGCAACGCCACCATAGGTTACGTGAAAACCACGAACGTGTTTTCAAGGGAGATAATCAGATAAAGACTCAAACAACGTAACATTGTAATACTTCATGTAAAGTAATTATAACAAATGAAAAATCCTTCAAGAATCCATAAAAATTACTGGATCACTACCAAAATTTCGTCGTCTGTTTTGTGTTTCATTACGAACCGTTCTTGCTAGTTTCATTGAATACTACTTACAACTTTTTGAGTTATTATGCACACAGACAGACAAGCCAGTGCCAATGAAAACATAACTTCCTTCCTTGGCGGAGATAAGAATAAAATTTTAAATAAGAAATATTTCCAATATCTGAATACATTAAGTATCGTTTCTAACATAATCACGCATTGTGTATAATATTCATGTACGGGAGAAGAGAGGACTACGGTGGCGAAACATTTGTTACTAATTTGAATAATCTTAAAGTTATCGATGTGACACTTCGAAATCGTTATACAGAAGGTTCCTATTAAAAGAAGCAAACTATTCTGGTCTTCATAAGTGAATATTATAGCAATGAAGTTGGCAGAAGGACTCGACTATCTAGCGAATATGTATAGTTAATGGAATTGACTTCAGTACATGGCTGGCAAATACCTTGTTGGATTTAGGGGAACGAAGACGAAGTTCAACTCCAGAAATATTCGAAATTATGTCTTAAAAAGAAATATCAAGGATATTTAGTCTGCTTTTTAGATCCTCATCAAGAATAGAATAAAAACGAGCTCACGGCCCCTAAAAGGTTGATCGAACGTATACACAGGACAAATAAATGTCGCAGAAAGCTAAACTTACGGTCTTAAAACAAGAAAATGTGGATATATTATTTATGTTGTCTTTGATACGCAAACAGCTGAAAACAAAATATTGGGAATGAACAACCTGCAATACCTTTGATAAGTATACTTAATCAGGGCAGACGAAACAACAATAGAACCGTAATAATTTATATTATCGATACAATGCAGTTTATAGGTGAGATTTTAAAAAGAAACGTAAATGAATCCCTTAATGTACAAACACACCGCAGTCGGAATTCACCCCAGTCAGAATCCAAAGAATAGTACCTGGATATAGCATAAACTTTTGACTGGTTCTCTACAACTTCCGGTACTCTGTTAGTGTTTAGAATAGAATCAAAAGGACTTTTGATAAGTAAAATAAACTATTTTCCCAGAGCACGAATCTTGTGGAATACGAAGTGTGTGTGCTTTTGTATAAAAGAATGTGTGTGTGTGTGTGTGTGCGTGTGTGTGTGTTTGTGTGTGTATGTGAGTGCGTGCACGTGCACGCGCGCGCGAGCGTGTGTGTAGGCAAGGGCCCGGGAACAGGAGGTGCAAGCGCACCCCCACTAAAATTTCTCAGAGTTGCAAAATCAAAATTTGCACCTCCTACATACTTTGGCAGGTTTAAAATATAGTATCTAAAAATTGATCAGCAAAATGTTGCTTGAAGTTAGCTTCCTTATCAAAACAAAACTAAGAACAAAAATAAATAAATGCAAAGTCTAAAATATTAACTAGTGAAGCTGATCATAAAACTCCCAAGGGAATTCTCTAGAAGGATTGACTACTGATCTGAAGCATTGTCAGTATGAAAATTTAAAGCATATATAGATAGCAGCAGTAGCAGCAACGACTACAACAGCAGCATGAACAGCAGTACTATCACTCCTCAAAACTAGCACAATTGATGACCTATTAAACTCCGTAATGAAAAGCCCTTCACTTTCCAGCTATCCACATTCATTATTTTCTCTGAATACTACAACTGACTCATCAGCATCATCATCATTGCCGTAATATTCTACTGCTACAACCATAACCACTACTACTATCACACCACTGTCCATCTCAGTTTGAATGCATGCCTCACAGCTCCGAGTTAAATCTGTAAGTAAAGTAAAATTTATAAACGCATGATACCCCAAAATATGCCAGTTTTCTCGATGTGTGTATGTGTGTATACATCGGGCGAAATGCGTAGCCGTATTTCGTCTGCCGTTATGTTCTGGGTTCAAATTCTGCCGAGGTCGACTTTGCCTTTCATCCTTTCGGGGTCGATTAAATAAGTACCAGTTACGCACTGGGGTCGATATAATCGACTTAATCCGTTTGTCTGTCCTTCTTTGTCCTCTCTGTGTTTAGCCCCTTGTGGGTAGTAGAGAAATAGGTATCTCGTCCGACTTCACGTTCTAAGTTCAACTTCCGCCGAGGTTGACTTTGCCTTTCATCCTTTCGGGGTCGATTCAATAAGTACCAGTTACGCACTGCGGTCGATATAATCGACTTAATCCGTTTGTCTGTCCTTGTTTGTCCTCTCTTTGTTTAGCCCCTTGTGGGTAGTAAAGAAATAAGTATTTTGTCTGCCGTTACGTTCTGAGTTCAAATTCCGCCGAGGTCGACTTTGCCTTTCATCATTTCGGGGTCGATAAATTAAATACCAGTTGCATACTGGGGTCGATCTAATCGACCGTCCCCTTCCCCCGAAATTTCGGGCCTTGTACCTTGAGTAGAAAATAATATTCTACTGATACAACCATGACCACTACTGCTGTCACACCTTTCTTCCCCTCACTGTCCACCTCAATTTGAATGTATACTTCACAGTTCCATGATAATATCTATTAATGTATGATACTCCAAAATATACCAGTTTTCTCAGTGCAGGGGACTATGCATATGCAGTAACTGCCATTTCACTCATTAACTTGTGACAAAACATGCAATTTGTACGAGCAACACCAGCCAACGCCAAAACACACATCTTACACTGCTGCCACTGTACTCCCCACCCCTCCTCCATCACTGAAACAAAACAGACTTCAACTGTTACCGTACGGAGTTACGACGCCGAAACTGGTTTTAATTTTACGATTCAGCGGACGTCAATACTGTTTTTCAAAATATCCTCAGTGCAATCTGGGCTGCATGTGAAGCATCAGTACCGTGCAAATGCTCTTGAAATAAAAAGAGTACAATTTTGGAGACTGTAGCAGTTTGACGTGCCAGGAAAGATCGCCGTTATGCTAAACAGAAATACAGACAGCATAGAATAGATGAGAAGAGAAGAAGACGCAAACAGATCATCCAACCCTTTCAAGCCACAAAAAAGTCACTGCTTCAGTTTGAACGACGTACAGCAACTACCTCTGACAGCAAAGTGTTCTGGAAATATGTGCGTTCAAAACAGAGACCTCACTCCCCAGTTGGTTCTCTTCGCAATCCCCACACAGGTCGGACCACTGATGACGCTAAGGAATGCACTGAGTTTATTGCTGAGTTTATTTACTTCTCAAACGCGGAGGGTTCTTTCTATTGCACCAGCTTTCTTCCTTTTTTCAATTCTGCCTTAACAACTGTGTCACTCCAGAGACTGGAAATTTGCCAGTGTCGTTTCCCTGTTCAAAAAGGTGATCGCACATCATCTGTCAGCTACTAGCTGCATTGCCAAAATTATGGAGTTCTGTGTCAGAGAAACACTCTGGAACTTTCGGAGCTCTCATAGCCTTATTCGACCCTCCCAATTTGGTTTTATCCCTAACTCCAGCTGCTTTTTTCATCGAGTTTCTTGAGGACATCACCCGAGTTACTGATGGCGGCTCATGAGTGGATGCTCTCTACATTGATTGTGCTAAAGCTTTCAACTCTCTGCCACACAAATGACTCATGGTAAAACTCTCTGCAATGGGCGTGAAATATGCTCTCTATAACTAGCTGAAGTCCTACATTCTCGGTCGGAAGTTACGTTTCTAGGACATCATTCTTCACCCTGCTGTAGCAAAGGGATCCGTTCTTGAGCCTCTACTGTTTGTTGCATATATTAATGACATAAATGTCAATTTGAGGAATGTTACAGCGCTGAAATATGCAGATGACATCAAGCTGTACCTCGAAATAAAAATAACAGATCCTATGCGCTATGGATCTTTCCTGCAACCAGACTTAGATACAATGCAGCAATGGATCTCTGGCTTGTAACTCAAGCTAGCCGTGGAAAAATGCATCACCATACATTTTGGGAGGAAAAATCCAGCCTTTACATAGCCTTAACACATTCCCTCAACAACACCAATCTCAAGAAGTCTTCTAGAGAACGTGATCTGGGCATTATTGTAAACAACGATCTGCGTTGGACAAACCACATCTCAAAGATAGTCAAGAAGGCTGAGGCGGTGCTAGCGTCACTCAGTAAGACCTTTGTCAGCTACTTTCTCCAGCTATCTATTTAAAATTGTATATGACAATGCTACGTCCACACTTTAAATTGAAGCTGGCAACTGACTTGGTTGACGCCCGCAAGATCTTCCACCATCTTTCCAACAACGTATGACAAACACTCGCGGACATGCTTATAAAATCAAAACGCAACACAGTACCCATGACTTTCAGAAACATGTTTTTCATATTCAGAATTGCTGAAGGATGGAATAAACTGCCTGCATTAGTTGTTAGCTGTCGAGACACCACATCCTTTAAAATTTCCATGAAATCTGCAAACGGTACACCTTTTCCTCAGCTGTATTGCATCTGAGCACTGTACACAACAATTTCCTTCATCATTATATATGTGTGTGTACGTGTGTGTGTGTGTGTGTGGTGTGTGTGTGTGTGTGTGTGTGTGTGTGTTGTCTTTCTGCATTATTTTAAAGTTGTTAGTCAATGTAATGTCACACACCCCACTTCTATTCCCACTCAGTGGGACTCCACACAGTGTTCAATATTTGGTGCAAAACTTTCTTTTTCTGTTTATTTCTATGTCCTTCTCCTCTCTCCTCTTGTGCACAAGACTTTCCCCAACTATTTCTATCTGCTGCCTTTCTCTCTTTACTGCCTTCCATTTCTGCCTCTGTCCATCTCTGTCAACTACCCACTGTTTATCTTTATCCCTTTTTTTCTCCGTACTCCACCTTTCTTCCTACTTGCTCTTCCCCAAATTCTCTAGTCCACTCTGCCTCTATTTCCTCGCTTTTTCCAAACACCATCCAATTTTTTCATCACTCATGTGTTTTCTACTTGACCATTGCATAGGTAAGACATATATTTTGTTTCATCTCATGCCTAGCTCTCGCTTCAGATCCCCAGTTTACCTTTTCGCTTTTCATTCTTTTCTCTCCTATCTTTCTTCTCTTCTATCCCATCTTGCCATCCTTCTCCCGAGCTTTCTAATAGAAACCTTTGGAACACAAGCACTACTATTTTCTTCCCTTTTTTGTTTGTTTTCGTCACGTAGTGTCCCACATTTCGAAATACTTTCACTTTTGCTTGTTGCAAAATCGGCAACTGTGTGTTCGCTTGAAATATATATATATATATATATATATATATATATAATATATATATATATATATATATATATATATATTACATGTAGAAGCGAATTGCTATCATCTCTAGCAGACGAGGTGTCCAGTATTGAGGAGTGGCAAAGATAGCTCGAAACCAGGACTGGTCTACTGGTCTCGTCATTAGGAGATAGTAGAGCTTCGCTCCCCTGCTCGCAATTTTATCGGAGGCAGCTGTGTATAGTTAACTAGCTAGAAGAGATGTCTTCTTAGGGTTAAAAGGGGTTAAAAAATCTCAGTAAAGTATCCTCGAACGGACAACCATTTTAAAGTGGCTACGAATATTACTTATATGTATATATATATGTGTGTGTGTGTGCGAGTGTGTATGTGTGTGTGTGTGTGTGTGAATCTGCTTTAAAACAGATCCAAGAGAAGTATATAGAGCAGAATGAAGTCATGTAGACAACCTTTGTTGGCTTTACAAAGGCTTTTGATCCAATGCTTTGCAGGGGTTTGTAGATGATCATTTCTAGAAGTGATTCTCCATCTATTTTCGTGCATATTATGCATCAAGATCGTAATAATATGTTTATGGAGAGAGTTGGGAGATATATATGCACAATTTTCAGTGACAAATCGTGTGAAACAGAATTGTATCATAGCACCTAAACATTTGCTGTATGCTTTCCGCCATGATGTAAGAGGCCTTTAACACCTCTCCATCTTTATACTACTGTGATGCATGAGGTTAATTTCTCAGATGGTATCGCATCTCGTATGAATAACCAGTCAAAAATTCATAGTTATCAAGCTCAATCGAATCTGGAACTGTATTGAATTCAGTCACAAAAGAAACGTTAAGTATAGTTACGGCTTTATGATTTTCAATAGTATTTGATGGAGAACTCTGTGCACATATACCCATATTCACATGCACAGACTCACGTACATACATACATACATACATACATACATACATACATACATACATACATACATACATACATACACATACATGAAAGCATATTCTACAATGGTACCTGTAAGAAAACAAGTGTCACTAAAGAATATTACAGCCGAATAAAGAAAATTTAGACCTCAAGACTCTCTTCATTCAGTAACACAGTGGCCCACAATGTGTTTGTAGTGCCAGTACTCATACCAACATTTGGGCTGTTTGATTGGATGCTTGATGAGATCCGAGCCATTGATGTAAAAGATTCTATCCATCACACATAATTTCCACATAAACAGTGACGTAGAGCGCCTGTACCTATAACGAAAACAAGGCAGCAGAGGCTTAATATCGATCCAAAATACCTTTGAATGTCGCATCATATCCTTTCGACAGCATCTTTTAACCACCAAGTGTCGTAGTGCATCCCTTAACCAAGTTTGCATACATGAGTCTGATAACATCATAAGGCTTGGAAGGTAGCGCTTTGAGCAACATTCTTTGTCTAATAACCTTTGTCTAATAACTCTATTGCAACGTATCATTACATGAAAGGCTGACCCTGTATGAGCAAAGGACTATGCGTGGATGTGTTAGTAGGAAGCTCCGAGGTGAGAGTAACATCGATCATCAAAGCAATTTTACATTGACCAATAGCCGGATTACTACCTCCCACTTTGAAAGGTATGCGTTTGCGATCCAGGAAAGGAAATAACAACCAAATACCTGATGCACAAATGGGATAAAAATACAGGAAAGGGAGTAAAATGTGACAAGCGATACGGACTTTGTGGAGCTAACACCGAAGATATCACTCACATCATAAGCAAGTGTCCGAAAATGTCATCACGGTATTATCTACCAATGAGACATGATTTTGTTGCTAGGACACTCTATAATGAAATCTGTCTGAAGGATAACCCCGGGGACAAAGAAATAAGAACTTATAATATGGTAGAAGCCATGGCCACTCATAATAAAACGGTACTTGTGGAATGTCCCAGTGAAGACCTCAATAAAATGTAAGCACACGAGACCTGATATAATGATTTGGGATTGAGAAGAGAAACTATGCACAGTGGTAGAAATTAGCTGCCCAGCGGACGTTATCTTAAAGCTGGAGATCAGTGAAAAAGAGAACACCTACGCTGAAATATTTACAAATTTGCAGTTAGTCTATCCAGATTACAAGTTCAGATTTATAGCTGTAATTATTGGGACCATGGGATATGTAACGCGCTGCCTAAATACCGATCTTGAAAAATTAGGCTTCTCAAAACCAGAAAGAAGAAAACTAATTAGAAGACTACAGATCCAATCAATCCCTGGAACCGCAAAATCTGTAAAACTTTCCAGAAGTTTATCGTTTAAATATATATGAGCGTACAAGCATACATACATACATACATACATACATACATACATACATACATACATACATACATACATACATACATACATACATACAAACATTCATACATACATGCATACAAAAATAGCATGTTGTTGATGTTAAAATTCCATTGAAAGAGCTTTGTATTTAGGTTAGAAACCGGCTCCTTCTCTATTAGCAAGAAATCTGGAAATAAACTGAACAATGATAAACATACATACATGCATACATGCATATATTTACTGTTTGGTTTAGCGTTAAGAAACAAAGATAGGTAAGGGGTCACGTTCCACTTGCTTGCTTTGGCATGTACTCCGAAGAGATAATGCATATATCAGCAGATAACCTCGGTTGAATCGTTGCATTTATGAGCAGGCGGCCTCTAGCCACCTGGTCGTCCAGAGCTGTGCTATGTCAACAAATACAAAAATAAATATCTTGATAGCAGACCTAGTAAGGAACATGTGAAATATTTAAGGTTATATATTAACTGAGAAAATATACATTGTATGTAATTCTCCGGATACAACCAACGATAATCAGGGCGTTAAGCAGGGTCATAAAGTCATGAGAGAATAAGTCGAGCCAATTTACGAAAACACTTTGCAATGACGACAACTCCAGAATATGGACAACCAGTCCTCATGTTATCTAGAAACAGGAAAAGGTGTCTACGATATAAAATTCATAGAAATATGATGTAGAGACACCACTACACCGTATAGCAGAGAGACGGTTCACAGTTAACGTGAAAGAATTACAGAACACTAGCTAGAATATAATGAAAAGAAGCAAACATCGTACTCTCATGAACATGCAATGTTAGCACAAAACTACTTGATAGGAAATCTTGAAGTAAAATATCACTACTGTTATTCAAATGACTCAACATCACAACAGCTTTTAGAGGCTATAAAATTATAGGAAGTAGAAACTCCCACTTTCAATATAGAAAATACTCGGAGCTCTAGCAACAACCTAATTCATAGGAATAATACAAGTATAAAGATGCAATAAAGCTAAAGTCAGCTAAGATAAAAAAAGAAACATATGTACATATGTATTCTTAAGCTGGTAGCAACAAAAGAATGCAAAATAAATTAATATTAATACTATAATATATCATTACCTCGCACGCTTACCATAGATATGTAAGATAACAGATATAATATAGATATGTAAGATAACAGATATAATAAAATTAGTTGAAAATTTAAAGCATTTGAAAACGTATAACTATTAGTGTGATGAAAGTGTTTTGATGGAAACATTGACAAACAACGTTTTTTGAAAAGAAGGAAAAATAATCGAAAATATGTGTTTATGAGCTTTGTATGATATTTCTGATATATATATATTTCAATATTGGTTTCCACCCACTTCTTGCAAAACGAATTTCAAAGCCGATATATATCTGTATATGCTTGTGTGTATGTGTGTGTGTGTGTGTGTGTGTGTGTGTGTATGCGTGTGTATGAGTCTGTGTCTGTGTTTGTGTATTTGTGTGTGTGTTTATATGTACCTGCATACATATTGTAATTTGTCAATATATATGAACTCCGATTTTGTACTCCAAAATTAGTTGTATGTTTTATCCTCTAATCTATTTTCGTTGTACTATCTCGCAAATTTGACCCTCTGTTTGGTATTAAGTTTTTCGCAGTATAAACGAGAGAAAACGATACATGTGCAGATAAACAAAAATACACATTTATATACCTCATATACATATATGTCTACTTACATGCATTCATACTGACATACAAGCATGTATGTACGCATGTATTTATATACAAAAGAAAAAGTAATAGCATTACCAAGTGAGTTGTATTCATAGTTAAATATCGCAAGGTATTCATTTCGTAAATATGCATTAATCTAGAGTTAGTAACTTGACATATATATATATTAGCCAATATAAATCGACCGTATAAACACGTTTATCGTATCTTTCTAATTTCTACTCTGATGCATGTGGTTAAATTCTCAGTGCGGACATCAAAATGGTATCGCAACTCTTATGAATAACCAGCCAAAAATTCACAGTTACCAAAATCAATCGAATTTAGAATTACATTAAATTCAGTTCCAATAGAAATCGTTAACAGAGCTTTTTCTTTCTTTGTAAAGCTAAAACCTTAAAGAAATCAATGAAACGTGTGAGCGCGCGCGCGCATATATATATATATACACATATATGTACAGACATATATTTATATATAAATATATATGCTTGTGTGTATATATGTGTATGTGTGTGTGCAGCATGCACCCCCATA
Source organism: Octopus sinensis (assembly GCF_006345805.1). NCBI lineage: Eukaryota > Metazoa > Mollusca > Cephalopoda > Octopoda > Octopodidae > Octopus > Octopus sinensis. Next base: position 124,739,096 of record NC_042998.1, on the reverse strand, counting down.
TATATACATACATATACATACATACATACATACATACATACATGCATACATATATATATATATATATATATATATATATATATATATATATATATATATATATATATATGTATATATCATGCATATATAGACAGTTCACAATAGATATATGGTAAGTATATAGATTGATAGAAAACTATATAGATATATTAAAGAAAGTAATATGAAATAAAATATAAAACGGGTATCATACCAGTCGACCTTTTATTACAATTGGTTATTGTTAACTGTTGGGACATTGCAGGCTGATTTATTCTGGACGGTTTCACAGAATCTTCTAGAAGAATGGAAACAAATTCCACATGAAATATTTATGCTTTATTTACAGTAGAAACTCAATAATAGCTATTATGTCAATTCTGTCAACCTCTATGTTTCTATAGATGATTTTCCGAATAGTTATTGATGAAAACTCTACAATAGTTTTCAACGATTGGTACTAAAATTACTGATTAGTATGTGTTGTTCGCTACTTCTATCGCTTATTCAGATCTTTTCTTCTCCTTTACATCTCTCTCGTTCTTACCATCTCCCTCGCTCACTATCACTTTAGCTAGCAATGTTTCTCTGTCCTATTCTAAGCATGTGTTCAGCTATTTCATTCTTCTTTCCTTTTTTTCTTTTCCTTCTGCCTTTCTCATACTTTTTCCTCTAGTCAGCTTTCTATCCTCTCTGTTTCATACTGAAACTCATACTTTTTCTATTTGTGACCACTTATTTATTTAAAGAAGAATTTATATTCTTTGGAAGATACATCTAAGTTCATTGTCTAATGTGCCTTCTCCAGACAGTGTTTTAAATGAATATATATATATATATATATATATATATATATATATATATATATATATATATATATATATATGCATACATAATACTTGTGTGTGTGTATGTATGCAGACTTAACATACAAACAAACATTATACATATTTCTATAAATTCTTTATGAGAAAGGCGCTAACATTTTAAATACTTAGTTCTGCAAATAACGATGTAATAAATTGCAAGACTGGAAGTAACTTTATTCGAGAATTTCTCTTAGACTTTTAACAACGAGAAAGTTTCCCAAAGTAGATAAATCAACAAAAGTTTATAAATAATTACTTTGCTCTCTATCTTTCCAGCTATTTCTAATTTCCTTCATACGGGAACTAAGAAACCAGTCGATCTCAAAATGCTTCATTTTAACTGCAAATCTAGTTTGAACGGCAATGTCACGCATATTAAAGAGAAACATCGAGTTAACGTGTTCAGGTTTTCATTAATTACTTCACCAATTTATTGATCAACTGTGCTACATAATTTGAATGTGAAATGGACGTAGACTTCTTGAATAACATATCTTCCTCATTCCTATAATAGTAATTTGAAATATTACATTTGATTCAGCATCAAGATTTAACTCACCACCTCCCTATGCCTACTAGGCAAATGATCACACTCAAGGTTTTCTTTTTCCGGTTCATTGTTTTCTACATGTGTTATAACGAGTTAGGGTAGATTAAAAGAAATAATCTATGGTTGAATTTATGGCTATATTTATCTTTTAATTACTGACTAACTGTCCAGTTCCCTGCCTTCGGAACTAGTTTGAAACAATCTGTTCAACCAATCGATTTCTTTTACAGTTTTTGTTAGGTGCTATGGAGATTCAAGTTCCACGATAACGATATCAACTTAACATATATATTTCATATTCTTTCCTAAAAAGTTATACATGTGCTATGATAAGTGACTTCTCTTTCGAAGCATGTAATGCAAACATTAGGTGTTAGACATTTACTTCAGTATTTTCACAGTTTCATTCCAATTTATATTCAGAATATATTTCCATATTTTGTCTTTGAAATTAAAGATCTTAAAGATCTTTCTCGACCTCATTTTACAATTGCTCCTTTACTTGATACTTTCAGCTGGTTCTCCATAAAATTTGACTCATCGAGCGGCAAACGTCTTATATCAGTGACCGCTTCACAGAATCGTTAATAACTTATCGAACCCCTTCAGTTGAATTTCTAAAATAAAATTAAACAATTATAAGAAATATCTTGATATGAAATAATAATTCCTTCTTTTCTTTCCGTCATTATCGCTTTTTAATAAGAAATATCCAAAGAAACTAAATCAAAATACTTGACGAAATTGAGAAAAAGAATTAAAATCCAGTTATATCATATTGACATAGTCGAAATATTTAATGTGAAATATGTTTTAAGTGAACACTGGTTTGCATCAATATTTGGTTGGAAAGTAAGGCAGCGAGCTAGCAAAATCATTAGTACGCTAGGCAAAAAGGCTTAGCGGCATTTTGTTCGTCTTTGTAATCTGAGTTCATATTCCACCGTGGTCGACTTTGCCTTTCATCCTTTCGGGGTTGACAAAATGAGTGCTAGTTAGTCAATGGGGGTCGATATAATGAACTTAGCTCCTTCCCCCAAAACAGCTGGCTTTGTGCCAAAATTGTAGCCAATATTAGTTGAATATTAGCGAGTTTTAGCCTTAAATTACCGCACTCATCTACAGTCAGTTTTCTTATAATTCAACACTATTAATGCTCAGACAGCGTCAGTCGTTTATGGACTCCTTGGCCAACTACTTGTAGACTCAGGTGTCAATACAGAATACTTTTCCAACCCATGGTACAATTTCTAGTCGTTGTTTTCCCCGAAATCCAGACATGATTGAGTACTACAATTATCATCAGCATATGTGCGTTATCATAATTTAGTGTAGTCTTCTTTTTAAGGGAATAGGGTGTGATTTACAGAACATCTGACTAATATGTTTTGTAGGTCCAACAACCGATTAGAGATTTTTTCTTATTAGCATTAATATTAGGGGTTACGAGTTCGATCAATAAGCATTTTTGTATCGGCAAAATTTTCCTGTCTTAATGATGACATCTATGATAGCTTTGATAATCATTGTTGTTTACTCCTCAATAATTGACAAGACCAATAATCAAACTCATTCAACCTGCGACCTTTCCCTTTCCTTTTTATATTTCATTACCCAACAAGACCAATAATCAAACTCATTCAACCTGCGACCTTTCCCTTTCCTTTTTATATTTCATTACCCAACGAAGTTTATTCTTTCTTTTCAGACATGACAGGAACAACCGAATTATATATTAATACAAACGTCCTCGAATTTTAGTCATTGTGCCTGTAACAAATCAGATTTTTGATTGTGTTTATAAGAACATTATTATAAAATTTATAAGCATTATTATAAAATCTATTTCTTGATATATACAACCAGCTGGTATGCATCACGTATATGAAGGTTTATGCGAATGTTCTAATTTGTAGTTATATTATTTGCAATATTCTCTATTCAAATGCCTAAATTACTTTATATTGTTTTTATCAGTTAATCATTTGAGGTGTTGCTTGGTTATAAGATTGCAAATGTGTCTGATTCAGTTTACTCCTCTGTCGACAGACGATAGACAAATTGAGAAAGAATATTTTCCAATTATAGAATTATAGATTAAAGCTATGCAAAGAAAATGAAAATAAAAGAAATCCATCAACTATCGTTACATCGCATTACCACGGAAAGAATCAAATATAGAAAATAACTTAATTCTTATAATTATACCTTGGAAACTAGAAAATATAATTGAAGAAATACGAAACAGTTAAAAGAAGAAAAGTGTTGGAAATGAAAGATATTAAAAACAAAATCACGCAAAACAAAATAATAGACCGATAGAAAATTGAATTCTAAAAGCAAAACTAAATCCTGAAAGTAAATAATCATTTTCTGTAACAATCACCGTATACACAAAATGTGTATTTTGGGTAAAATACAGCGATACAAGTCAATTAGTAATTTCGATGTTTTCTTGCCGACTAGAAAGTAAACAGAAAAGAGGCCAAAAATAATATTAATCAGTGAGAAAGAAATAAGAATATTGAAGATTTACTTCAAATAATAGAAGAATTTTCTTTGAACATCTGTGAATAAGCGTGAGAATGCAAATAAAATCTCTTGGAGAAATTTCTTTCCCAGTATAGAATGCAGCAGGTTCCAAAAGATTCAATAATTTCTGATGATTGAAAAAGTATGGTGTCAGATGAATTTTTTGATATATGAGATAACCTTTCAGTGTGTTAAGATTTCAAGTGTCAGCAATCAATGCCAATTATATCAATAATTTCTCTGGTGTTGTTATAAATAATATAAAAGCTCTGTACTGGATTTCATTTGTCTATACACTGAAAAATTACCTTGTATTTAGCTATTAACATATTCATTAAATTTGTCAAACCATGGCTCAATCTAGCTCTATGTTTCAAAGAATATAGCTATCCATGGATGTTCCAACATTTCCATTTCTCTACATACATACATACATACATACATACATACATACATACATACATACATACATACATACATACATACATACATACATAAATACATACATACATACACTCTATCCAGATTACAAGTTCAGGTCCATAGCTGTAATTATTAGGGCATTGGAATATGTAACACACTGCCTAAATACTTATCTTGAGAAATTAGGCTTCTGAAAGCAAAAGAGGAGAACGCTGATTAGAAGACTACAGCTCCAAGCCATCACTGGAACTGTAAAATCTGTAAAGTTTATCATTTAAGTATATATGAGCTTGTCTAGATATGCAATTATATGCATGAGAATACATACATAAAACAAAACATACGAATTTACTCATATAATATACATAGATGCAAAAATAGCTTGTTGATGTTGAAATTCTAATGAAGGAGCCTTGGATCTAGGTTAGAAACCGGCTCTTTCTCTATTGGCAAGACATTTTGAAATAAAAATGAATAATGACATATATTCATACATGCTTAAATAGATACATACATAAGTACGTACTTACGTACAAATATACATAAAAACACAAACACAGACACATATATACACACACACATATATGTAGTTATATACATATAGACGTATATATGTGAATGCATGTATATAGTCAGATTAAATATACATATTCTCACATGTACCGATTTCGTCTCATGCGAGATAAATTAGTAGGACAGGTAAGCATATGACATATGCGTAATCTATATGGAGAGAAAACGTTAAACTAATAAGAAACCTTAAGAGTAAGATAAACGCTGATTAACAAGATATCTATTATCGATTTCTTGACTCTAATATACATGCTATTTTACAAATATTTATGGAAAATAACCGTCATGAGGTTGAATCAGCCTAGAGGCAAAACCATAAATATTGTAAGAAAATTCTTGGTTTTGTTGAACATATGTACATGCCTGATTGTAAATTTAGTATTTAAAGGTTTTGTTCACGAAATGCAAAACTGTCACCAAAGGTACTTGGATTCAGGATGTTGAATGTAACTCCAGGAAACTGCTTGGAATTTAGTTCCGGACTCTAACGCTTCTGCTTCTCTTTATGCATACCATATATCACTTTCGAATATATATTATAGAAATATCATTCGAATATAAGATCTTCAGCAGAATCGTGATGGTTTCAAAAGAACTCATAAGGAAATATTACACACAACACTCTAGTACCTCACGCACGAGTATAGCACACACACACACTCACACACACACACACACACACACACACACACACACACACACACCACGCGCACGTGCACAGACAACCGCATACGCAATTTTGCTAGCTTCTTCTATCCATTGTGGGACATGGAGCTAAGAGTTGTCTCCCTGTGGTTTTATCACTTACTGCACTTTTTGCACCACTCTAGATGACTCTTTTTTCCTGTAAATCTTCTAAGAATATATATTCTGACAGACATATAATGTGTCCTGCAAATCTTCCGTTCTTGGCGATGTCTCGTAGTTTTTTCAGTTTCGCTTCTTCATAACGTGGTGAATTTTTCGCTCTTCGAAGACTATAGTATGGTTGTGATGCATCACAGATAAAAGACATCTACATTGCTGTATAAGCTTGTCGTATTTCTCAACGCCTCATATACATACTTTGCTAATGAACTTACGACGGACATGTAGAAATGCATCTTACAGTATTGCTGAGGATCTGCTTGTGCCAAGAAAGATTAAGTCACTGAAAAACTGTCACAGTCTGCCAAGCTTTATTTACATTCATCTCCACACCTCATCATTACAAATGATACTTTTAAGATATATGAAGTGGATGACACATTCATGGCTACGGTGGCCGATTGTAACTGGAGAATCCAGAGTATCTCCATCAGAATCAGATAAGCTCTTGGTCTTCTCGCAGCTAATGCACTTTTCAACTTTATGTTTCTTTCACGATGTTCGTCATGTATTGTATGTTTTCCGGGCTATGGCCTACGCCGGGAATGTCGTCAGCGAAGTCAAGTTTGCTTATCTGATCACAAAGCGTACATCATTTATTGTCTTCTTCAGAATCAAATCGATTATAACGAAATATATGAACGAAGAAATAATACAACCCTGACAAACAAACATTAAACACTTCCATAGTGCCTTCTTTGATCCTAACTCAAAATCTAGGATACTGCTAGACAGACTTTACGGATTTGTATTTCTCAGAAATACAAGGGTGTCATGCTGTTTCCAACGATGTCACGCAGTGGATACCACCAATAGCTTTCCTAAAGTTAAGAAAATCTAGAACTCCCGGCATTGTTCGATAAGGTTTCTTAGTATGATCTATTCGGTGCAAGACTTTCCTGTTTCGCTTAGACGGAATTTATACTACACCACACGCACATGCTCGCACACACAGACACATATACAGACACACGCACTCATATGTGCATTTACGTGTGTGTATATATATATTTATATATATATATATATATATATGTATGTATATATATGTATATACATACACATGCGTGGCTATGTGGTTAGAAGCTTGCTTCCCAACCACATAGCTTCGAGTTCAAAGCCACGCAGTTGCACCTTGGGCACGTGTCTTCTACTATAACCTCGAGCCGACCAAGGCCTTGTGAGTGGATTTGATAGATAGAAACTGAAAGAAACCTGTCGTATATATATATATATATATATATATATATATATATATATATATATAAATAAAAGCAAAGCTAGAAATCCAGGATCTTAAATTATTCAGTAATATCTTTTTGCTAGTCTATTTTGTCTCTCTGTCTTATCTCATGGTGCGATATGAACATTTAAGGTGGTTTTTAGAGTCAGGGATTTGACTGCTATTTCGGCATGGTGGCGTCACTCAGACACCCTTATTTTTAGTTGTAAAAAATTATTACCTTTGTATGGTATTTTCCCCCATTCTGGCCACTTGATAATATCGATATTTAAATATCGATATTATCCTTATTTATAAATTTATATAATTCGTCACTATGTTCACTGCTGTATTTATTTTGACCATATCGTGCTTACGAGGTGTTTGGCGGGCAATTTAAACTGGCCTTGTACATACGTGCATATATATGTATGTATGGACGTTCGTATATGTAAGTATAACGTTCGTTCTGCATATATATATTTGTATTTATGTGCTCTGATATATTCAACTGATGACGGCAAAGCTTATTTAAAGCAAACCTAGAAATCCAGGATCTTGAATTGTTCAGTAATATCTTTTTGCTAGTCTATTTTGTCCCTCTGTCTTATATCATGGTGCGATATGAACATTTAAGGTGGTTTTTAGAGTCAGGGATTTGACTGCTATTTCGGCATGGTGGTGTCTCTCAGACACCCTTATTTTTAGTTGTAAAAAATTATTACCTTTGTATGGTATTTTTTCCCATGCTGGTCACTTGATATTATCGATATTATCCTTATTTATAAATATATATATATATTTGTGCATATGTGTGTGTTGTGTTTGCCACCCACCATCACTTAACAACCGATGTTGGTGTGTAACTTAGCGGTTCAGTAAAAGAGACCGATAGAATAAGTACTAGGCTTGCTAAAGATATGTCCTGGAATCGATTTGCTCGGCGAAAGGTGGTGCTCCAGCATGACCACAGTCAAATGACTGAAACACGTAAAAGAATAAAAGATATACATACATAGGCACAGGTGTGGGTGTGTGGCAAGAAGTCTGCTCTCCTATTACATGTTTCCGGGTTCAGTATCACTGCGTTGCCCTACTATACCCTCGGTTCAACCAAAGCCTTGTGAGAGGTTTTAGTAGACGGAAACTAAAAAAAGCCGGCCGTTCCTATACACAGGATATCCCAGAATTAGCTATCTATTTCAGTGAAAGAAGACATTTAAAAAGAAACTCATTATTTTTGTTTATCATGCGTTAATATGTGTTAAAAGTGTATAAAGTTTTATTTTGTTTATAATTTTATAGTTTTTATAATTTCTAAAGATAATTTTATTTTCATTTCTGTTCGATCCTGCATATCTATCCACAACAGCTATTTTTTGTTTTAAAGTTTGGCTGCAATCATTTTCTCAACCTCCATCCCCAGGACGGAGCAATAGTTTAGCTGAACTTAGATTTATCTTTTGCACTGCTTAGCAGTGCAAGAGATAAATCTTGAAATTCTTCAAATGTCTTTTGCAATGCTAAGGATAGATTTGAAACCTAGCAGGGATACAAACCGAGCAATTATTGAAAATTTTCAATTAAGTTTTTACGTAGGATTTATAAATTCATTTGTTTTGCTATCATAATTAAGTAATAAACATAAAATTCAGTCAGTTCTCTGAACTTAGCCCGATTTCATTGAAATAGTTAATTATGTGACACTCTGTATGTGTATGTGTGTGTGTGTGCGTGCGTGTGTGTGTATGTGTTTGTGTTTGTCTCCCACCAGTCTGTGTTGGTTTGTTTACATCTCCGTAACTTAGTGCGCCACGATATTCAAAGTGAGGTGAAGTGAAGAGGGTGACGAGAACAATAATGGTAGGAACGTCTCTTGCCAGGAACGTCCTGGGGTTCCAGGAGCACGCCCTGTGCGGCATATCAGCTGTGTTGTTTATGAGGTCAATCCGTCTCAAGTTGTCGTCACTAGATAATCCTAGCGGTGTTTGATGCTACGAGGTTTTCGCTAGAGGGAAGAATATATGTTAGCTTCAATGCAGTCTTCTTCCTGAGGTGGAGTGAATAAATTCAAATTTATTCTCGTTTAGCTCTGTCATGTGAATTTCTGCTAATTGGATAAGAGCGGTTAGATCTGGTTGGCGATTTGTCCGGGCTTCTACTCTGTGGATAACCTTCAAAGCTTATATTCATCTACGAGAATTCTAATGATGCTGTATTTGAAGACGTTAATGATGTCTTTAATGAAATTCACTCCAATGTTGGACAGTTTTTTTAACAGTATGCTTTGATCAACCACGTCGAGAGCTTGGCTGAAGTAAAGGTATAACATCAGCATTGGAACTTTTTTCAAAATCACGTAAAAGCCGTGTTAGGCAATCCCTGACATTGCCGAAATCATGCTAGTTGGGGAGTCAGTTACTCGAGATCTTCCTACCCTAGCAAATAATTTGATGATAAGACAGAAAAGTGAGATCCGTTGGTTATTCACTGTCAACAATTTGTTGCCCTGTTTGAAAACTGGGACAATCGCCTAAGGTGGAAAATCATCAGGAATATAGCCAGCATGGCGTGAGTATTGGTAAGTTATATAATATATAATCAACAATTGCCCACTAGAAATATTCACCTCCATTATGAATGCTATTAGTGAATAAAGAATTGCATAATTTTGATATAAAGCGATACGAATTTTAACCGGAGAGCATGAAACTGCCTAAGTCTTTTTCAAATAGACGTCAATAAATGGAACATGAAGAATGAGTGAAGCCTTCTCGACATATGTTTCCATATATAAAGAATATATAGAGTATACTCTTACTCTTTTACTCTTTTACTTGTTTCAGTCATTTGACTGCGGCCATGCTGGAGCACCGCCTTTAGTCGAGCAAATCGACCCCGGGACTTATTCTTTGTAAGCCCAGTACTTATTCTATCGGTCTCTTTTTTGCCGAACCGCTAAGTAACGGAGACGTAAACACACCAGCATTGGTTGTCAAGCGATGCTAGGGGGACAAACACAGACACACAAACACACACATACATATACATATATACAACAGGCTTCTTTCAGTTTCCGTCTTCAAATCCACTCACAAGGCTTTGGTCGACCCGAGGCTATAGTAGAAGACACTTGCCCAAGGTGCCACGCAGTGGGATTGAACCCGGAACCATGCGGTTGGTAAACAAGCTACTTACCACACAGCCACTCCTGCGCTATGTGGAACAAAAATTTCTAGTAATGTCATTTATCGATGACGGTGCTGCTTACAATCAATATCGAACAGCATGCCAATAATGTATAGATGGTGATAACGACCAATTCTGGCATGTGCAGAGCACCCTCTCAAGTACGATCTTGCAAAGTGTCCCTACAATTTGCGGTAGTCCTACCCTTACCGAATTCGGTAACTGAGACACTTTCAAAGAATGTAAAATATGAACGCAGTAACGATAGATGCAACGCACTGGATAAAAATATAAAATATGAACGCAGTAACAACAGATGCAACATACTGGAGGAAAAAATAAAGAAACGGATATAAACACTATAACATAGAAAAAAGTAAAACAGACAACAACAAAAGAGAAAAAAATACAAATTGCAAATTAATGGAGTTTTCATTATTTTGAAGAGTGAAAGAAAACAATACAGCCTCTTGTGTAACTAGCTGCTGAATATATGTCTTGTTATAAATTTGCATATGGAAATTAGATTCTTTTTTAAGTGAATCAAAAGCAATACTTCCCACCCCTACACAAACATAAAAAGTTAGTGACTTTTTAGTATCTGTGAAATAATAATTTTTTAACTTTACTTTCACTGTATTATTTTTGTTCAAGTTCAATATATATATATATATATATATATATATATATATATATATAATATATATATATATATATATATATATATATATTTATATGTATGTATATATAATATATATATATATATTATATATATATATATATATGTATATATAATATATATATATATATATATAATATATATATATATTATATATATATATATATGTGTATATACATACATAAACATGTGTGTTTGATATTTTTTACACGTATTTGCGCGTACGTGTGTCTATGTTTTCAATAATTTCACTGATATCTATTTATCGATACAGATATATACATACATGTACACGTACACTCCTACGCATATATATATATACACTTAATGTATATATATATATATATATATATATATATATATATATATATATATATATATATATATATGCATATATACAAGTCTATGTGTGCTTGTGTATATGTGTTTTAGGAGTGTATGCATACTATATTTATATCGAAGTTTAGATGTAAGTAATGTAGAGATAGATATGTATGTTCTGACTCCATTTATTTCTCATTTGAATGTCATCGCTTTTCATTGGGAGATATTTGATGTCATGTATTGATGTGTGTGTGTGTATGTGTGTGTGTGTGTGTGTGTGTGTGAGAGAGAGAGAGAGAGAGAGAGTGTGTGCGTGCGTGTGTGAGTGTGTGTCTATATGTGTGCGTCTATACGTTTATATTGACGTTTTATGCATGTGCAGTTTATATAAGCATGGATTTATATAACTATCAATTTTAAATTAAATTAAATAAAAATTTGTATTTTTATTGTCTACGTTGTGTCCATATGAATATATTTTTATGCCACGTATATGAGTGTGTATGTATGATTTTGTGTATTTTTTACGCTTCGAGTGAAAACTTTGGGTGCACATAGAGTCTGATTTGCGAATGTATTTCCACCATGTATCTGTATTGCAAGGGAGGAAAATGAGTAGACGGGGAGATTGAGCTGTATATTGTATATGTTTAATGACTCTGGAACATTTTCTTGAATATATAATTATGTTGTGTGATGTTCATGCTTGTATGTAATTGTATTGTTACTATGCCTATGTATTTTTGAGCATCTAGGAGAAAAATAAGCGATAAGAGAAAAGAGAAAGAATAAATGACAACCGTAGAGATGGAGAAAAAGAGATAGAACAAGCGAGGAGAGTAAGAGAGGAGAAAAAAAGAGAGAAAGAAGGAGAGAAAGAGAGAAAGAGAGAGAAAAAGAAAGAGGGAGAGAGAGAGAAAGAGAGGGAAAGTGAGGGAGTGAACACATTGGTTTATGCTTGCTTCCGAGGCTAAAAATACTTGTAAACATGGAATTTTCATCAAAATGTCATACATTTTATTACTTGATATGCAGACGAATAGAAAAAGAAGAATGAAATATTTCAAAAGACATTAGAAAGAAAACAATAATATACAAGAATTCAAATAATGAAATAATAAAATAGATTATAAGACTTAAACTTAGATCGACTGAATGAAGATAAAATGAAAATAAAATTAAGGTACGATAATGTGAAGAATGCAAAAGGTACAAGCACACATAGTTTAGGATATTACTGTAGTTGATTTAATTCAGCCCCATACATGACCGTTAGTCATTTTAACAATCCTAGAATGTTTAAAAGACAGTGTATGGCTAGGTGAAATTTGAACAGAAATTGTAAAGGGCGTAACTAAAAAGCGCACGGCATTTTAGATATCATTATACAGATTTTCCATTCCCCAACTTTCTTCTCACAGGATATTAGTCGTTGCAAACTGTGTCAGAAACGAATACAACTAATAACATCATTAAAAACAATAAGAACTAGGTAATATAACTATGAACAGCATCGACGATATGGAAACATAACTGATATCTACTTCCGATCTGGTAGAAATGATGGCTAAACGTCCGGCAACTCACACACAGCTGTTTAAATACAGTATGACTACTAATAATCTAATCCACTGATTATATATATATATATATATATATACATATCGCCATGTTGGACCGTTGAACTCTGTCCATTTTTCACGAGTGTTAAACTAATATACCTACTTGTTGTTCTTAAACCTGTCTTCGTCTTTTGTTTTTCTGTAAATTTGAACTGTATATATATACTAGGTACGCTAGGTAAGTGCTGTAGCGGCTACCCCAAACACAATTCTTAGATACCATACACATATAGACATTACCTTATCATATATCCAATTCTTAAAAGCCCCCTATCCCCCCCTATCCACCCCACTTTCTACTTCTTTTCTTTTCTTTACTTTTACCAATAAACAGCTACATCTGATACCATTCTGATATTGAACGTTCATACGTTCGCGTCTTTTTCTTGGGATGTCTACTATATAAGGACTTTAACCCACATGGAAATACGCAGGATTGCGCCTAACGATTTACAGTCATGGATCTACGCAGGATTGCACCTAAAGACTCATGCTTTGATTTTTTCGGAAAGTTGAACTAAGAACTTTTATGCCTCTTTTTTTCTTCTCTCTTTCCATCTCCTAATTCTTTTACTCCATTCCTCTATGTTACCATCTTATTGATATAGGCCATCCTCATTTTCCATATTTTCCCCCAACTTGTCTCTCATGGCGGAATATCCTATCCTCGAGGATGTCCCAGAAATAGCTGCAAGATTTTTAATTTCTTCCTGTGATAATATTGTATATGACTTGAGATGTTTGCCTTGCCTTAATGTTTGACGTCCTGTTTAACAATTACACATATACACACACACGCGCATACAGAGAGAGAGAGAGTGAGTTTGATGGTAGTAATAGTGTTGCTAATGATTGTACTGGTGCCTTGCTTGACGCCAGCACAATCATTTTGTGTTAGTTTAGGACAATAGCCAAGTTGTGTATGCTTATGTGTGTCTGTACTTTACTCTTGGTTCTTCTAGGAAGCTTCATACGTTTGTGGTTACCGTTGTTAATTCTGTTACCGCTGTTGTAGCCATTGTAGGAATTTTTGATACTTTTGGTATTTTGCTGTTGTTACAGTTGATGTGGAGCTTGTATTGTTAATGTTTTTGTAACTTGATTATAGGGTTGAGCGCAATTTGGATATTCATCTTTTGTCGTTCACCACAGTCAAAATAATGACAGTAGGTATTTAGTATACTACACACGTAAGACATGAACCGTCTCCTTTCACTATCAACAAGAACTGGGTACCCTTGTGCAGCTCTGTTAGATCCAGGATTTATGTCCGGAGCGTACTAAGGTCTGGAACAAAATTCCAATGCTTGCAATATTTTCGTTTACTTTCTATCACAAGTCACGAGATGGCTTTTTTTTCTCTCGCAGCATTTTCACCAGCTTCGCCTTCACTTTAATCCTTTTTAGTAGTCACCAGAGAAATAGAATAGCTTTTAGTGTTACACTCACAGAGTAATTTGACCTGGATTCTCCCCTTTCGGCAGGCACAATGGACGAAATCAGTCAGTTACTAGATGTTTACCAGATGACCCAGACACTTTTTCATTCTGCATGTCACTCTGTATAGTTAAGTCACTGTGCACCTCTTGCCTCTACCCTAATAATACTCTTAGTAGCAAGCTTCTTGTCCTCTTTTTTGTTGAGAATGTATCCTCTCCGAAATTTTGTGCTCAATTTTTGTCTGTTGTTCAGGCTAATTTAACGAAAGAGTTCGCCATTGCTGATATTTTGCTATAAATGATGGTTGTAGAGGTAATGACGTCGGGGGAATTAAATTTTGTAGCATTAACAAATATTGCTTTTGTCGATGGAGGTAGATATTTTACTGGTGATGTCACAAAAGCATTAGCGTCCGTTACATTTCCTCCTACCTCGTTGGTCATAGATGTACATATGCATGCATATATTTACGTTTAAGCATATGAATGTGTATATGTGCATTTCGGTGCTTATATTCGTCATTATGTGTATTTGAGTGTGAAGAGGATTAGGTGCTATATATATATATATATATATATATATATGTTTGTATACTAATATATATGTATGTATACCAAACATTCGTAAAGTTTTCCAGTTTAGTAAAATTATACATTCTAGATGTTAGCCGGAGAAAATGTTCTAAGTTTCAAAATCTTCCACTTGTTTATATTTTTTTAATTCTATTAGATGAGTGTATGAATATTTCAAATGTTTTGTTTTACGCAGACATAACTTCCGGCAAATAATATTTCCATTTACATTTTGTAGTCTTATAATGAAATATATATTAATGAAATGCAATTCGGTAAGTACAGTAATTCCATAGTCTTTGTTTATTGTTCAATTTATTCTGATACAATTTACTAATAAAAAAGTAGAACAACTACTGATGGGAATAAATGTACTTTAATAAATATGGGAAAAAAACTGGGGAATTCAACACGGCATAATATTTAAATATTACATGCTCATAATTGGCAAATACCAAAGGAGCTTCGTGCATGTATCTCATTGTAAACGTCATAATTAGAAGCTTCCTGTTCTCTTTCTCCCCGTATTTTTACATTTATTTGTCTAACTTCATATGTTCAACGAACTATTATTTTTTTTCCTACTCTACTCTAAAAAAATTTGCTCTATATTATATAAAGTTGATTAGCAGAATCGCATGAGTATCGGACAAAATGTCTTGCGGTAACTGATCAGGTTTCTTTCTGTTTTGAATTAAAATTCCACCACAGTCTCGCTTCCCCTTTCATCGTTCGAGAATGTATATTATGAAGTACAAATTAGGTAGTGCCGTAGTTGTAACTAATTAAACCTGTCCATCTAATTTCTAGTTTTGTAGCTATGTTATAAAATACCTCATGTTGCCCAAGATATCTATTGCTTTATACATATCTGTATCTCTGTATATACTACTTGTGTAGTCATCTAAAAAATTATGTTTTTCTACACTACGCACAATGCTGAAGATACGAATTTCACCTGCTTAACAAACTCTATAATGTTCTTCAGAATATCAATTCAAATTTGTTCTGATTTTTTTTAAGGTGAAAAATATTAGCTAGAAAAAAAACACACATTCTTCCTAAAGGTTAACTTAAAATCTCATTTACTGCAAAGGTAGCTTGCTAAAAGCATTTTCCAAAATTTAAATTTTTCTCACTGCTCAAAAATAAAGAAAACATTGTTAGCATTGAATTCATGCGTGCTGTTTTCTGTCCTTCCACATATTTTCTATCACGTTATGGATTCATTGATTTTAAAATCAGTGATAAAAGAATAACTGATTTCTTTGGGATATTTTCAGCTTCATTTCATTTTCTGTGTCCCATTCCATTTATTCTCGCTTCATCATATCATTTCTGTTGCCAGCCTATTTTCGTGTCTAATGAGATGATGCTCGCTCACCTCATGCAAAAGTAGACACGGTGATACACACACACACACACACATACACACAGATACACACACACACACACACACACACACATACACACAGACACACATACACACACACACATACACACACACACACACACACATATAAATATATTCAGGAACAGTCTAATAATTTGAAAACAGACATTCATCATGAAATTAAACATGTTTAAATTTCTTTTAAAATAAGTGACTATAAAATACTAGAAATCGAAGTTAATTATTCGGAGTGAATACAAGTACTGCGGATGATAGCTGATATGAAGGACTTACCTAAAAAAAAAAAACAGAACAACTTATGTTGAATGCTTTCTTCAACTGTCTCTTTTAAACAGATATTTGAATGTTGTGCTGCAGCAAAATGTATTGATTTTTATCATTATTACTATTTTTGGTTTGTTGTTAATCTCCAGGTTAGCTCTGAATATAATCAATTGCATTCAACTCGCAGTCATCTTGTCCTTATGTAGGACTATATTGTTTTCTTTCTAACGGTAAAATATGGCTTCATGAAAATGTGGTTGCTATTGCTAGTGTGTCGAGCGCCCAAAGATAAACCTGGTGCTTTATTATTCATGGAGAATTGCAGTTATGCGTCGCTGCTCCCAATAGTGACCTGTACGGTTCTGTCCCAGTCCTTTACAGCAAGACAGGGTGTGGTTTTTAATGTGAGTACCTTTGTCACAGACATAATGCTAGGCCAGTAATGAAATAGGAGGCTTGAATTCTACAACTGATTGCTTGTTACGTAATGGCTAGGAAAATATGAAATACTTATAGCAAAACTTTTGCAAAGAAAATATCGGATCATTATTCTACTTCACTTGCATTATGCGGTATTATTTTAAAACATATTATTTTCATATTTATGCAAATTATTAACTTATTTATAACCAAATTCGGCAATCATTATCAAATAAATAAATCTGCTGGAGATAACAGTTACGATGTCTGTCACTTTGCTTCTGCGTATAACAGTACTCTCAGCATTGATTAAATTTTCAAGAAACAAGATTTCAGGTCAAACAAAAGAAATAACACGCAATACTACGGGTACAAACTCCCGGGGGAACATCTATATGGATGAATAATATACCAGAATTAACAAGTCCAAATCTCATTCAGATCACATTCTGTCCTACTGAAATGGAGAACCAAACAATGGATAATGTAGCTCTAGATATCCCTAAAAGTAAATAAGTTATGGTTCTGGTTATCGCAATCTTTGATTTTAGGTATACTCAGTCAGAACTGACTTGGGGTTAAATTTGTTTAGGTGTGTGTGTGCAGGTTTGTATACGTATATATATATGCGCATGTGTAACACATGTTTGATTATGCGTGTGTATGTGTGTGTGTATTTGTGATAGATAAAACCGAAGACAGCCTCGTATTTTTCCTTTCCAAATTAAATCTGATATTCACATAATAGTATCTTTAGCATAATAGTATCTAAGGTAAAAATGAATAAGCCAATGACTAGGGAAATATTTATTCATTGTCATAATCTCCATTGCTTTCAATGACTACTTCCATCTTTCAACAATCTTATAAATGCCTCGCTTGTAAAATTCTGTAGATTTAGAACCAAAAAATGAATACAACTCATTTTCAATATCTTCTCTTGTTGTTAACGTAAGTCCATCAAAATGATTCTGTAGTCCTTGGAACAAATGGTAATCAGTAGGAGCATGATCAGGAGAATATGGAAGATGAGGCAGTATTTTCCAACAAAGTTCTTCGTGATGGAAGATGACACCCTTTCTGTAAACCAAGGATGCTCGCTTTTGGCTCAGAACTGTTTTCAAACGACGAAGTTGCTCACAGTGAAGATTAGCATTAATTGTTTGGTTGTTGTCCAACAGTTCATAATGGATTACTCCTTTAATATCCCACCATACTCTCAACATGATCTCCTTTGGATGAAGCCCTGCTCTCGGTTGTTGAACTGGCCGTCTTCCTCGACTAATCCGAGAACGGCGGTGTTTAACATTATTGTAAAGAATCCACTTCTCTTCACCTGTTACAAGCCTGTCTAAAAATGTTGCTTGGAAGTGTCGCGAAAGCAATGATTCACAACAAGCAGCACGCTGTTGTCGAGTCTCTGGAGAGATCCATTTCCAGCCACTGAAACCTGTCCACGGTTGTATGAGCTACGATTAACTGTTCTGCAAGTTGCCTAGTGGTAACAGGAAGGTTCTCTGAAACAGGAGCTTCCAACATTTCGGAATCAAGTTTTTTGGGAAGACCCTTTTTGGATCTTCTTTTAAAGTGAAATTACCACTTCGGAATCGGGAAAACCACCTCCTGCAACTTCTTTCATTCATTACATCAACCCCATAAGTGCTCTGAATAGATCTTGCTGCTGCACTTGCATTAAAACCTTTATGAAACTCGTAAGGTAAAACCATTCTTATGTGATCTTTAGATGTGACAAACATGGTGATAAAATTTTCTGAGAAATATGGCCAGAAGTTAGATAATCTGAAAGAAGATAGTATAAATTAGACACAGAGACATCTTAAAACTATAAGAAGAGGTTAAAAATTGATAAATTCGCTCTGAAACCTTTATTCTAGAAATCAGACATCACTTTTGCACCAATCTGATATATACATATATATATATGTAAAAGTTTAAAAAAATACACAAACTGGGACAAGAACGTGAAACATTTAGAAGACGACAAAAACACACACACACACACATATATATATATATATATATATATATATATAAGGTTGTAAAGTTTTCCCATATCGAAGTTCGATATGCTGAAAAATGTTATTTTCTAGTTCACAGTTAGTAACTGGAATTGCTATGAATGTGAATGAAATTTTAAATTTAGGGAAAGGAGTAGATAAAATCTAGGCTACATGTTTCCAAGCTAGCAGAACCTCGGAAGTAGTAATTAATCAATGAGAGGTGCTCTTGTAGCTACATATCTAATCAACGATACCTTAACTAAATGAAGGCTACATTGTCGTCAAGGGATCCCTTGTTAACTCGCAGGAGATTTGATCAAAAAGCCATTTGGCAACGATGTAACCGTCATTTGGCTAAGGTGTCTTTGGTCTGAGTAGCTAACGGAGTACCTCTCGTTTGGGTAATTACTACTTCCGAGGTGCTGCTAGCTAGGAAACATATGTAACCTGGATTTTATCTACTGCATTCCTAAATTTCTATACACATATATATATATATATATAAGAATAAGAAACAATAAAAGCTATAAAACAAATGAAGTCCAAACTAAAGCTAGAACAGCAATGCTCCATGATAAAACAATGACAAGAAAAGCCCCTTTATGGCAAATACTGGGCTAAACTAAATGCAAAAGAAATAGACAAAGAAAAATCCCAGCAATGGTTGAGAAGCTTAGGACTCAAAGCAGAGACAGAAGGATTTTTAATTGCAGAACAAGACCAAAGCATCCGCAACAGGGATTACCGAAAGCATATAATGAAAAGAAACGTAACAAGTAACTGCAGAATATGTGGAGATGGACAAGAAACAATAAATCATATTATCTCTGGGTGTTGAGACCTGGCTAAGAAGGAATATATTCACAGACACTACAGTGTTGGGACCTACATACATTGGAAGCTATGCCAACACTATGGAATAACAACAGAAAAAGATAGTATAAGCACACGCCAGAAAAGGTCACAGAAAACGAGAAAGTAGTCATACTCTGGGATACGCCAATACACACAGACAGAGAAATTAAGGCCAATACATCAGATATAGTTGTCAGAGATCATGAAGAAAAAATGCTTTCTAATTGGTGTATCAATACCAGCAGATGACAACATTTCTCTAAAAGAAATGGAGAAATTTTCAAAATACAAAGACCTGGCAATAGAAGTAACTCGAATGTGGAATCTAAAAACAGAAACAATTCCTATCATAGTGGGCGCATTAGGTATGATAAAAAATATTCAGATAAATACATAACAAAAACACCAGGACTTGTACATATATATAACATACAGAAAATTGCACTACTGGGCACCGCACACATCCTACGCAAAACACTTTCAATACAGTAACCATAAGAGCATCACAGCAAACCACAGCGCATACCCAATGCGCACAGAGCTGCGCTCAGTAGTGAAGCGAAAGCACGTTATAAAAATAAAACTACTGAATAGTAATAGTAATAATAATAATAATAATAATAATAATAATAATAATAATAATAATAATAATAATAATAATAATAATTATTATTATTATTATTATGATTATTATTATTATGATTATTATTATTATTATTATTGTTATTGTTATTTTTATTAATATTATTATATGGGTTACGATATTATGGAAATAAAAAAGAATGCATAAAAATAATATCAATAATGCCAATGAATACAAAAAAATACAAGGGAGAAAAAATAATTAAGGAAGAATCACACAAAGAAATACATGGTGAATACTTTAAAGACCTGAATGCGGAAGCAGTATCGAAAAGAAACTCATTGAAATTTATAAAACAAAGCAAATACTCAGTGAGAGAATAGCAATATTATATAGTATTTACAAGACAGAAACAACTACTATGGAAGGAAAAAGGCATGCAGATATTGTAAAAAAAACAAAGGAAATTGTATGGCAATAAAATGTGGAAAAATAGCACACACGAAATGTGAAGAGAGACAAGATGAGATAACCAAGATAATCTTTGCGAACCTACTACAGCAATATAACATACCAAAAAAGAAAAAAATAACCCTAATAAATCAGAAGTGTGCAAATAGAAAAGGTAACAAGTGAAAATGTTAAGATTTGAGTAGATAGCTCAGTAATAACACCAAAACATATAGAAAATAATAAACCCCATATTACAATATCTGACCACGAAAGAAAAGAAACAATAATAATCGAAATTGGAATAACATCTGTCCATGGGTGGAATTTACCATGGCGGAATATACCGTGGTGGAATTTACCGAGGTGGAATTTACTTAATATATATATATATATATATATATATATATATATAATATATATATATATATATGTATATATACCAAACAAATTAGTTAGAAAATCTCTATAAGGGATGCAAACAGTGACTATACTGAGAGTTAATATTTATCGCTGCTTCAACATGGCTGTTTCGCAGGAAACAACGTTACTACCATTTTGACCTCAGGAATACACCTCCTCCAGCTGGTTATTCGATGCCATCTGCACCCGATATAAATTGCAAGCAGGAGATTGAACCCCTACAATCTACCAGACCGTGCGGTTCCGAGCTCTTCTCAGTATTACTGCTTTCATCTGTTATAGAGATCTTCTAACTACCTAATTTGTTTGTTGCAAAATCAGTAACTAGTTGTCACTTATTTTCTATATATTGTACGCCGGAGAAAAGTACTGGTACCTCTAGCGGACAAATATCCACCCACCGAGAACGAGCTGGAAAATAGTAGGGGTTCACTTCTCTGCATGCAATATATATCGGCTGTATATTACATCGAATAACAAGCGGGGTCTTGCTGTTGGTTAAAATGGCTGTAACGTCGGAACAGCCATATAGAAGTAGCGACAAACATTACGTATATATATATATATATATATATATATATTATATATAATATATATATATATATATATATCTATATATATATATATATATAATATATATATATATATATATATTATATATAATATATATATATATATATATATATATATATATATTATATATACGCATGTATGATTGTCAGATAAATCTGTTCGTTTTTTTTCTCCCCCTTTATATTGATCCTTGTTTTTCATCAACTAGTAAAACAGTACCTTGTTTTTCATTGTTGAACGAAACGCCTCGGGGACTGTTGAAGAACAACCGAAAAAGGCAACAACTGGAAGACAGTAGATGAAGAGAATACAAAGGTAAAACTGGCACCGGTTGCATAGGAGACACATCCATGCTGGATGAATTTCCTAGTAGACTGGAGCGACTCCTCGAGGAATAGCTTCTTTAATATTATATCCTCATTGAACTGAAAAGGTTATCAGTAATACAAGTCTTGGTTAGTATTTCCTCTCCTTGAAACTTGAAGACTATTTCTGTGCCTATTGCTCAGTAATAGCTCCTTCTCCGTACATAGTACAAATCTATTTTGCCGTTTTGGATGCTTTAGAACCTGGATTGAAAGCGAAGAGAAGCAAATACCGTATATGCTAATTTTTTTCTACTCTCCACTCCATCGTCATATGTCTAAAAGACATGTAAAATTTATTCAAATTTGAAAGACGATAGACAAAACTTGAAAGGAAAGAATAGAGATACAAAAATCCATAACAAACAACTATAAGAAATAGTTTTCGTATTAATTCTAATAACGTTGGAAAGAAATGAACGACTTTCTTTGAGAACTCTCACTTTCTCTCTCTTCGTCTTTCTGTTTAAATATATATGTATAGATATACACATATATAGTTATATATATCACATACACACACACACACGCATGCGAACACACAAACAGACACACACGCTCTCGCACACAAACACACACATATAGATATAAAGTCCCCGCTGAAATGCATAAGCTTAGAATCTTAATTAGAATTATCTCTATGAAAAAGACGACCATACACAGTAATGTATAATTAAAGAGGATTTTGTTAGTTGGAAATACTGATTAGAAATCATTTTAATAATCAGCGGGAAGCCACATGAATATATAGATTTTTCTTCCATATCCCAAGGATATTATCTCGTGTATAAGAGTGCTTGCAAAAAGAATACAACAAACAAAATTAGTGATTGATGTAATGTTAATAGCATATTTATCCAACCTAAATAAAATATATTCGACAATGCAACATTTTCCTGGAGACACATACTATGTTCAACACCAACAGAAAGGTGTTTAACACCAACAGACAGCCTTGATATATGTCAAACAGCTTTTGCCTGTAGTTTTACCCATCATTAATCTAAACTCCATAGTGTTAAAATAGGATGATGCCTTAATGTAATGTGTTTCAATTATTAAATATTCAGAACGTATGCGAATACGTTTAGTCTCCTGAAAAAGAAAACAAAAATCATCAGAGAAAGTGAAAGTACTGTATGAAAGCTATATGCAGATAATCAGTTGCTCGCCGTTGTGAAATATGAAACGATGCAATCATTCCTATATATATATAATTTAGATAGATACATTTCCTTAAAGGCAGAAATTAAAAGCAAATCAAATTGTGGATTACTCTTGTTTGTGATCGACGGTGTATAATGCTAGTGGCGTCAGTGAAATAAATACCAGCCACCTCCTGGAGATATTAAATCGAATATAATGTAATTAAATATGTAGCCTTGAGAAAATGTGTTTTCGCAGAATCTGAAGAGCGATGGGTCAAAATGTAATTTACTACAACTCTCTATATTCTGACTTCAAAACCCTTTATCGTCATATTTGCTGGGCGTCCATCCGTTGTCGGTCAAACAATATTCTCAAATATAACCGACTACAAGCAGCTTCCAAATTTGAGACCGAATGGTTTGTTTAAAGACTATAGATGTTTATTCTGAAATTGTTATGCCAATTTTATATTTCAGAGAAATTTTAAAGACAATTTTCAGAAAATGGTTTGAACCAATGACTCTAAAATGAAGACTTGGTCCGATGGAGTTTTGCATCGTCATCTACGCTGCTCGACTGGAATAGCTATTAATATTACACATTAATAACTGGTTAATTTCAATAACGTGTTGGCGTTGAGACATTATTAAGCTGATTAAAATTTCAATTGGCCTTAATTGGATAAACTCAGGCATTTACGAACAGATATTCACTAATGGTAATTAATTTGCTAGCTTTATCTAATCAAACCTAATTACCTCAACGGGCTAAACTGCAACGCATATCCAAATTATATAATACTTTACACGTCATACACAAGAGGAATGATACATTTTTAAAACTATAAATAGTGTTTATTAATTCATGTGGAAACGTTTATACCTTGCTCATAAATCTCTGATTGCACAAAGTAATTTTTTTAAGATCAAATAGTGGAATCGAAAATTTGATTTAACGCCGAAGAATTACAAACTGTATTCCATCACCTGTGTAGCACTAAAACAAAATGAATCTAGATTATTAACTCACCAAAAGCTTGGTCTATGTTAACAATTAATAACGCAAGCTCCGTGTTGTCGACAAGGGCTTCAACAACTTGTACGTAAAGTTTAAATTTTGTATACACACTATTATGAAATCGTTCAATTACTAGCGTCCAGAGATTGGCTCAGTTCTGCAATAAATTATAAACAAGCGAGCATTTATGAAACAGACTTGGTGTGTAAGATACAGTGTTATAGAATACTTACTTAAAATTGCTTCAAAGCAATTGTTCTGAAACTTCCTTATTAATGCTAACTCCTTGATTAGAAATGTACACAAGTAAAGGTGAAATGCGCAAACATTGCAATATAGAAATATCTCTGTTCGTGTTCGAAACTATAGTAAAAGAGTCATATATCGATAACATTTCATGAATTATAGACGAATATACACGCAAGAGAAATATAAATCTATATGCACATAGTTTCATTTAAAGTGAAGTTCATAAGATTACCATACCTTCTGCTCCTGTTTCCTCTTTTCCACGTTTCTTTCTTCGACTAAGAGTGAGCTCACGTGCCCAGTATGTTGCCGAGAATCGAACCTGACAAGGATTATATGTTACAAATGTAAAATCGTATTTAAGCTGATTGAGTGTAATAATTTGTTTAAGCCTGTTGCTGTGCACACACAAATACACAGATACACACATACATTCGCATATAGCCACGCACTTCCATACATACTCGCACATGATTCCAAATTCACAGAGACATCCATACATGATCTTACCTGTGTCTGTTTTCAAAATTTTGTCACTGTTCCCCAAATTCTAGTAACACAATTATGTGAACTCTTTTCTACCACTCGAGTATTTCAGATTAGAGTAATACACTAATATTTCGTTTGTGTTTATATTTACCCTGGTGTTAAACTGTTAACGATACCTATATCCTGTTCGTTGTACTCTCTTCTTCTTTTGGCAGGTATTGACAAGTTCTACGACATCCTGACTTCATCGACGGTTTGCATAAAATAGGCGACGCTGTTCATATTGTTTATGTCTTAATTCGGGTTTTCTGATTTTGGCAGCTTTTGTCAATACTCCCAACATTTTCTTAATATGATACATTTCTTCTAATCTGCCTTTCTTTTCTTAACACTTTAGGTTATGCTGCTTCTAGTGGTTCACTTATATATTTTAAGGTCACTAATGTTTTTATTAGTAGCAGGGTATCTGCTGGCCCTTCTTTTACTGTAACATATCTGCAGCTATATAAGCACCTGTTAATCTCAATGTGTTAGTATCTTTAATGTTTCAACCGTTAATCGTATGAACCCTACTCTTTAGTTTTGTTGATTTTCCTTAACCCTAGTTCAATATATCATCCTCAGACTAACTGAGTCTAGGAACTCCGGTTCCTTCAATTTCTGCTTCGGTTTCGATAATTCTGAGTTGAAACTATTGTTATCCCATTCCCTATCTTCTTGGCCAGTTTCGTGCCATTGTTCTAATTACGGGCACTATATTCTCCTGGCTGGGTAGTATATTCGCATCCTCCCGATTCTCAGAAAAGTTATTGTCATGCAGCTGATATTGATATGTTGATATGTGGTTCTTCGTATTCTAGGTTGATATTTCTCTGTATTCGTTCAGTATCTTTGTCAGAAAGATATTTTCCATGCTTGATGCACAATACTTGGCATGCTAGCTAGTGTTCAACGTGTTTGAGTATTATCATATTGTTTTATATGTCTATAGCATTTTTTTTCAGAATTCTCTCATGTTTGCTTCACTCTTAAATAACATTCCAATATCTATCTTGTGGATTTCAATTTCCCACTTAATTATTTGCACAGCAGTATGAAAGTGACGACTGGATCTGTGCTTCGGTGAGACATCGCACCGACTGGCGACAAAGTTGTTTTTTAGATACAAATTTATGATGACTTATTTTAGAATACACTGCTGCCAGAATGAAACCATCTTCTTCACTTTAGGCAGATTCGATTCTGTCTGTGCTCCGGGTTCGTTGAGACTCCATCTCTAGACGGGTTACCGGCAGTACTTACGGAGACTGCTGCTCGCTAAGATTGGTTGTACCGTGCAGATTACCATACCAATACATTATCCCTCGCAGATACTATGATTTCTCTCGACCATGATCCGTTGTTAAGGATATTGGAGTTCTCTCAGGCTATTGTGAATAAAATAATGTTGCTAAGCATAAGATAATGTATGTTTAAGTGGGATGGCCATTACCTCTTTTGATTCATCCGCTCTTTGACAGGGTTTGTTTTCCGTCCAGTTGAGTGTCCAAATATATAAAGCAAAAATCATAAAATTCCTCATGAAATAGAGTCAGCGGAGGCTGTTGCTTTAATCACAAAAACAAACTCGACATTTTTGTTCTCTTTGTGTCACTCCTCAACGAGCCGGCACCGAATGCTCATCGAATTATTTAAGAACACTTTAGAACATTTCTGAATGCCAGAAACACTCAGTTATTTTGTGTTGTTATTATTAATGATGAGTTTGTTCCTATTTTTCTAAGCTTCATATGAAATAAGAGATAGGTTTCTCAGATGCAACTGATGTAATTTTCGATACACAAAAATAGTCAGTTAAGACTTAAGAGGGTGAAAATACATATAACCGTAACAATCAATCAGCTGTTTGTCAGTCACATATGTTCGTTCCTTTTTGCAACCTTTTCAGTGACCCGTGACTTCCTACTCACTCTAAGACTTGTTTAAATCTGTCTGAGAAATCTGAGAATTGGTCCTATGACTGTGTATGGATGTGTCTGTGTAGATGTGTGTTTCTTTAGAAAAGAAGGTAAACCAAAGGCTTTGTGTGTGTGTGTATGAGTGTACGAGCGTGTGGACGCGCATGTTGTCTTCTGTGTACGAGTATATATATATATATTATATATATATATATATATATATATATATATATACACAATTGAATTACTTGTCTGTTAACAATGCCTCATATTATTGATAGAATGTGTAATAAAACACATCTATAGGTTAGCAAAATTCTGTATTATGATGAAATGAAACCCAATTCAATTGCATAGTTTATAGGTGTATTGTTTACATTGATTGTAACACAGTGTTCATTAAGACATCTTAATGCATGTTTCAGGGTACACATACACACATACACACACACAAATGCATATCTATGTATATAAACACACAGACATGTACAAACATGTTTATGTAAATATACATACATACATACATGCATATATATATTATATATATATATATATATATATACGTGTATATATATGTATACATGTATATATAAATATATATATATATATATATATATATATATATATATTATATATATAATATATATATATATAATATATATATATATATAATATAAATATAGTACGTATGTATGCAGGCATGCACGTAGGTATGCATGCATGTCTGTATGTGGTTGTGTTTGTGAATGTCTGTGTGTGTGTATGTTTGCTTTCAGTTTCTATTTGTAAGTACTTTGAGATTTTTTTTTCGAACGTGTAACACATGCGAAAATTACATATACGGTCGAAGAATAAATAACATGAAACAGTGAGCCTGGTGAGATCTTGAAATTAAACTTCGTATCATATTAAAAACATTCAATTATGAATTATACCTGTAAATTCTGAAAAAAATCCTGTCATTCATATATTTATGGATGAACATCTCACGCGAGATTAAATGCATCATGTATTTAAATGCATATGTCAATATATGTGCAATTATATGTTTGTAAAAGCACACATGCTTACATGTATATATACATATAAGCAATACAAAAAGTCAAAAGAATACTTGCAGTCCTTTGAAGTTCGCTATAGAAAGAAATGAAGTGGTACATCGATTTGTGTGTGAGAGCATGTTTATAATACATAGATACATAGATTACATACGCACACAGACACAGACACAGACACAGACACACACACACACATATATATATATATATATATAAACTTACTTGGAGATGGATGCGTGGCGTTCAATCAATAATAATATAAATAATAATATAAATAATAATATAAATAACATATATACATATATATATACATGCATATATGAGTACAGGATGTCACTAACAGTAAACAACATGAGATACGAAAACAAATGACTTCAATACGCAAACAATGGGAGAAACAAATGGAAAACAGGACAGTGGAGAATACTAGGAAAGCTTACGAAAAGAAAAAAATGAGAGTCGTTAGACTAGAAAGAATGTAAAATAGCGAACGCTGGAGACATATTTTCTTTTACACGATAAAAGATACAAGAAAGGTTCGGTTTCCTTGTATGTCTCCACTGTCCTGTCTTTGTTTCCAACTGTGACCTTCCATAAATCCCAAATTTTATTTTGTGTACTTATGGGAGCAACTGTTTTCAAAGACTCATATTGTTGATGAATGCTCGAAATGAGGAGTAGATAGACAGCCGACAACTGATGAAGGGTCGTTCTTTATGTTACTTGTCTTGTTTTCTATTTGTTTCTCTCGTTGTTTGCGTATTGAAGTAATTTGTTTTAGTATTTCATGTTGTTTACAGTTGGTGACGTCCTGTACCCATATATGCATGTGTTTGTATGTATGTACATATATATATATATATATATATATATATATATATTATATATATATAAGTGTATCTGTATATATATGCATATAAATAATACATATGTGTATGCACATATTTATGCACGTATATATATATATATATATGTGTGTGTATACACACACATACATATATGCATATCTATCTAGCTACGTACCACTTCTTCCTTTCTCACTCTCTCTCTCTATATGTATATATCTACACACACACACACACACACACACACACACATATATATAATATATATATATATATATATGGTGTTCCAGCATGGGCACAGTCAAAATGACTGAAACAAGTAAAAGAATAAAGAATAAAAGAATGCAAATGTATCTATATCTATATATGTGTGTGGGTGTGTGCATATATGTATGTTTATATGTTTACGCGCGTGTGTATATATGTGTGCGCAATTAGTAATTGATATGCAATCATATCCCTACAAACATATCGATACATCTTTCGATGTATTTCCCCGTTATAAAACCAGTGTTTTCAATGTGCGAAAATAGACCAAAAATAACATAATCCAATCTACAAGAAGCAAATACACCGAGAGTTTACTAGGAAATAGAAAATTAAACTAAAAAGATATGACCTATCTCCTCATTCACTACCATGTTTCGATTGTTAATTCAGTCTCATCAGCATGGTAAGATTTTCCTATATACAGTATTCTTTAAAAACGAGCTTTGGAATATCACTCTTTGGGGAAATGTGGTAGTATAGCTATTAATAAGCAAATGGCTACTACCAGTCGGCCATTGGATAACCCAATTATTCGGCAAACAAGAGTTCAATCTGCTGTTCACAAATATTCAACTATATTGTTGCATACATAGAATTCTCGCCCGGTTTGATAATAACAAAAAGCTTAATAATCACAATTTCTAGCACGACTTGCAAATAAATCTATATCTAAATAATTAAATGATCTAATTATTTCGATGACGAAAACATAAATACTAATGGCGAAACGAGTACGGAAAGAGCCTCAGTGGAGCTGACTTAACCGATGAGGCAACGGAAATTGCTGAAACTGACGCATCAGTATTAAGAAAAAGTATTAAAATAGAAGCTTAAAATGCACTGAGAGAAGTTAAAATATTTTTTATTAATATATTTGAAGCATTAACCGGTTTCACAGTTTACACTGATTTTCAAAAGGTTCAAATAGAAAGACATGGCTTAAGTCGCAGCTGTCTTGCTTCTGACTTAAAGTTTGCTCTGTTTTCATAGGGAGTTCATAGCCCAAATTAGTATACTTTGAATAGGATTTGCCTGGTTGAGGATAGTCACATGAATGATCTTATATACATTTTTGTAGGTTTCCCGCTACTTTCCTGTGTTAGTATTAAGTGATAATGTTTGACGTCGTAAGTTAAGGCTGACACAGTTGACTGAACAAGTCCAAATAATTAATGGTTTGAATGATATTCTCAAGTGTTTGTAGAGATTGAATTTGGAGTGCCTTGATTATAAGTAAACATGTTCACTCAACCGTATCGGCCTTCTTTTTAGGCGCAAATATACTGTCACATGACACTAACGCACGGATATAGCGGGAAAGGTACAAAAGTTTATAAACTCAATCATGTATTCATTCTCTGCAAACAAAATTTTAAATATTCTCAGTGCATTTTCAACTTCTATTTTTCCAATATCGCTACTCGCATGGAATAAAACAACTTTGTTTTCTCTCTCCTCCTCTCTCTTCTCTCTCTCTCTCTCTCTCTCTCTCTCTATATATATATATATATATATATATATATATATATATATATATATTAATAATTAAGGGTACCATATGCAGTACTAAAGTAGCAGCCAAAATGATTCAAACCACAAGTTTTCACTTACACGAAAAGGTGAAGGCAAAAAGGTTTCAGTCAATTTGACTGCTATTTTAGCATGCTGGTACTGCACAGCAGACTCAGTACGGAGTCCTACGTCAAGTGCCTGGAGGAGATAGTACTACCCTGAGTCAAGAGTTTGGCTGCTGGAAGAAATTATGTCTGGCAACAAGAACCTGCACCATGTCACACAAGCAGGAGAACCGAGTCATGACTGTCAGACAATTTCTGCGACCACATCACCCTTAACATCTGGTCACTCTCCAGAGTGCAACCCTCTTGATAATTATGTGTGGGTTGCAGTTGAACGGGAGACCAACAAAACTCCTTGTAACACCAAAGACGAACAGACCAGTGCTTCTCAAAGTACCTGCAGCTGATGGTTCGCGGACAGGCACCGGTCCGCAGACCACCACTTTGACTAGTACTGATTTAGAAGACAGTTTATTCCCCACGCCCTGTATATACATACATAAATACATACATACATACATACATACATACATACATACATGCATACATACACACACACACACACACACACACACACACACACACACACACACACACATATATATATATATATATAATATATATATATATATATATATATATATATATATATGTATATAGGTATGTATGCGTGTGTGTTCTTTTATTCTTATATTATTTTACTTGTTTCAGTTATTTGACTGCAGCCGTGTTCGAGCACCACATTAAGGACTTTCTTTTAGTCGAAGAAATCGACCCCAGGAGTCTTTCTTTGTAAGCCTGCTACGCATTCTATCTGAATCTTTTGCCGAACTGCTAAGTTACGGGGACGTATACATAGCAGCATCATTTGTCAAGCGATGGTGCTGGGACAAACACAGACGGGCTTTTATTTCCGTCTACAAAATCCACTCACAAGACTTTGGTCGGACCGAGGCTATAGTAGGAGACACTTGTCGAAGGAGCTACACAGTGGGACTGAACCCCAAATCATATAGTTGGAAAGCCACAAATGCGCATATATTTGTGTCTATGCCGCTTGGCACAGAATGATCTTGACCTTTGCTGCACATGTGCACTACAATTAACGTTCTACCTCACTTTTGCTGTTTACAGCAGTGCTTGGAAGGAATGTGTGTAGTATGTGATCGTTGCATTGACCATGACAGAAAATGTTGAACAGAGAATCTGCATCAAATTTTGCCAAAAGCTTGGCGATACCTGTCCAGTGGCCAACGCAATGTTTTCAAAACGTGTTCATCGATCCCAGCGTAATCAAGGATAACTTTTGCAACTGAAACCCGAGTGTCTTCTTGGTGAGCTGAAAGCTGCTTTGGTATAAACTTGGTAGACACGCGTCTCATATCCAAATTTTCTGTGATAATAGACTGAACTGAACAATAAGTAATCTGCACATCCTCTGATATCTCACGGAAGGTGTTTCGACGCTCCCCAGCACTGAGTTGTACGCGCATCTGCGTTGTTTATCTGAGTTCTGCTGCTTGCGGGTCTCCCAGAACCTTCGTCAATATCGATATTTTTTCGGCCATCTTGTAAACGTCTGTAACACTCGTAGCTTTGTATGCGGCTTATACAGTTTTCTCCATACACTTTCTGCAAATTTGTGTAGGCCTCTGAGCAATTATCACCGTGGCAACTTTCTCTGTCTTTGTCAATGTGACAATCACATGCTTCACAAGTTCCTTCTAAGCACTGCTGTACACAGCAGAGTTGAAATCGATTGTTAAAAATCAGTACAAATGCACGGCAGAGTTCAAGTTCAATCTTTGCGAGGTGGCTTTATTCTGCATGCTTTAGCATACTTATTAAACAGACGTCGTATATATATATATATATATATATATATATATATATATAGGGAGAGTCTACGAAAAAAATCAAAAGACAAAGACAGGTGGTGTACAAAACAAACAGATGTATTAGTATAACGCTCAGGAATAGAAAAAGTATTTTACGTTTCGAGCCTACGCTCTTCTACAGAAAGGGACACAGAAAAAAATATATATGTATATGTATGTATATATATATACACACACACACACACACACATGTATATATATATATATATATATATATAATATATATATATATATATATGCATATTTACACATACATACACATATATAACTATATGTATATACATATAGATATCTGAATTATATATATATATATATTATATGTAGATATAGATACAAATGTACATGAAATTATATACCTATGCACACCGGCATGCAATTCCACGTTGGAGAGTCAATTACAGATCTAAATTAAGGAACGTTCCAAGTATGTCGTTTGCATAAAATAAATGGATTAACGGTTCGTTACAGCTGTTCCAGACAAGTTTTATTTTTTATTCGATTGCATCATGAAAACAACCTTTTTCCCTCTTCATTGAGCCGAAATGTGAAGGTCAATCCATATTCCACATAATGGCATTTTTTCTCCGAAGCAAATTTAAAGTTTTTATTCTGCTGAGGTAATCGAATTATTCATCGATGCAAACCACTCCTGAAACAGCTGTAGCGAACCTTTAACCCCTCTTTGCTCTTATATATATATATATATATGTATGTATGTGTATGCATCTTTGTATGTAGCTTTGTTTGCGTGTGTTTATGTATGTAAATGTGTATGTGTATGCGTGTATTTATGTATGTATGTATGTATGTATGTCTGTGTATATGTGTTTGCGTGTTAGAGTGCGCATGTGTAATATAGGCAGTCTGCTCCTTACATTTAAGTAAGCTGGAAAGTATGAATATCAATAATAAATTACATATTAATTTACCCTAGACATTTCTCTTTTCTTCTTATTAATCCGAGTAAGTCAACAGGGGAAAGAGCAGTCTTCTAATAATAGGTTTGGGTTATCCCATGTTATCTGAATTTCCCGTATTACATAAGTACTTCGAAGACGGAATTTATAAACCAATGAGAAAATATGAGAAAATTATTGATATGTTCTTTGGATCTATATATCTCTTCTCAAAAGAGTCGAAAGTCAATTAATCAATTGACAAACTGTATTGATCAGCTGTAGTAACAAATATATGATATTTAACATTTAACTCCAATTTCTACCAAAAAGCGTTGTGTTCTGGATATTTTCCAACTTTTATAACACTTGGTTTGATAACTTCTTAGGCGTTCATATTCTGAGAGCAAAATAAAGTGTTAATATGTTTACAACAGTTCAGATATGGATAGAAATTGTAATTAACCCTTAGTTCTCACAAAATATAAAGAGCCGGTGAAATGCTGGTATACATACTTACATAGTTATATATACATATACAGAAACACTTTAAGATATAAATCATCTGCCTGATTATCTAATTCATCAATATTTACAGCTCCTTAGCCATGAATGTTGGTGGTGTTGCATTCGCAAAATTGAATTTATTCATGAGATTTGCCAACAAGGAGGATTAGGAAAGGGCTCAGTCACGAAATCTTGCCAAATGTTCTTTTCCAGTGGTGGGCACAGTTCTGCTAATCCGCTAGCAACTAATTAGTAACTAATTAGCGAAGCTAACTTATTGTTTAGAGGATTAGCATTTCCACTAACTTTGGAAACCGTTAGCGGATCAATTAGCTTCCACGGTTACCGTAATGAAGTTGAAGGAAGCAACGTTCAAACATCTCCTGTGCTGCAGTCATCTGGTAGACGCGATACTGGCAGGCAGCACGAAAAGTTTTGGGCTCCTCCTAGAAGATCTGGAGTGCCAATTGACCGCTGCTTCCCATCCCAAGTTTCGTATGTTCAGCCAGGTTAGTAGAGTAACGAACGTCATGGAGACCGCCGTAGAGACAGCTCTAAAGACGATGAATGAGGTGGCTGCAGCACCACCAGCATTGAAGACAAGGAAGATGATTTATTCAGAAACATTACTCGGTTCTGCGAGAACAGGAGCCACAAGTCACTGCTGTTCAAGGCGCAGAACTTGGTGAAGACCTGGCAGGAGGCCGTCTCGATGGAGGTCCAGACTGAATGTACCTTGTTAGGTGGACAGGTCTTGATCGACCAGTTTACCAAATATAACACCGCCATCCCATCTAGTGCTGCAGTTGAACGCTTATTCTATATAGGCAAAGATACTTTGAGGGCCAAGAGATACACCCTATCAGATGGCAACTTTGAAAGGCTGATGTTTGTAGAGGGCAACCAGCATCATATCGAGGCGATGGAGAACACCCATCCAAAGTAGTACATCTTGATCATATGATCTTGGCATGCTATACCTTTTTGGAAAGCTCTATGTCTAAGCTAATACAAGAAAATTTCAGTTCTCTAGGTCTGTTTTGAAAGCTTTCAAAACCCAAAAAACCAAACTAAGATAAAAGTTAGCGGTTATCAGTTAGCGTTAGCTTCCGCTCAATTTATTTTGCCTTCGCGGTTTAGCGTTTGAGAAACTAACTTTTTTAGTTAGCGGATTAGCGAAGCTAACTTTTTGGTTAGCTGTACTCACTACTGTTTCTTGCTATACTTTACAGAAGCTCAAGAAATTCTAGCGCAACCTATTTTGTTGAAAAATATATTAGTAAATGTTAAACAATGTAAGAAGAAAAGGTGGAAGTTATTTATTTGAACATCTTAGTATAAACAGGAATATTGCCTCATCAAAATACTAAAGAATATCAATTATCGCTGAAGGATTTATCTCGGCGTTTAACAATCCTCATTTAGTATTTATATGAGTCAATGTGGTGTAAATTTACACACTTAGAAATGTTTTGTAATGTCTTTTGACTGCTATTCATTTGAGATAAGTGGAGCATAAGAGATATCTAAGGATTTTGTTCATAGTCTGACTTGTTAGCCGAACATTTTCTTTACTGCTGACTAACATATGATGACATGAATAAGACACATCATGAATTGAAACTGTATATTCCCACTTACTAAACAGCATATCAATCATGTTTGTGGATGTGGGGTTGCTTGTCAAATGCTTCTGTATTTTTGTTTAAAATGCTACGTATGTTCTGCAGTAGTGTGTCGTAATTGGCTCATACATACATCTGAAAACAATTTTTTTCTGACGTATTATTTTGAATTAGATCTGATTAATTATTGAAATTCCATTAAATAAATATTTATTATATAGTGTTGTCGTGCATATATATGTAGGTACATAAATATGTGTGCACATTTAGTTATATACACGCATATACCCATATATATGTATGTATGTCTCTCTCCTTCTGTGTGTGTGTGTATATATATATATATATATAAGTTGGCGTAACTATGATGATGAAACAAAGCGGTTTAACTAAAGCTGTATTAATTCTCTGCAAGAAAATTATAAGAACCTGTCTAGCTACTATTGCACTTAGACTTTCATAAGATAAATAATATTCATCTTTTGTCCATTTAGACATTATTAGATTATAACTATTTATGTAGTATCTAAATTCTGACTGAGTTATAGTGTCTATCCTGATTTTAAAAGAATGAACATGCTGACAATGTGATTTTAGTTCATTCCCAAAGTGAAGCACAAAAGAGCATAGTAGCTCACGGGATGCGAACTACGTAGCTATCATATAGCATTTGACAGTGATAACTACTACACTTTTTGTCACTTCCTGTCATCGAATTTAATTCTAGTAAACATACTACTGGACCAGCCACCGTTGTTTACCTTGATTTGTAACACACATTCTACTAAATCCCCACCGGAGGGGTTGTTTCGTCGCTATCAACTCAGATGAGTAGCACATTCGTCACCCATGTACGAGGATGGAATTGTACCAAGCTTTCTTTTATAGATTTATGTGGCTTTGTAATAATAATAATAATAATAATAATAATAATAATAATAATAATAATCATAATAATAATAATAATAATAATAATAGACCAATAACATGCCTTCCGTCAATGTGGAAACTAATTCCATGTGCTTTGGTCGGTGAACTGTACAGATACTTGGAAAAAAGTGGGCTGCTACCCATTGAACAAAAAAGGGTGCCATAAAAAGAACTGGGGAACGAAGTACCAGTTCTTAATTGATAATCTAATTATCAGGAACTGCAAGAGAAGGCATACAAACATGAGCATGGCATGTGTTGACTATCGCAAAGCATACGATATGATACCACACTCTTGGATAATAACAACAATGGAAATGTATGGAATAGCAAAGAATATGAGAAGCCTTGTATGGAATAGCATGACATACTGGAGAACGGAATTGACAGCAAGGACGCAAGTACTACCAGAGTAAAAATCAATAGAGAAATCTTCAAGGGGACAATGTGTCCCTACTGATGTTCGTGCTGGGAATGATCCCCTTGAGTGAAATACTACAGAAAACAAAGTTGGGGTATGATCTGGGAAGAGGTGAGGAAAACTAAACCACTTGCTATTCATGGAAGACCTGAAGCTATTCGCAAAAACTGAGGCAGAACTGGACAGCCTGGTCCAGTCTGTGCGCAGTTTCTCCAATGATATCAAGATGGAGTTTGGACTCTCAAGATGTGCTACGATGGTGATGAGACGAGAAAAGCTGGCCAGGACAGAAGGCATATGGCTGCCAAGTGGTGAACGATGAAGGTAATTCAACCTCAATCCAGCTTTAAATATCTGGGAATACTTGAGGCAAATGGAATCAAAATCCACGACATGAAGGAAAAGACAAAAGAAAATACCTGCGGTGAGTGAGAAAAGTATTGGCTTCAAAGATAACTGCCAAAAACATAATTTCGGCAATAAACTCGCGCGCTGTCGCAGTAGTTTGGTATGGTGCTGGAATCTTGAGGTGGATAGAGGAAGAGCTAAAACATGGACAGGAAGTCAAGAAAGTTCCTAAAGATGCATGGAGCCCATCATTCACGTGCAGACACTGCTCGCCAATACATGAATAGAGTACAAACTATAGAGAGTGACAGAGTCGGAGACTAGCAAAATCCTCTGGGATCCTCCAACCCAATCAGCTGTTAGAGCGTAACAGACCGGACTTAGTGGTGGTGGACAAGGTGCACCACATATGCTATATAGTTGACGTTGCATGCCCCTTTGACCCACGAATAGTCAAGAAAGGAGGCGAAAAGATGGATTGATAGATATAAACCTCTTAAGTACGAAATAGTCCGGCCCAGGAAAATGAAGAAGGTGAAGATAGTGCCAATTATTGTTGGGTCCTTGGAAACAGTATAAGAAGGAGTCAAGAGAATTGTAAAGGAAATTGGAATAGAGTGCTCAGTAGAAATGTTACAAGAGTTTTGCCTCCTTGGCGCGGCTAGAATAATCAGGAAAGTACTAGACAGCTGAAACGAAAGAATATCATGGTACCGTAGGCTGCAGGTATTAAGCCCGCTACGCATGCAAGACTCCAACAGCTCCAACAAAATCTGTGATAAAGAGAATATAATAATAATAATAATAATAATAATAATATAATAATAATAATAATAATAATAATAATAATAATAATGATGATGGTGATAATAATGATAATCATAATAATAATGATGATGATGATGATGATGAGGATGATGATGATAATAATATTAATAATAATAATAATAATAATAATAATAATAATAATAATAATAATAATAATAATAATATTAATGAACTTTTATATAATGGCCAGGTGCACTACAAATACAGAAACAAGGTGTTGGGGCATCAGATGTAATGCTGGCAAGTTCAAGAAGCATGAAAGTTTTGAAGGGTGTAGTTGTTGGACACCTAATAACTGATGCAAGCAGTTTATGCCATTCTTCAGCAATTCTGAGCGTAAAAATTTTTTTCGGAAACACATGGGTGTCTTGCTAATTAAACAGAATTAACGTGAAATGAAGCGTCTTTCTTAACTACCCAACAAATCACTCGGTCGAGGAAATGAAACCCCGCCATTGTGATCGTGAGTGAACAGCGTAACCATTCGTTCATGTTGCTTCACATACATTCTACGTGTATACTTACACACTTATGGATATATGTATATGTATGTATATACACATACATACACACACACACACACACATATATATATATATATATAAACATACATACATATCTATATACACACATATCTGTGAGTATATGCGTGTGTGGTGTGTGTCCATGTGTCAATGTACTTCACTTCTATGATTTCCACTATTTGCACAATAAACTCTCAAGGTATTTCTACCCTATGTATACACATACGTATATACATAGATATTTAAATATGCGTATATATATATATATATATATATATATATATATATATATATATATATATACATATATATTAAATACATATCTATTTAAATGCCTACCCACATAATATAGATATCTGTATGCATGTGTATATATATATGTGAATATATGTGTGTATATATATATATATATGTGAATATATGTGTATATATATATATATATATATATAATTATAAGTATATATATATATATATATATATATATATATATATAATATATATATATATATATATATATATATATATTGCACATATGTAAGTATGTATTTATGGTTTCTTTCGCATAACTTTTCCTGTTATCCAATTTTATATTAGATATAGCCAAGGCGCTTAATAAATATTTCTTCTTCCTTCTCATTGCAGTATCATTCCTGAACATAAACATGCCAGAAATAATTAAAATTATGTAATTACTCAGCTCCTACCCGTAACAAATCATGACTTTTTGCTGATAAACAATTTGATTTGCTGCTATTTCGATAGAGGATATTTGCACCTAGGTATCCAGCAGTAAAACTAATTATTCTGAGCATTTAAATCAACACAATTTAACGTAAGGAAATATTTCCATGTGAAATAATTAAAAAAACAAGTAAAAAACAGAAACGAAATGATTGGGAAAGAAAAAAATAACACAAACTAATACAAATCAATTACAACTGTTGTAATATACCACTTCAATAAGTTTCGATTTTTATAAGGATTCTATCAACAAGTAAGGGCGTGAAATGTTAGTGAATATAAGAAAAAATGCTAAAGCAAAACAACAAAATGACAACAAACATAAGCAAAACATAAAATAAAGAAATGAAACAATGTAAGTACAGCAACATTTATTAACGTTATAATCATTTAAGGAGATATTTTTTGTCCTCGCAGTGATTAAGCTGTGAGAAAGAAACAAAAATTACTCAAAACAAAGCAAAAACGAAATCATATATTTCTGAAGAGAAGATAGATAAGACAAAAATTTAATGGAAACTACGAAGAAAAAGAGAAACTAGCGGAAATCATAAAAGTGAAGTAACCATAACACGCGCCCACAGAATCACCCCACCACACACATACACACACACACACATACTCTCTCTCTTTCTCTGGCACCCACCCACACATGTGCATATATATTGTGTCTATGTTTTTAATATATGTATTTATATATATATATATATACATATATATATATGTATATATATACACACATACACACACACATACATATATATATACACACAAATATATATACATATATAAGTATATATGTATATATATATTCAGATGTATGTATGCGTGTGTGTGTATACATAAATATAAGCATACATATACGTAAAGTATGCGTGTATAATATACGTATATAATAACGTATGCGTGCATAATACACGATGGCCCAAAAGTTGGTTTACAGTTATTCAAACTATGTCTTTGGCATTCATATATTAACAGTTTAGATCTTAATTATAAAGAAATATAAAACCATTATTCTATGCTAATTTAGTTAATTTTGTCAATTTTCTTTTCAGTTTGTAAGCTACAAATTTAAATATAATAAAATGTTTTAAAAGAAAATTAAAGTGCTTACGTGATAACAGTAAACCAGGTTTTGGGCCTCCCTGTATGTATAATATAATAATGTATCCGTGTTTGATATGTGTAAATGTGTGCATGAGTATTTGTGATCTGTGTGTGTGTGTGTATGTGTGTGTGTATGTGTGTGTGTGTATGTGTGTGTGTGTGTGTGTGTGTGTATGTGTTTGCCGATATATGCGAATCATTTATGCTTATACCAGCGTATAAAATAAATCATTTTTTCGGGCTAGGTATATTCCCAACAAATTTGCATCTCATACTCAAACTCTCTGATGATAGAAATTCAAACAAATACAAGAAATATATAGCTTTCGATTTCTTTTTTTTCGATTATTTCAATACTCTGCGCAATCAGTCAATGATATAGAGCGTAATTCAATTGATCAAATCCAAATGAAAATCAGCGAAATGGAGAAATTGTATTTGCATAAGAAATATTCATCTCTGCAATGCATAGCCATCGTTTCAGTAGAAAAGTTATATTTCCAATTATTGTTCGTACAGTTGCAGATGTGTATAACTGCACAGGTTTTCTATTTGAGGAGCATGCTTTTGCCTATTTTGTTTTAGCATGTCTGTGAGCGTATGCATGAATATGTTACATATACATATGACAAGAATGCATCTACTTAAGACTTGATGGTCACCCGTGAAGACAAGTAAGACCTTCTATGTAGTCCATTCCCTAAAATCTACTTTCTTCTCTAGTTCTTCGCTATTGTTTGCTGTCATTCACTATTTTCTCATCTGCTGTTGCACGCCAGCCAACCCAGAAGATACAGATACGCATATAAATAGGCGCGCACATGCGTGCATGAGTGGGCCTATTTATTTATTAGAAATGTATTTATTTCTAAGAAATGTAACTGAACATAAAGCATGGGGTATCGTGCACTTTTGTGTGGAGTGGGCGAGTAGCGCTAATTGCGACGCTGATTAACTCTACATTTTTGTAGAAATTATAACAAATATTTGGAGAAAAAGGTTCGTAATTTGAGCGTAGAAGAGCTACTCTCCAAACAGTAGCTTATCCATTCTTTATACGTTTTGGCAGATTCGAACATAAATATCCTGACCGCTGTTGTTTTGTGTTATTAACAGAATTAACCGGCATAAAGAGACTTCAAGACACCATGGTATTTCGAACTCTTTGGGTGTCTCCTCAGCCAAATCCACTCCGTAACCCAATGTATCTAATACGACCATGAGCTCTTGTTTATTGGAATTAGCAAACAAAACATAAGTAGGTTCTTTTCTTTATTCTGAACTCTGTATTTTGTGTTCCCCGTAAATACGTAAATACACGCTTTATGCCCACCTGTGTCTATTGGCCTTCCTAGTTCTGTTCTCTCTCTCCCAATCTCTCACTGCATAAATACATGCATGCATGCATACACACACACCACACACACACACACACACATATATATATATATACATATATATATATATACATATATATATATATATATATATATATATATACATATATATATTATATATATATATATATATATATATATATATATATATATATATATATACACGTATGTATGTATATATGTATGTATATTTAAGTTTTGTCGATATATCAATGTATGATAGATCTATTCATTAAGGGTATGTGTATATTTCCAGTAGAGCAAAACAAATTTTCATAAAATTTGGCATGTTTTCATTTTTATAAAAATCTATAATCTACCATTTCTGTTGTCACAGATTTTAAAAAACATATTCATAATCAGGAAAGATTTCATAGAGTAACCTAAATTTTATGATGATTTTTTCCTCTGTTTTTATCACGTAATTTACTTTAAACCATTCCTCAGTTGGTACTGTGATTATCTGCATTGAAATGTTTGCCATATAAAGTATTGTGCTGCTCGACCAATTTTATTTGTTTCAAATTGAATCTCCCAACATGGTGTATGAAAATTCTGACTAACAAAGCATATTATGGGAACTACGTCTACAACCTCATCAGCTACGTTTTTGTTTGTTCACTTTCATTAGCTGTTCATTTTCTTAACAGTAAAATTATGTGAAAATAGGGTTTGGAAATAATTTGCGATACCCTCATATTATTGTATATTGCCATCTGGATAATAACAATTGTCTGATAGAGAAAAACGCTATCGAATCGACTATCTGCACCCCCCCCCTTTTTATATTATCGCCATAGAAACCTAATCTCACTGAACTCTAAATTGCTAAGTCGCATAGTTTTGTCAAACCTTTTTTTTTTAAAGGAATCTTATTCAGGAAAATGAAAGTCATGATATAACTAGGTAATTTTCTAATAAATAAAAGCAGTTAAGAAAGAAGTGCAACCGGATTTCCACTAAACAAAAAAAAAAAAAAGAAACGAATATCATCAGATAGAAACCATTCAACAAACTTGCTATGGAAAACAATTTCATTTTTATCTACAACAACATTTACGTAAGCGGTAGGAAAATGGAGGAAAAGTTGTTAATGGTTACTATTATGCATTATATACTGTAATAAATGGAAACAGCTATTTTCATTCTAACAATGACTATCCATTAAAGCTTTACAAATCTTTATCCGATTTTCAAGTATTTCGTACAGATTCTCAATGCGACAATGATTTTTCAGATATACAATAATAATATTTTTCATGCTTGAGCATTTATCCAAACTAAATAATCTTTTTTAGACATAGATAATTGGGTTAGGGATATCTAATTTTTTTTTTATTTAGATCAAAGCAAGACTAAGTGCAACAAGAATTTCTACTAAATTCTCTCGCCTACTGACTAATTCACCAAAACTCTTCTTATATACAGACTTCATTTAATGACTTTGTATACTGAATTTTAATGTTTCGGTAATAATGTTATGACAAACTAAATATACACAGTAACAATCTAACAAAGATATACAACTCGATCTAAAGCATTAGTCAATGACTTCATGTTTAAAATTTTAGACAAGAGGATCGTAAGTTTCAATGCATTATTAGACAAATTTAGCAATATAAAATTTTGTCCTATAGCTCATTTTACTTAACCAGAAAAAAATAAATATTATTTCTTTCGGAATTCACCGTCAAATATTTAGAAATCAGAAACTGAGTACCAAGCTCTTGAGAGTATATATATTCGATTCAGATGTAATCAAAATGTTTTTCGCTTACACATATATATGCGTGCAGTCATAATTTAATTTACTTATTTGTATTATTACAATTTTCACTCTAAATTTTCCTGCACATGCTTACTTGTGCAAATTTTTATATTAATTCTACATACTTTGGAACAGAAATGCACAAATCGGTCAATTCCCGGACAACTAACTTGGGAGTAAGCAGTTTCAATTTTCTTGGCACACAGAAATCTTCTTGGTAGCTGAACTCAAACGCTCTGAGAAGATTGACTTGATTCACAAAGTACTTTCCTAGGATGGCACACACCGACACACACATACATAAATACACGCACACACACACAACACACAACACATACACTCACTCAAACACACGCGGCCTCAAACCCTTAGTGGGCTCCCACGGCTTCTCAGTCCCTTCTTTGCGCAGCTCGGTTTGGATAATTCAAGGCAGTAAGTGGGTAGATAACATGCAGCTGAGACAAGATCAATGTAGTTGTGGTTGACGAGTGGCTAAATTTGAAAACCTTCTACAAGTGAA
The DNA here is from genome assembly GCF_006345805.1 of Octopus sinensis. Lineage (NCBI taxonomy): Eukaryota > Metazoa > Mollusca > Cephalopoda > Octopoda > Octopodidae > Octopus > Octopus sinensis. Next base: position 124,694,723 of record NC_042998.1, on the reverse strand, counting down.
GATTAGTATTAGAGTTTTCCTCTTCCACTCAAGTAAGGTATGCTGGAGAAACATCTGTTAATTCGGAGACGGCTGCTTTAGATGCAAAAGGCCTTCCATCAATGCGTAAACCCGGGTAACTTCCACCAATGCATATATTTGTGCCATCTTTATATAGTTCTTGCAGTTTCTACTTGAGGGAAAGTATCTCTCATTTTATTAAATTTATTTTGTATTTATGGGCTAGTTTTCATAAAAGAGATTACAACTAATTAAATATATTATAATCATTCAGAAAATGCTCCTCTACCGCTGGAAGAAATTTACAACACCGAAAGCTTTCGTTCTGTGACAATATTCAAATCATTTGACGTGCTCATTCATGAGAGTATTCACTGCTCCATTCATTTCTCATGGCGCGGAAGTTGTAAAGTATCATTACACATTTTTGTATACATTTTATCTCACTGAAAAGAGCCCAAGATAAAATTCAAATAGAAGTCAAATTTAAATTCACATCTTGATGGGTGTTATATAAATCAATAAATTATCCATGAGAGAGAGAGAGCAAGGGTAAACACATATAAAATTTATGCCAAGAGAAATTAAATTTTGATTCTTTAGAGTGAGATGACGACATAAAGAAGCTAATTACAAGTTGTTTATATCATTTTCTTTCCTGCAGCAGATGTTTTATCCTTTTATGACTGATAATATAGAATATATTTTAACCTTATAATGCTATAAAAGTTTAAGCTCATTGCAATCTCTCTCTCTCTCTATGTATGCATATATATATATGTATATATATATATATGTATATATATATATATATATATATGGATATAGATACGACTATATATAGATATATAGATATGTATATACGTATACATATGTATATATATACGTATATGTATGTATATATATATATATGTGTGTGTGTGTGTGTGTGTGTGTATGTGTGAAGAAGCAAAATGTAAAAATATATAACAGATTTACCGAATAAAGAAGTATTTTTTTTATCCTTGCTAGCAGCTAAATTATTCAACATGCACAGACAAAATATGAAAATGGTGAGAAGAGGTAGAAGGGAGATAAAAGTAAGCGAGTATTTGTTCTTACGAATTGCAAAAGATATATTCACAATTCTATTGTCAGTTTGTATATCATATCGCTACCACTAAAACTTGAAGGATAAAGTGATTTTACAGACAGTTCTCTTTGTAGTATGTCTTTATTGATGCAGCAAACAAAGATTTTGTACCAAGAAATATTTGAAAATGAATAATATGAATGGTTTAGCTAATCTTTCAGTGAGATTAAATTAGAGATAGCATCTTTCATGCAGGAAGTATTTTCAAAGATGATTAGAAATATGCAGAAAGGGGAGAGAAATATTTTACGGATGACATTTTCGGATATCTTTTAATGGTATTCTCACCTCATCAGTGAAGTATTTCCAACTCGAAAACAGCAAGTCAACTTAGTTATTTTAATCATAACTTGAATATTTTTTCAATGAAAATGGCGCCGGATTGCTAAAATGCGTCATGTTAAGCCTCTGAAAAAATTTGAAAAATCCCAATTAGATCAAATTGAACTGAAGACTAAACGTTTCTGGTTTGGATATAATACTGCAAATATTTTATAAATGAAAGAATATTTTAATTAAATCAACCGTAACGCAGTTGTGAGGAATTTTCCGACCTCAAAACATCAATGTCAGTTCACTATCTAGTTGAGAAAATAGAACTTGATATCCACGTTGACTGTACTTTTCTCTGACAAACTGCTGCAGTAATGTGGCAACTTATATATGGCAAGCGTTTGTATGTAATTTTGTAGATTGCTAAAATACCAAGTACAAGAATTTCTGGAATCAGAAATTTATTTACATTTTTCAATAACAAATCACGAAAATAAGACCATCAAAGGGCAGAGAAATTTACTTTGTTTTAATCTGGCCAGTCTCAAAGTAAGAGAAACAAAAGTTTATTATTCTCTTTTTTTCTGCCTTCTTTGATATAAACTGCTAGTTGCTTTTATTATTACATTAGATTTGGAATTTTTTGTCTGAGTTGTGTCTTTATCTTTACATTATATGGATATAGTTTTCTATCCCTCTCACGTTTTCCTATTTCCTCGTCTTTGCCGCTCCAAGGCGACAGTAAGAGCGAGTACCATAGGGAACTTGTTTGGGGCTGCTGTTGTTTAGGGTAGCTCTTTCGGGCATACCATCAGTTACAACATTAACACTTGCTAGCACAAGATAAGTACAAACAGTCAAAACCTTTCGATATTTATTTTCTACAGAAAGAGATAGATGTCAATTATAAATGGGCCGGAGAAAACAACATGCAATTTAATGCAGGAAAATTCCAAACACTCCGCTATCAACCAGCTTTTGCTAATATGCCGAAAAAATGATATATTAGACCAAAAGGAACAGCAACCCCTGAGTGGAGTAAAGCGCATGATCTAGGGATTCATATAATAACAACGCCTCATTTAACGTGCATATAATCAAGATGGTGGCAATGTGCAAGCGAATGGATTGATTTTGAGAACATTTAGAATATGGGACCAGGAAATTATACTGATTCTATAGAGGATATTTGGTCCTCAGCCATCTGGATTACTAATCACTACTGTGGTTACCACACTATGTCAAACTAATAGCGGAACTTGAAGCAGTTCAGCGGTGCTATACCAGGAAGACTGCATCAATGGAATGGTTGAGCTACTGAGAAAGACTGAAATAATTAAGGCTCTATTCCCTGGAGCGTAGGCAAAAGGTATATGCAGTGATATATGTATGGAAGATACTGGAGAAGTTGGCACCGAACATTGGTATCGGGAGCTACATCAGTCCCACGACTGAACGTCACTGTACTGTTCCAAATATGGCAGCCTTTGTCTTTGATGTGAGCACTTTTTCTCGGTTGATTCCGATTCCGAAGCAGAGTGAGTGAACGATTGAGAGAGAAAGAGAGAGAGAGAGAGAGAGAGAGAGAGAGAGAGAGAGAGAGAGAGAGATTGGGAGTGAGAAATAGAGAGTAAAGAGTGAGATGAGAATAGCAAATAAAAACTTAGCTCATTTACATTATTAAAGACATAACTAATTTATTCTACAAACAAATCCAACGAAAACCAGCTTATAATCGTGATTTGTTTTCTATTTACTTGGTTGTTGTGGTTGAAAGTGCAATGTCCATGCTTTCAAGAACCTTCTTAGACAGGTAAGACTGACGATATTAATATTTATTCTTGAATCTTTGTAAGTCAAAACTCATGGGAAAGATATGAGCACAGAGAAAGAATTCCGTCGATTCAGATTTGTGGGAAATAAGATTTCACCATAATAGTTATTGGGAGACTTGAATAGCTGCACACAACAGGGGCGATGAAATGAGATAATAGAGTGGATCGGAAATGTTTGGCTGATAGCAGAGTAAGTCCAGTCAGCTCCGGGAAGCAGAAGGCTAGTAGTATGAGTTTCATTTGTAATTCTGTCATCATCGCTTCCGCAAATACACTGATGAGAACCAATTAGGTAAGAACACTAGCATTAATACAAGTTGAATCAACGGACGTTGGGCGTGTGGAATTTTTAATTGGAAATTTAAAGAAGGTTTTATTAAAGAAAAAGAAACTACGGATTAAAACTCGTTATGCTTATAAACTATTCTATATTCAGAATTGAAGACTTCCAAAATCTCTACCGAGCACATAACACAGCTATTGCCACCAACTTTGCATGGGGGAGCATTTCCTATAATTGACTTATGAAATTTTGTAGACTGTATTTTATTGCTTGAGGATCCAGATGAACTTCTCTTACAAATTGTTCTGTTCTTTTATTTTGTATTTAAAAGAATGAACATGTTTATGCGTCTGATCTTAAATCCTGAAGCTGTCGCTCCTATTTAATAATGGACTTCAGTAAGCGTTTTAACCCAGCGGTTATCTATTAAATCATTTCACGGCCATTGTTATTTAAAGATCATTTAATACGGTTTCTACATAATGTTAGCTTGTTGCCATAAGCGACAGTTTTTATTTTATCAGTATATTATCATACTATCATCACCACTTGTTTGCAATAGGATGAATATATATCATTTGTAACAGACCTAGGTTAGTAAAGATAACTATTCCTAATAGTATTCAATTTCTTTCAGTTAAATCTGTTATATTATTTGCTAGATTGGGCCTTGTGGAATACGTGGAATTCACGGTACATCTGCTGAATATCTTACTGTATCTTATAGAGAGGGTAACGTTTTAAACTAATGCCTTAAAGAAGAATTCTATTGAGAGCATTATACCAAGTGATATTTCGTTTAAGTGATTTAGTTCTATTGGCTTCATTTTAAAATTTATATTAGCAGAGTAGTATTGATGTTTATATGTATGTATATGTCCACGAACATGCACAGACAGGCTTGAGATAATTGATTCAGATACCTATGTAATCAAGAGCAGAGGTAGATATTATCTGGCACACCAACTTTGAGCCAGTGAAAAATACAAGATATGACAGCGGGAGGGTGGCAGAGTTGCACTAGGACTGCACTAGTATGCATTATATCAATGTTCAATGAAGTGTATTAGTCGACATAAAGTAATACTTTGTCAAGGAAATAAGACCAAGTGTCGAACATCCTAACCATTTGACCACGCAGATTGTAAGTAAAAACATATACATAAATATATTACAAACATACACCTATATGTACTTACATACATAAATACATACATACATACATACTACATATACATACATACGAACGTATGTATGTGTAGATGCATATGTGTAAAATGAAGACACATACATGCATACATACATACATACATGCATACATACATAATACGTACGCACACACACACACACACACACACACACACACAGATATATATATATATATATATATAATATATATATATATATGTAGTTCAAATTTGCAGAAAAAACAGAAGACGAAAACAGGTTTATAAACAACAAAGAGTTGTATTAGTTTAACGCTCAGGAATGTGAGAAAGTCTTTTACGTTTCGAGCCTACGCTCTTCAACAGAAAGGAACATGAGGAAATAAGCAGAGAGAGAATAAAAAAAGCTTTTTGAGCGTTAAACTAATACACCTGTTTGTTGTTTGTACACCTGTCTTCGTCTTTTGTTTTTCTGTAAATTTCAACCATGTATTGCACGCCCACGTGGTCGCACCAGTTTTATCCTTCTTTAACCCCCTACTCTTGGGAGTTCTACCTGGAATTTCTGCACCTCTCCTCATCTACATGCCAGCCTTCCACCTGGATTACTACTGGATATACATACATACATACATACACCCCTACATACATACATACATACATACATACATACATACATACATACATACATACATACATACATACATACATACATATATATGTATGTATGTATGTATGTATGTATGTATGTATGTTTGTATATGACAGATTGAAAGGGAAGCCACAGTATAACTTGATTCTAAATTTAAAAGGACTGGTTTGTTCTCAGAATTATCATTTCTTGATACAATACTGATTTTACAATGCATTCTAAAATATAAATATGACAATGTACGGTAGGTCATATAGTATGTTACTAGGATATCCTTGGCTTTGAGTCAGGTGTAAGAGAAAGACAAATACAAAAAAGAAAAAATAGAGAAGGAAAATTGTAGTGGAATCTGAACTCATATTTCAGATGTACTCTGTATCATGCGATCTAACTTCTAACAAATATGGAGACCTTTATAGCATATTATATTAGCTCGTCTGAAAAATTCCTTCCAAACAGATATCAGTTCATAAACGCCTTTGAATGCACATCACGACTTTTGTTTCATATGTGCAAATATAGAACTCCTTACTGTAGGATAAATAAGTATACATTCACGTGTAAATATTTCACTTAACAGTATCCTGCAGAGAAAGAAATTTACTGTATCTCAAACGAGATAAATTGATCTCAATAACTCCTTAGAGAGCAAACTAATAATTGATGTCATAGTTCAGATACAGAGGTGAAAGCTAATGGAATTACACAATTTTCCAGTATAACACAGACCGAAGGCCAGATGAGAGAGAAATCTACAAATAGTATTATTCCCAATCATAGAGAAACACATTTTCAGAACAGCTGAGTGTGTAAGTATAATGAAATTTTGAGATTATTGACGGAGGAAGAACGTAGACAATGTCCCACGAGAATATAATCAATATCTCCTACCCGCCTTACTCGGTTAGAACCAGCCTGAACAATATGTCCTTCAATGAAGAAGAGTTTTGTGTCTTTCCTTACATACCAATCACCAGAACATACCAAAAGTAGAGTATAAAATTGATCAGGTGTAGGAGAGGATGATAAAATATTCTGCTTCATCAACTTATTATTATTCCTTGTGCTATAAATTCATTTTTCTTCATAGGTAAACATACACACACAAATACACATACTTTCGCTCAGACATACACACAAATATATATTAATAATTATACTGCAGTTGGTTCAATCGATTGAATCAGTTTTGGTTGAATAGTTCGCATTTTGAATAGTAATTCCGGCCAACATTGCATTATGACCAGAAAATTATGGCTGTCTTAGTCTATCTCATTGTGCATAGATACTATGATTGGTGAAAAGAGGAGTAGATGATGGAGATAGGATACCTGGTATCCATATACGAAACTAACAGTTCGTATCAAGTCAGTGCACTGCATTGTGCCACTGGAGAAAATATTTTAAAAGTCTAGAGCAGCTAGAGACAGGTTCTATTGCTGTAAGCAGCTGGAAGGGTTCTAAAACTGATGCACTTATTTGTCAACTTGCAGTACTGAGTACAATGATGCCAGTGAAAAAGCTACGTTAGAAATGTAGACGTTCAACCATGGCCTTATTGGCTGTGATCTGTAAAATACCTGAAGAATAAATCACTGAAAATAGACAGACGAGGACAATGATATGAGAAATTATTGTAGATATTACTGCATTAACAAATAGGCACTCGCTAAATTATACATCTGCTATTAGTTCAAAATGAGTGATGATGGTGGGATTAGCGTCAATGAAGAGGAGACAAATGTAAGAATACTGAAGATTTTGTTCGTGCTTTTTGACTATCAAACATTTATGCAAATATTTTTTCTCAAATGTGGGGAGGGGTAAACTGAACAATTTGCTGTTATATTTAAATACACACATCTTGTGTGTAGGATGTGGTCATCTAGTAAAG